>NC_056630.2:227063435-227385935 GCF_002870075.4 Lactuca sativa
AAATAGATTCGAATTTTATTACGACATCCATCTTCAAAGTTCGAATCGAAAATATGGATCCTAGCCTTGGTTTAAATTTATAGGTTAACAATTAAGGATTAAAATCAACTAACTTGAATTCTCTTTTCTATCATTATAGATGTCAAGTCAAGACAATAATGGTCTTCCTCATTCCTTTGGAAAAGGTTTTCCTCTTCCTTCTAAAGATGATCTTCCACTTTATAATCAAGGTGAAAATGTTCTCTTCTTCTAGAAATGGTGGAACTGGACATTATGTTTCTTCAACTCTTCCAACTCCTCCTCCGGTGACTCTCCTAATGTCGTGTTTTCTTCGAGTTGAAAGATACGAAACTACTCAAGCCTTGTTGGCATGTAAACATCAAGATGGAAATTTTGTGTGTGCGCATGTTCTGGAAATGAAATCGTACATTGACAAGTTGAATAGAATGGGTGTCATTTTCCCAAGGGAGCAAGCCATTGATTTGGTTCTTCTTTTGCTTCCAAAGTAATACGAACAGTTTATTGAGAACTTTTATATGATGAACATCGATGTGACCCTAATTGATTTGACCCAAATGTTGATTGTTGTTGAAGCAGAAATGCTTAAGAGCACATCTAATGTAGAAATGCTTATTGGGTCTAATTCCAAGGTTTCCATAGATATTAACAATGGTGACAATGGTGGTCTAGAAAATATTTCTCTTCCTACTGGAAAGGGGTCGGCCAAGGTTAAACATTTTGATCGTATAGTAAAGAGAAATGTTATTTCTGAGATAGTTACATGTGTTAACACCAAATATTCCATATATTTCTATTGCCAATTCAAGGGACATTGGTTGCGAAGTTGCCCAAAGTACCTGAAAGATCTCCGAGATAGAGAAGTCAAGTTGTGTGACTCTGCTTCAGGTACGTCCATTATCAAACTCCATTATTTTAACAAGTTCCTATTCATAGACTCTTAATAGATGATGTGATAATCAAATTTTGATGTTATTGAAGGATTTAAGAGAAAGAAGGAAGCTTAAGCAGAGTGAGCTAATCTTATCATGAGAAATGGACTTTAGTCACATGGTTCGAAGATCAGAATTTGGAGCTACTACTAAGGAGTTAGGATAATTAAATAGATTGCTATTACTCTTAGGAGATGTGTAGAAACATAGTTTTTCATTTTATGCGTTGTAAGGATAAATTCTAATTTTTCGTTTATTTTCAATAAAGTGAAATTTTGGTTAGTCTAGTTGCCTTATTTATATTTCCTTGCAATGGAATTTCTGAAAGTGTTGGTTACATTTCTAATATTAGCAATATTAATTGTGGATTTGATCCTTATGATATCACTTGTGATATTGTCATAATTAACCAAGTGAAAAGAAATCTCATCACCAACTGGACGGATACCTGATGTTATATTAGTTGTATTGTATAGTATATGAGAATCTTGTTCATTGGAAAATTATGACTAATTCATTGATCACATGTTTATGTGAGTCAAATAAAGGACTAATGGATATTGTACATGTTGATATGGACTATTTAGATCCACCACAAAATATGATAACTCTATTCATCATTATTTACTGATGTTTCAGTAAATATGGTTGTGTTTACAAGATTAAGCATAATTCTGATACTTTGAAAAGATTCAAAGAGTATCAGAACGAATAACAAGAATCTATTAGGTAGAATGATAAAAGTCGTAACGTCCCAAAAATACGAGCCCAAAATTTCATTTTTAAAACATATACTTAGTAAAACATTAGAAATAAAACGTTCACCGATCATAACATTTCATAAAAGATATCGTATGTCTGGAAAACATTTTCATAAAATATAATAAATGTCAGAGTACAAATCCCCAAGAAGATCTCATAGTGCGAAATACGAGGCATGTGTGTGATGGGCCGCTACCGCGCCAGCTTCTTCCCCTTCGAAGAAGAGGTACCTGAAACCAAAACTGAAAAATATAAGCACGAAGCTTATTAGTGAGTTCCCCCATAATACCTCATACCATACAAACATACAATGAACAGCTAGGAGATACGGGCCTCGCCCACACTCCTCTATCTGGGAGATACAGGCCTCGCCCACACTCCACTCTCAGAGAGATACAGGCCTCGCCCACACTCAGCTTCTAACCCATAATATACAAGTATCACACAGACAACGAGTATAGACAATTCTATCATACTGGCATATATCATAATCAACTCAACCAAGAGATATGGGCTCGGCCCACACTCTAATACTAACATCTCATCTATACGGGCCGGCCTTGGTGCCTTAGACCCGTTACTACTGGAAGGAAACTCACCTCAAAGTAGCTGTTGATCTGTGTGGGAACTGACTGTCTGCTGCTGTTGCCGCTCAGGAAATCCTCCGGCCATAATTCCCACAAAACCCTTAGTCAAATACTGCTAACCGACTTCAGGGTAAAATGACCATTTACCCTTTACCAATCAAGAGTCAAGTCAAAGTCAACTGTCAGTTGGCCCGACTCGCCAAGTTGACTTTTCAACTCGCCGAGTCCCTATCCCTTTGTCCGACCATAAACCCGTCTCTACTCGTCGAGTTAAGCATTGACTCGACGAGTTCTTCTTCTAAACTAAAGGCCAATAGTCCTTCATCCTACTCGCCGAGTTGTATGAACAACTCGCCGAGTTCTTCTTCATCAGAAGAACATTCAATGATGAGACTCGCCGAGCTGTATGAACAACTCGCCGAGTCTGTTCTTGAGGCAAGAAGATTGCCTTGAACTCGTCGAGTCATGGCATTGGCTCGCCTAGTTACTTCATGAGTGAGTCTGGCTTCCGCCCCACTAAGTCACACCCCCATGACTCACTGCTCCAACCCGCAACACGAAAAAAAAGGGAAAACTCAGGGACTCGCGACTCCACTCGCCGAGTCAGATGAACGACTCACCGAGTCTGCCACATGCAAAAACTATACACGCGATTCTGCTTGAATCCAGCTCATGCCATTCATAGATTTGGGTTTCTAGGGCCTGATTAACACGTAAAGTTTCCAAATTTATGTGTAAATAAACACCCATGAGGGTTTTAGGGCTCAAAATGCACTAAAAGAGTACATCTAGGGCTTTCATGCAATATGGCTCCATAAAGGCAGTAGATCCAAGCTCCTGGAGCTCAATCATGCCTAGATCTAGAGGCTAAACAACTTATTACGAACCCTAAAACACAAACAAGCTTCGGGAAATGCTCAAGAAGGACTTTCATGGAGCTACAAGAGACATTAAGCATGAAAACAGAGGGAAACTGAGATATACCTCAAGGAAATCACTGAGATAGCCCAAATATGCCTGGCCTCCTTTTTCTATTCTTCATCTACTCTCCTTCCCTCTTCAAATCTTCAAGAAAACACACCAAAATACTTCAATCTCACAAGGATCAAGGCTTAAACGAAGTATAGGGCTCTGAGGGTGAAGGGGGGCGAGCTTAGGGGCGGATAAGAGGGTTAAAATAGGGTGCAAACCCTTGAAATTTAGGGTTTTATCAGACAGCGGGGACTCGCCGAGTCCAGAATATGGACTCGCCGAGTCGCCAACTTAAACGTGTTCCGGATCCCGTCTCTACTCGGTGAGTCGGAGCTACTACTCGCCGAGTCCAAAGCTAAAAATGAGAAACACTAAGATAAATTTCATGTACCAGGAACCTGGTGCTACAAATCTCCCCCACTTATTTTAGACTTCGTCCTCGAAGTCTGCCGCTCGGTCGTGAAACAACTCGGGGTAATGCTCCATCATTTCTTCCACCGGCTCCCAAGTCCATTCCGAACCCTTTCAGTGCTGCCATTGCACCTTCACTAATTCCACCCTCTTGTTCCTTAGATCCTTCGACTTCCAGTTGAGGATCGCGACTGGGCACTCAATGTAGTTCAGGCTGTCATCAACTTGTATATCCTCTAATGGCACCACCGCTGAATCATCCACGAGGCACTTCCGCAGCCGGGAAACATGGAAGGTGCTGTGGATCTAACTGAGCTTGGCTGGCAGATCCAGCCAATATGCCACCTTGCCCACCCGGGCTACAACCCTGAACAGACCAATGTATCTCGGGCCCAACTTGCCCCGCTTCCTGAATCGAATGACGCCTTTCTAAGGCGACACTTTCAGGAGAACCATATCCCCGACCTGGAATTCCAGGTCTGATCGACGCTTGTCGGCGTAACTTTTCTGCCGACTCTGCGCAGTCTGAAGCCTGCTTCGAACCTGCTGGATCCTCTCGGCTGTCTTGAGCACCACCTCGGTGCTCCCCATGACCCTCTGGCCAACTTCACCCCAACATATCGGGGTCCTGCACCTCCGTCCATACAACATCTTGAATGGGGGACGATCAATACTCGTGTGGTAGCTATTGTTGTACGAGAACTCAGCCAAGGGAAGATAAGTATCCCAGCTACCACCGAAGTCTAGCACGCATGCCCGCAACATATCCTCCAAGGTCTGGATGGTCCGCTTGCTCTGACCATCCGTTTGTGGGTGAAAGGCGGTGCTAAAATGCAGACGAGTGCCCAACTCATCATGAAACCTCTTCCAAAACCTGGAAGTGAACCGCACATCTCGATCTGACATCACTGACACTGGCACCCCGTGCCGCGCCAGGATCTCCCTGATATAGATATCGGGCAACTTTTCGGCCGAGATACTCTCCTGAATCAGAATAAAATGGGCGCTCTTGGTCAATCAATCCAAGATGACCCAAATCGAATCTACTCCTCGCACCGTCCGTGGAAGCTTTGTGATAAAATCCATCGTAATATCCTCCCATTTCCACAACGGGATATCCAATGGCTGCATCTTGTCGTGCGGTCTCTGATGCTCGGCCTTGACCTTCCTGCATGTCAAGCACCGCTCGACGTACCACGCCACATCCCGCTTCATGCAGGGCCACCAATAGTCTAGGCGAAGATCCCGATACGTCTTTGTTGCCCCTGGATGAATAGAGAATCAGGATTTGTGCGCCTCCTCCATCAAAATCTGGCGCACGCCTCCGTGATACGGCACCCACACCCTACGGTGTAGTGTCAATAACCCTCGGCTATCATAATCGAAGGAGGTGACTTGACCCACTATACGCTCACTCTTCCGATGTTCCTCCTTCATAGCCTTCTGTTGAGCTTCCCGAATCTGCTCTAACAGGGGAGTCACCACAGTCATCCTCATGCAAATATCCCTGATCGGTGCCGCCTTGCAACTAAGCGCATCGGCCACCACATTGGCCTTCCCCGGGTGATAAAGGATCTCGCAATCATAATCCTTCACCACGTCCAGCCACCGGCGCTGCCTCATGTTCAGATTCAGTTGATCCATGAGGTACCTCAAACTCTTATGGTCTGTGAAAATGGTACATCGAACCCCGTAGAGATAATGCCGCCATATCTTGAGGGCGAAGACCACCACCCCCAACTCTAAATCATGCGTCGGGTAGTTCACCTCGTGAGGCTTCAGCTGCCTCAAGGCATAAGAAATGATATGTCCCCTTTGCATCAATACTGCGCCTAAGCCCGAGATAGACGCATCACAATACACCACAAAATCCTCTACGCCCTCGGGCAGGGCTAAGATTGGCGCCTCGCACAATCTCTGCCTCAGAATCTCGAACGTTGCCTGCTGCTCAGGCCCCCATCGAAAGACCACGGCTTTCCTAGTCAACCGTTTCAGGGGTACGGCTATCTTGGAGAAATCCTTAATGAATCTCCGATAATACCCTACTAATCCTAGGAAACTCCGAATCTCGGATGGAGACTTCGGAACCTCCCATCTCATCACGGCCTCCACCTTGGCCGGGTCTACTGAAATCCCATTCTGGTTGACAAGGTGCCCAAGAAACTGCACCTCGCGCAACCAAAACTCACATTTGGAAAACTTGGCGTACAAGCTCTCCCTCCTCAAGGTCTCCAAAACCTCTCTCAGATGCTCCTCGTGCTCCTCCTGCGTCTTGGAATAAACCAAGATGTCATCAATGAAAACTATCACTGACCGATCCAGCATCAGTCTACACACGCGGTTCATGAGGTCCATGAACGCGACAGGAGCATTGGTGAGCCCAAACGGCATCACCACGAACTCATAATGGCCATAGCGCGTCTGAAACGCGGTCTTCTGTACATCCTCCTCTCTGACCCTCATCTAATGATAACCTGAACGCAAATCGATCTTGGAGAACCAAGATGCTCCCTGCAACTGATCAAAGAGGTCATCAATCCTCGGGAGTGGGTAACGGTTCTTCACCGTTACCTTATTCAGCTCCCGGTAATCTATACACATCCGATGCGACCCGTCCTTCTTCTTCAAAAATAGGATCGGGGCTCCCCAAGGTGAACTGCTCGGTCGAATAAATCCCTTGTCTCGTAGCTCCTGCAGCTACGTAGACAACTCCTGCATCTCGGGAGGAGCCAACCGATAGGGTGCCTTGGCTATCGGAGCCGCACCAGGAACTAGGTCAATCCTGAACTCTACCTGACGCTCCGGAGGTATTCCAAGAAGCTCCTCCTGGAAAACATCAGTGTAGTCTCGCACCACTGGAACCTCGCTCACCGTCGCTTTACCCGTCTCCCGGGTATCCAGAACATACGCGACATATCCCGCGCAACCCTGCTGAAGGTAGCGCCTAGCTCTCGCTGCCGAACATACTGCAGGTCCATGTTGCGGCCTCTTACCGTGGATCACCAACTCTCCCCCACTCCGAGTCCTGATCCACACTAGCTGCCGTGCGCAATCTATTACCGCCCCATTAGGGCTCAACCAATCCATGCCTATAATCACCTTGTTCCCCCGCAACGGAATGGGAACCAAGTCTACCAAATAGCGCACCTCAAATAACCTCAGAACACAATCCCTGAACACTGCTGATGCTCGTACCGATCGATCATCGTCAATCTCTACCTCTAAAGGGCAATCCAACATGCCCGAGGACTCAGTGAACCTCTTGCTAAGCGCAAGGGAAACAAATGACCGAGTGGCACCCGAATCAAACAACACCTGAACTGGGATACCGTTCACATGGAACGATCCTAACGCATAAATACAGGGCACATATCAATAACACAGCATCATAAAAATAAAATAAAGGGAAAGAATCATACCCTTCACCACATCAGGTGCGGCACGTGCCTCCTCTACAGTCAGCTGAAACGCCCGGCTCCTCACCACTGGAGCCTCTGCCTTGCCCTGCCGGCCATCTGTAATCCGCAGGGTAGCTGGAGTCGGCGCCTTAATCGGCGTTGATGCTGTCAACTGGGGGCAATTGGCCCTCTTGTGGCCCCTCTGGTTGCAGTGGAAACACAGCAACTCAGATGTCTGAACAACCGAGACAGGAGTAGTACAATCCCTGCTAAAGTGCCCCGTCTTTCCGCACTTGTAACAGCCTGATGATCCCACCCTACATGCTCCCTCATGCGACCTGCCACATTTCCCGCAACGGCCCGACCCTCCTTGGCCTTTCGGCCTCCCATCTGATCCTTTGGGCTTCTTCCCCGAACCCCAACCACCTGCCCCGCCTCTGCCTTTCTCTTACGAATGTGCTCTAAATCAATCTCCCTTTCCCTCGCCCTGGCAATCATGGACTCCAGGGTAGGGCAAGCTGAAAAGCTAACATGCTCCCGGATGTCAGCCCGTAGCATGTCATGATAACGGGTCCTCCTCATATCCTCATCTCCCGCATACTGGGGCACTAGCAATGCCCTCTCCCGGAACTTGGTGTTGATCTCCGCTACAGTCTTTGTCGTCTGTCGCATGTCAAAGAACTCCCTGGCCAGCTGCTGAAGCTTGACAGCCGGTGCGAACTCTTCCCTGAACCTGGTCGCGAAGTCCGACCAGGTCTTAGCCTCGACAGCCGAGGCTCCTAACGAGTCACCCACGGACTCTCACCAATCCCTAGCTCGATCTCGTAAGCACCCTGCTGCAAACCTCACCTTCGACCCCTCAGGGCAGAAGCTAATCATCTGTGCAGACTCAATCTCTGCAATCCATCGTCTGGCAGCTATGGGGTCCTTCGCCCCGTGAAAATCCGGCGCACCACTGCCCCGGAAGTCCTTGAAGGACAGTGTGCGAGATCCCGACTGGTCGGATGCCATGTCGCTCCTGAATGCCCGGAGGCGATCCTCCATCAACTCTAATATCCCTTCCTTGATCGACCCGAAAATAATGGGAGTCGACTCAAGGATGCCTCTGGTGATCTCTGACGCGATGAACTCGCGTAGCCCCTCATCTACTGGCTCGGATCCTGATCCCGAACCCGATCCCTCTCCTGTACTACCAACTGCTGGCCTCGAACGTAGTTCCACCATTCTGCAATACGTAAATAATATCCGTTAGCGATACTGATACCTCTGGAGGGATCACTCCTACTACAAGTTTCCTGGTCTTATCTTGGCCCTCCTCGGTTTGGGTACAGATCCTCTGCTTTCAGTAGTACGGGCCCATACTACCTTCCACATCTATCTGTACCTTCTCCAAGGACTGCCTTGACTCCACCAGGCCCCTTTCACTACCGTTGATCACTGCTATACTCATCTGAGGCTTGCCCTAGGGAAATCTCTAACTCCACTCTACCCGGTCCTCAGCTCCTGAAGGCCTCCTTGTAATTCTAGTTAGCCATTACCTGAATACCATCACACGTGGTGAGGCTCAGATAATCATTCGAGTAACAGACTCGGCTCTACAACGGTTAGACTCAGACAAGAGCTGCGTAATAGAGCCAAGTCCAGCACTCTAAGATTATTCAACCCTGAGCACATGTGGCACGACGTATTCACCTAATGTCTAACTCCCATCACTCAGAATCCCACGAAGCACAAAGCAAGCAGCATTCAGACCATAGGAAACAATCTCAAGCAAATCCGTCCTCATAAAGAGAAACCGACTAGCATACAATGCTAAACTCATACTATCAGGTATAACCTAAACATGCTATCCTACTACTGTCTACTCAATTCTAGCATGCAGTTTTCATTCAATGAAGCACATAAATCAGGCACATAAGGCATCACTCCTAGATCCTTAGTCCTAGTCTAGCATGCTGTTCTACTAAAACCGATAAACATAACATAAGCTTGTATGGGTACTTTGGGGAATACTTACTTGAGCTCGGCCAGTCGCGCACATCACACACTTCGTTCCCTCTTAAAACTCTTTACTTAGCTTTTAGAAAATATTTTCTTCTTTAAAATCTTTTAATCCCTCGATTTGAGTTCAGTCACCCCCGAAGGTGTGTCCGAATCCCTCAAACCAGGGCTCTGATACTAACTTGTAACGTCCCAAAAATACGAGCCCAAAATTTCATTTTTAAAACATATACTCAGTAAAACATTAGAAATAAAACATTCACCGATCATAACATTTCATAAAAGATATCGTATGTCTGGAAAACATTTTCATAAAATATAATAAATGTCAGAGTACAAATCCCCAAGAAGATCTCATAGTGCGGAATACGAGGCATGTGTGTGATGGGCCGCTACCGCGCCAGCTCCTTCACCTTCGAAGAAGAGGTACCTGAAACCAAAACTGAAAACTATAAGCATGAAGCTTAGTGAGTTCCCCCATAATACCTCATACCATACAAACATACAATGAACAGCTAGGAGATACGGGCCTCGCCCACACTCATGAAGATACGGGCCTCACCCACACTCCGCTAGCTAGGAGATACGGGCCTCGCCCACACTCCTCTATCTGGGAGATACGGGCCTCACCCACACTCCACTCTAAGAGAGACACAGGCCTCGCCCACACTCAGCTTCTAACTCATAATATACAAGTATCACACAGACAACGAGTATAGACAATTTTATCATACCGGCATATATCATAATCAACTCAACCAAGAGATATGGGCTCGGCCCACACTCTAATACTAACATCTCGTCTATACGGGCCAGCATTGGTGCCTTATACCCGTTACTACTAGAAGGAAACTCACCTCAAAGTAACTGCTGATCTGTGTGGGAACTGACTTTCTGCTGCTGCTGCCGCTCCGGAAATCCTCCGGCTATAATTCCCACAAAACCCTTAGTCAAATACTACTAACCGACTTCAGGGTAAAATGACCATTTACCCTTTACCAATCAAGAGTCAAGTCAAAGTCAACTGTCAGTTGGCCCGACTCGCCGAGTTGACTTGTCAACTCGCCGAGTCCCTATCCCTTTGTCCGACCATAAACCCGTCTCTACTCGTTGAGTTAAGCATTGACTAGACGAGTTCTCCTTCTAAACTAAAGGCCAATAGTCCTTCATCCTACTCGCCGAGTTGTATGAACAACTCACCGAGTTCTTCTTCATCCGAAGAACACTCTATGTTGAGACCCGTCGAGCTATATGAACAACTCGCCGAGTCTGTTCTTGAGGCAAGAAGATTGCCTTGAACTCGCCGAGTCATGGCATTGGCTCGTCGAGTTACTTCATGAGTGAGTCTGGCTTCCGCCCCACTGAGTCACACCCCCATGACTCACTGCTCCAACCCGCAACACGAAAAAAAAAAGGGAAAACTCAGGGACTCGCGACTCAACTCGCCGAGTCAGATGAACGACTCGCCGAGTCTGCCACATGCAAAAACTATACACGCGATTCTGCTTGAATCCAGCTCATGCCATTCATAGATTTGGGTTTCTAGGGCCTGATTAACATGTAAAGTTTCCAACTTTATGTGTAAATAAACACCCATGAGGATTTTAGGGCTCAAGATTCACTAAAAGAGTAGATCTAGGGCTTTCATGCAATATGGCTCCATAAAGGCAGTAGATCCAAGCTCCTGGAGCTCAATCATGCCTAGATCTAGAGGCTAAACAGCTTATTACGAACCCTAAAACACAAACAAGCTTCGGGAAAGGCTCAAGAAGGACTTTCATGGAGCTACAAGGGACATTAAGCATGAAAACAAAGGGAAACTGAGATATACCTCAAGGAAATCACTGAGATAACCCAAATATGCCTGGCCTCCTTCTTCTCTTCTTGATCTACTCTCCTTCCCTTTTCAAATCTTCAAGAAAACACAGCAAAATGCTTCAATCTCACAAGGAACAAGGCTTGAACGAAGTATAGGGCTCTGAGGGTGAAGGGGGGCGAGCTTAGGGGCGGATAAAAGGGTTTAAATAGGGTGCAAACCCTTGAAATTTAGGGTTTCATCAGACAGTGGGGACTCGCCGAGTCCAGAATGTGGACTCGCCGAGTCGCCAACTTAAACGTGTTTCGGATCTCGTCTCTACTCGCCGCGTCGGACCTACAACTCGCCGAGTCCAAGGCTAAAAATGAAAAACACTAAGATAAATTTTACGTACCAGGAACCAGGTGCTACAAAAGTTTCTCCAGTCTATTAAAGGAAAGGAGATTACTTAAGCATCATGTTTATGATCATCTTAACGATTATGGAACTATATCACAATTGATCCTCGAAGAACATCTTAGTGCAATTGTATGGCTAAGAAGAGGAATTGTATATTGTTGAAACAGTTCAATCAAGAGATGAGTCATACTTCGTTTCCAATCAAGTTTTATAGCCATGCTCTAGTTACTACAAATCGTATCTAGAAACTCATTTCAAACTAAGAAGGTTTATAACACCTCATGAAATGTGAAGTAATAATGTTTTCTTACTATGGCACATTTAGAACTGGAATTGTGATGTTTTCGTCAAAACAAAAGATAAACTGAGACAAATTCTATAAAGTGTCTTTCTTGCCGGGAATCCATACAAACTTTTGAATATTTGTACCCGTCAAGGAATTTTCCTTGAGAGAAAACTCATATGTCAAGAAGTCAGTGGGATTCTTATTGATCTTGAGAGTTTCAGGAGCCAATCGACAATAAACCTTTAGTTATCACTAACACACGACATGAGATTGAGAACCACACATGTTTAATTGAGACATTCTTATTTCTATGCACCTTCTAGTTGAGTTGGCAATGCTTATGAATTATATGTTTTTCATTTAACTTCAAAAGCAAAATAACATTCTTTATGAAAGTACAATGATCAATATGGGTGAGTTGCTAGCAACACAGAAGCACTGGTAGGTCCTTATGCTACCAGAGGGCAAGAAATTTAGAATAGTGAAGTTTAGTCCATGAAAGAAAACTAAATTTGAATTTGGTTTTTTCCTAAACCTTTTCTTGTGATTGTAGGTTGGAAATGATAGATTCACATGGATGGGAACGTATGCACCATAAAATTTAAGCGGCAAAGTTTTCGCTCTGATTCATGAGAATGATTATGAGGAAACACTTTTGCTAGTAGATTTTAAAGGGTTTGGTAAAGATCAGTATGGATATTGGTTGTGTTAATTGCATTCTCAAATTCACAATATGATTACGACATCTCTCTTCATATTTCGAATTGTGAGGAATGGAAAGGAATTTTTTGAACTTTCAAGACTTATAATTATAAGTTATAAAAGGGTTTGAACACATACATATGATATACAATGAAGGTGTATAAGCATCTAGTTGGAGACTTATCAAAGCGCCGCCTAACAGAAATTTGTACTTAAGTAAGAAAATCATGACAATTGATTTCTAGAAGTCCAATTGATTTCTGGTTACATGTCAGAGCTAGTGGGAGCATAACTGTTATGATAGTATTGCATGTTAACAATACTGTTCGTAGGGAACAAAATTCTCAATTTTCAAAATTCAAAGTTTGGGAATTTTTTCGCTATAATAGACTTAAAGGAGAGGTCACTCATACTTTGTTTCAAATCTAAAGGATTAGATCGTATAGTTTAATAGAACTTAGTCATAGACATATGTGAATATCATGTTGAAATAGTTCAACGTAGGAGATTCCATATATGAAAATATTATAGCAAGAGATTGAACAGATATCAGATATAATGAATCGAGTCCCATATGCTTCGGATATAGGATTGATTACATATGTTGTAATATCCACTTATTTTGATTTTTCCAAATGCCTTGAGCATTGAGAGAAAAAGGATTAGAATTTTTTATGTGACTAGAGTTGTTAAACAATTATCAAGAACATTCTGAGGTTTACTGAAGCTTGGTTGCTTGTGGACAGATGAAAGTATGGTATTAATTTGGATGGACGATGGTGGCATCTTTTAGATTGAGATGATTCTTGATCAAAATCGATGGTCGTATGGGAATATGGAAATGTTTTCATAATGGGAGTTGATTATTAAATCTACGTAAACTTTAATGCAAGACAAGTGTTCAAGGAGTGTACCTTGAATTTGAACCTTCATTATCATGGAATTGTTTCTAGTAACAAAGTTCCAATGGAACATTTTATAATATCGTTAGCTCAGTCTCTGTGACTTTGAAGTCTCGACCTCACAAAAGGTCAATGCATGTGAGGTTGGAATTCCAATACATTTTGGACGATGACAAGAATTTTGAATTGTGAAATGAGCATCATTGGAACGGTGTCCAGTCGATATGTTCACAAAGGAAGGACCATAGAGAGAGCCATAGTATGCATGTTAATAACATGGCATGAGTGATGTTATTTAATTCAAGTAGTTAGTTGATTACTCAAAACATTATACAATGAGTAAAGTCGTAATTATTGTAACGACCGAAAAATACAACCAATTTTAAATTTTTCAAAAACATCTCGATTCCATTAAATCTTTACAAAAAGGGTTTTCAATACAAAACATTTAACGTGTTCCCAGAATCACAATACTACAAAATCATGAGGAGCGGTACGATCACACCTTCGCCTTGCCACGATCTCCTGAAGAACCTGAAAAACATGAAACCACAACTGTAAGCCCGAAAGCTTAGTGAGATACCCCCAAAATACCAACCACAAATACCATACACGCATAACATGCATAACATATCCGATCACAGAACAGCCATGCACTTCGGGTCTACTATGTGACTGGTCCGCCTCACCGGCCTACAGTCCACCTGGTCCACCCTCTGAGTCTATCCACAATCATCGAGTCTGCAGTGTGATTGGTCCACCCGCTCCCGGGCCTTCAATCCACCTGGTCCACTCTCTGAGTCTACAGTATGACTGGTCCGCCCGCACCGGGCCTTCAGTCTATCTGGTCCACTCTCCGAGCCTTCGGCACGTCTGGTCCACCCTTCCGGGCCTATAGCCTATCTGGTCCGCTCGCTGGGCCTTCGGGACAACCGGTCCGCCCTAGGTATCTTGGCCTACAGCACACAGCAGGACCCGCCTCAACCCAACTCCAGTCCAAACAAACATGTGCATATATACATACAATCATATAGCAATTCACAGTCAACAAGCAGATCAAGCAGATCACATAGCATATCATCATCCTAACCAGGATACCGACCTAACAGGTCACTAGCATAGCATCTCCCTATCTCTCAGGATACCGATCTCAATCAGGTCTCTAACATATATCATCCTAGCTCACAGGATGCAAACATATCAAAGCAGTAACAACATAACAACTACCCGGATCTCAATCCGATAAGGGCCGGCCTTGGTGCCGTAGACCCTGTTGATATAGTGAGGATAACTCACCTCGAAACTGCTGACTGAACAGATAACCCAAGCTGCTCTGATCACCGATACGATCTCCACCACTGGACAACCACCAAAGCACTGAACTCAAAACAATAATCAACAATTACCAAAATGCCCCTGGAAACCACTGGTCAACCCTTGGTCAAAGACAAGGTCAAAGTCAACCCCTGACTAACTCTACTCGCCGAGTCAACCCGATGACTCGCCGAGTCCCCATACACAGAACTTCCCTCAATCCGTAACCTAACTCGCCAAGTCACCCCGAGACTCGTCGAGTTCAACAACTCTGAGTCCACTCGCACACAACTCACAGAGTCATCCCTTGACTCACCGATTCTCGACTCGACCAGAAAATATTGGGACTCTTCGACAAGACTCGCCGAGTCCAAGAACCGACTCGCCGAGTCTAAGACTATCTTCAACCTACTCGCCGAGTTGTTCATACAACTCGCCGAGTTCCAGGCCATCTTCATCCAACTCGCCGAGTTGTTCTTCCAACTCGTCGAGTTCCAGCTCATCATCAAGCAATTCGTCGAGTACACCCATGTGACTCGCCGAGTACCACCGGTCTGAATCCATTCAGAAGCATTCCAGGCCATGCAATTGCTCCAAAACATAGATCTAGCCTCCTACAACTCATCCATCACGTAAAGTGGCAAACTTTACGTGAATCCAAAGAGATCTATGCATTTTGCACATAAGGGCTAAGGTTTGGGACATGATAGCTCCACAAAACACTCCAACACATGGACTTTCATGCTCTCTGATCCTTCTCCATTCCAGATCTGAGGTAGCAACCTCAGATCTAACCTCTAGACTCCAGTTACATCCAAAGACAAGTTCCCACAAACCCCAAAATGAAGAAACAACATAACAACAGCCCAAGAACGAGGTATTACCTCCAAGGAACGCCCCAACTGCAATTGAAACTCGAATCCAAGCAAAGCCCCTTGCTCCAAGCCTTCAAACTCCCAAAATTCCTTCAACAAACACCTCCTTCAAGCTCCCAAATGAGATAAGATCACTCACACACGAAGGCTAAGGGTTTCTGGACTTGAGGATGAATAAAGAGGCTGAGGGTGGGCTGTTATGTTGTTTATATAAGGCTCAACCCCGAGAATTAGGGTTTTCTCCACTCAGCGCCTACTCGCAGAGTCCATCTTACTGACTCGCCGAGTCGGCTACTTAACACGCGACCCAGTCGCGACTCTACTCGCCGAGTCCACCCATGGACTCGCCGAGTCACTCTTTCCCAATTTACTCTTTTAGCCCTTCCACTCTACTCTTGATATTTCGGGATGTTACAATTATTATGGTGATTAAATAGTAGAGATTATTTATATTCAATAGATTTTGAGACCACAGATAATTAGTTTGTTATTGTGTTTCACTTTGCATGTTTCACTTCCTAGATATGGAGGTGTTATATTGTCTCATCATCGTCGGTGCTCGTTTTAGTTCATAAGCACAAGGCGCGCTTTCCTTTCCAAAACGTTCTTCAAAATCTTCCCAAACTGCTTGGGTTGTATTAGCGTATTTGACATTGTTTCGTATCTCCTTCTCCATTGCAGCCGTCATCCATCCCCATATTAGGGCATCACATCGTTCCCATGCCATCTTCCGTCGGTTTGACAAGAGTTCCATCAATGAAACCCGATTTATTCTTGGCCAAGACAAAATCCTTCATCTCCCTTACCCAGTCGACATAGTTGTTATCGTTTAGGATTTCATTGACATGAATTTGTTGAGGATAGTCGGTCGGATGAATGTAGAAGGGTGATCCGGTGTCCGATGATGGATTTTTGCTGGAAGGACTGATGCTCGGTGTTTCTCCTGTCATGATTGATCGGCAGGAAAGGTATCCTGCTCTCTGATACCATAAAAAAAACTGGATATAGGTTTGAATGAAATTTTTATTAACTGATCAATTAAAAAACAAACCCATGTAGGGTATATATACAAGATGTGAAAGAGTTCTAGATCTAGACCAATTAGGAAACTGAAAACAAACTATTTAAAACAACAAAACTATTAACTTGGATGTGAAGAAATCTGAATAGCTGTCAAGGGTTGGATTGGCTAGCTGTCATTGAACAAATCCAATTCCCTTTATGCATTACCATAACAAGGCTTGATTTTCATCTTTTCTTTCTGCTCACTTATATTTTCACTTAAACGAAACCTAAGACTTAATCAAAATAATGAAATTAAGTCTTGCCATTTAAATGGAAATACACTAAGTACCGACATCCTTAAATTTCATCTTACTTTACCAACTAAACCCTTAATGGAGTTTTTCACACAATTAAGGTTAAAAACGTCTAACCATGTTGGTCATACATACATGATACAACGTAGTGCTAGCTATTCAACTAAGGTATGACCAAAAAAAAATTATGCTTTTACCATTTAAAGTGAGCACTAAAAACTTTTATGGTCTTTTGGTATGGTTTACAACTGTAGTCACGACCACAATAAGTGGTGTCGTCATTGGTCTCATGGTAAGTGTCACATTAGGTGGTTCTATTTTTACAAATATTGAATGAAACTTTGTAATAAAAATTAGATTCTTGTTTAAAAATCTATCATGTTAAAAAAATCCGGTTGTTTTATGTTTGTTAAGAAATTATTCAATCTAACCAATTGCACGTATTCTATAGTGCAAATAATTCCAAGAAAAAAGAAAAAATTACCGACGCAAAGGTAGGACACAGAATAAGTAAACTAGAGTGACTTAGGCTAATGTTGGACATGATTTTATTGAAATAAGGGAGGTGATAATGAATTCGTTTTCTTGCATTGTTACAACAATGAGAGAAATATGTAATCTTGCCTAAAAATTCACCTAAACAGGGGATGTGTTCTTGACTATATACTTGGAGTAAGTTTGCTCTCAAATTCATTTCTCTTTGGTTTGTAAAATGTATACATTGGAATTAGTCTAAGCAGGGCCGGTCCATTGGTTTTTACTATCCGGGGCGAAAATAGAATTTTATGCCCTTTTGTATATGCCGTACGATAAACAAAAAGGTATATATAAAAAAATTATTAGATCATAAATACAGTAAATTTTATAATCAAACAAATATTATGGAAAAAAAAAACAACGAAAATCATTTAACACGATATCTTCAAGCATTTTTTTTGAAGCAAAAACATCTTTTATTTTATAATAATCAATATTTTATAAAATTTGAATGCTAAGAATTGCTGATCCATTCGATCTTTATTATATCATGGTACTTTGTAGATACAATTTTAAAAGCTTCTATTTGAACAACTTCTTTTCTACTATAACCTCATAATAGAATCGGAAATAGGCATCTATTTTTAAACCTACTTTCTATTAGGAACAATGAAATCAATTTATACAGTTATACCTTTTGTTGTCTCTAGAAAGTCCTAAACATAAGTTCAATAGAAAATTATATGCCTTTTCATTCACATCTGGTAATTAGAACAATAAAGTTTAGAAATAAACTCTACAAGACTAGAAATTTAACCTGAAGCTACCACAAAAAGTTAGAATCAAACCTAAAGCAACAAAAAATGTAATCGATTTTCACTTTTTCTACTTTAATCAACCTCTAACAATCAGCAAACAGTCCAACTCCTGAAACAAACAAACAAAAACATTTAAAACAGCCGAATATGATATACCACAATTCGGAAATTTAACTCACCCAACCCCGATTTAGAATCGAAAACCTCAAGCTTCTTCATATTTTTGTGGTTTGTGCTTCATAAATCAGGAAAAAAAATCAAACTTAGAAACCAGTCAAAAATGAGAATGAGTAGTAGATAAATTGATTCTGGAAATTAGGAGAAGTAGAGAAATTGGGTATAGTAGGTTTCAGGAGTTGGAATGAGAAAAGAAAACATAACCAGAGAGATAAGAATTCAGAAATCGAACTCACCCAAACCCAGTTTAGAAATCAAAAACCTCATAGTTTTTCATATTTTTGGTGACGTTATGCTTCAGAAATCATCATGTTACAGGATTGTGGTTGTGCTAAGTAAAGAATCGAAAAAGAGAAATCTTAAATTGGAATGAGAAATAAAGAAATTTTATGTAATAGCCACTAGGTTTAACAGAGAACTAAAGAAATTATAACGAGAATGATCAGTTCTTCAATCGATTAAAGATTCTGCTCCTTGGACTGGACAATGCGTTTTTCTAGATGACGATTGGCTTCTCAGAAAGATGCTTGAACGCTCAAGATGACGCCCCCAAACAGCTTTGAATTGAACCAGGACTAAACTGTGGGCCAAACCGTATACACAGTATTAATTACCAGATCAAATTTATGCCCCTTTTTCTATGTTGCCCTGGGCTATGGCCCATCTCGCCCATTGGGCCAGCCTGAGTCTAAGGTTGTGTTTGTTTTTGAAGTGGTAAAATATATTCATACAAATATTGTTATGAAATAGATTGTTGTATTCTTTTCAATTGGCCACTATATGTTTTCACAATCCATGTGAAAACATATTAATTTGTTAAAACAAATATTGTTATGAGTTTGAATTAGAGTGCTAGTTGATATTGTTGGATCCCCTTTGTCAAAAATGTGAGAGACATGACTCAACATCAACCTTTCTTTCTCCTGTCCAAAAACAAAAGTGATCTTTTTATACAAAAATGACTTTCACCTTACTGATTTGAAGATTTGAAGCTCAAAAAAAAAAAACAAGTGAAAGCAACACAATATGAAAAAATACTAAATAAAATTCTGCTAACACAAACAATATTAGTAATCATCATCGGAGTAGTTTTCATCACTATCTTGATCATATATATGATATTCTCCATCACTATTTTCACCATCTTGAAACTCATTGCCTCCTCCATTATTATATGGAAAACTACCAAAGAGGTCTTGCAAGTAGCTCTTTGAAATGTTATCTTCATTTGTATCTTTACAACATATAGGAAATTTCATATCAAAATAAAGAAAAAAAAATGACATGACAAAAAATAAGTAAAGGAAAAATGGTAATAATAAGGATACAAGATGGTTCTTGTAAGAAATTGGTCCCATCACCAACCTAGAAACAAACATTAACAAAATAAATATTAGAGGAAAAAAAAAAAAAAAAAAAAACAATGTGTTGTCCTTATTCTCATATATTTTTTAAAATAATGAGTAATTACACAAATGGTCCCTATGGTTTGGGGTAATTAGCACGCCTGGTCCCTAATTTAATTTTTTAACTCGGAAGGTCCCTACTGTTTGTTTTTGTTATACACTTGGTCCCTACTGTTTGTTTTTGTTACGAGATTGGTCCCTGTCTTACCTAAAAAGACTATTTAAATAAGGAAAATTTGTTGGGTAGGTAAGATAAGATGAGGGGATGAGATTGGGGTGTGTTTATTTAAATAAATTAAAAAATCAATGGCAAAATAGTCTTTTTAGGTAAGACAGAGACCAAGTGCGTAACAAAAACAACCAGTAAGGACCTTCCGATTTAAAAAATTAAATTAGAGACCAAACATGCAAATTACCCTAAACCATAGGGATCATTCGTGTAATTTACTCTAAAATAATTTATCCAAGCATCATGTGAACAAAAAAAGGGTAGTTTCAATAACACTTACCAAATCAAGTCCCTCATCCGCATCAAAATCTTCATCCTCCATATCATCTTCTACATCATCATCATCCTCATCATCTTCTTCTTCATCATTGCTCATGCCTTTTTCTTCAATAATCACCTCATCTGCTTAGTTAAAGCGTGGTCAAAAGTCAAAAGTCAAAACCACTTGCATATTTAGCCTCCATTTGTTATACATGACATAACATAACATAACATGACATGACATGGCATAACATCATGTGATGAATCAGAGGCTATGTGATAGCCTCTGAACGAAACCATTTAGAATCGGTCAGCATTCAACGCGTTTGATACAGCCTTTGAACGGTTAAGAAATCCGACAAAGACTTAACCATTAAGAGGTTGGAATGATTCAGCGCTTGACCTTTTTGTCAGTGCAAAAGACGAAAACGCCCTCTTCATCAAAAAAAAAAATTGAAAAATGGTAAATTTGCACCTCTATTGATTTGTTGGTTAACTATCGGCTCCTTTACTACAGTTACTGCTCTTTTTGACTTTTCAAGACGTGAAGAAGCCGATTTGAGAAAAGACTCAGCACCAGCGTTTGGATACACGGATAGGAATCTCACAGCAACACATAACCGAAAAATCTCAAGGACATGTGGAGTAAACCAACCTGTCGCCAGCTGTAAATTTATATAAACAACATTAAAAAAATAATAATAATAATAACATTTGTTATAAAAAAAAGTAAGAAATAAAGACTTACATTGCAAGTTGTTTGAGTCGAAGGCTTTTTCATCTCTTGTCGAATGTAATCATCGGGAAGTTCATATAATTGAAGTGAAATTTGACATTTGTAAGGGAAAACTCGAAAACCACATAAATCTCCCCATTTATGCTTTAATCTGCATAAAAGTTTATTTAATTATATTGTTGTATTTTAATGTGATAATTGTTTCAAATGGATTTAAATTTTGTGTAGTTATGTTTCTTAAATATAGGTTAATCTTAAAAAAGACCTTATATTTTGTTTTTTATTTGGGCTTAAACCTCGACTTTATTTTATTTTTTCTGAAAAAGACCTTGCATTTTTTCATTTTTTTCAATTTGGCCCTTTTAGTAATTTTTTTTTTCCAAAAAAAGGGTTTTATGCAGAAAAATCTCATTATTTTGGGAAATTTTTTATGAAGTCCTAAATGTTTTTTTAACAGAAAAGACCCAATTATTTACCATTTTGCCTAAATTAACGAAAAAGTAGTTATCTTATTTTAACAGAAATTGACAAATTATGTGTTTTTCTCAAAATAATGAGACTTTTCTGTTAAAAAAAAACGTTTAGGACTTTATCAAAAAAATTCCCAAAATAATAAGACGTTTTTGCATAAAACCCCCAAAAAAACATATACAAATGTGAGGGTTTTTTCGGAAAAAATGGAAAAATACAAGGTCTTTTTAGAAAAAAAAAATGAAGCTTAAGGTTTAATCCGGAAAAACATAAAATATAAGGTCTTTTTTGAGATTAACCCCTTAAATAATATAAAGTTTTAAGTTATTGTAACAGACAAATTTGTAAAAACCTTGTGAATTGAAGGGGTATTGATGAAAATCTAGAAAAGTTGGAGGAAAGGAATATACTTGGAATATACTACTTGGTGTAACCAATGGAGTGGATGAATCATTATTAACTCCATTTTTTATAATAATAATATCAAAGTTTATATTCTAAAAAAAAAAGATAAAATTTTATAAATGTGTTACCCGGATGCTATGCCATTATCACAATAGCTTCGTAAGGATGGAGGTACTCTGAAGTCAATCCTTTGATATCTGTTTCCCAAAACATAATTTTTTTTTTAAAAAAAATGAATAAATCATTTTTTAAATCAATAAAATTATAAATTATGATAGAATTCTCACATGCGAGATTCCGGATCTTTACGTGGATCGTATCCTTTTCTGATCCAAAACCTAAGAAAAGGTCCGTTTGAAAAATAATATGCTGCCCTAAATAGAAGCCTATAAATGAGGACATGACATAAATCAGTAAGAGAACATTTTACAAATTTGCCCTCGTATATGCAAGATAAGTTTGTAAAAAGTAAACACACCTTTTCAAATAGTTGCTACTAAGTTTGAGACCTTTGTTTGACAAATGTTCAGACAAAGATTCTTTGATCCATATAGGACGCTCCTCAAACGAATCACAAACTGCCATCTGGCAATTCCATTCATCTGTTCCTTCTTTTATAAACTTTTCCCAATTTACTTTTTTAGGAACATGTGTCAACATGTTAAGAAGAATCTATAAAAGGAAATAGTGGAAGAAATAAGAAGAATCTATAAAAGGAGTTGTAATTAAGGATATCTTTGATGTTGAAATCAATAGCAAGACTTGGCTCAATATCCATCTACACTCACACAATAAGTTAGAAAGAACATAGGTTATGGTAAGATTACTGTTTTGCCCTCAAGATAAAAAAAAAAGTTATTGAAAAGTGATTGATCTTACTTACCTCCCAACGATGTTGTACAACTCCCTCTTGTTTCTTTTTCAAACTCACATACATAGATGGTTTCAACCTACAAGAATATAAATGAGGAGGGCATTTACGTCTTTTGCACATATCTTATTGTGACAAGATAAAGCATCTTATTCTTACACCACATTCTCTGGAATATTCTTCAATGAGAAAAGGGGAGGCAACAAAATCATCAAATCCTCTTGATCCGCATCAATAAGGCCATGTTTTTCTACAAAGTTACACAAAAAGTTACATTTTTCAATTATATATCGTTTTTTTAATAAACACGCACCGAATTGTGGTTCCACATCATCCCAATTTCTCTTCTTTTTCCGTGCCACGTCAGCATGAACACCAAGAACATGTTGGTAGTCTACCATTCCTGTATGATTCAAACACAACATGTTTAGGGTTTAGGGTTTAGGGTTTAAATAAATGTAAAGATTGGACATTTTTCTAACCATTAAAATAATATGTTTCTGACACATGTCCAACAATATCTGCACAAATTGTGTCTTGTTGTTTTTCTAATATATGCGTCACATCATCTTCTTTCAAATGAGCATTTGCAGTGATTTCAGGTTGAATATTTTGTTTTGAAATCTTGAGCAAAAAATTGTTACAAGGGACAAGCTCCCCGTGTGTAGGATGTGAGTATGGATCTTCAGGGCGGAAACGAAGTTCTAGAAGATTTGATGGCGACTCACGAGCCTACATATCATGCCACAAAACCTAATTGAAATTTCTAGAAGTTATTTTGAAACCTCATGTTTCAGAATAACTGCAGACTTTTTATACGTGACAAAAAGTTGCAGCTTTTTTGTCCCACCCACAAAAGTAGGACAAAAACTACAGCTTATTGTCTCATGTCAATAAGACAAGCTGCAACTTTTTGTCCTCCCAACAAGGTAGGGCAAAAAGTTGCAGCATTTTTGTCCCACCCAAAAAGTGGGACAAAAACTGTAGCTTATTGTCCCATGTCAATGAGACAAATTGCAGCTTTTTGTCCCACCTGAAAAAGTGGGACAAAAACTACAGTTTTTTGTGGCATGTCAATGAGACAAAAACTACAACTTTTTGTCCAACCCAAAAAGAGGGACAAAAACTGCATATTATTGTCTCATCCAAAAAGATGAGACAATAACTTCAGCCTTTTGGCTCACCTAAAAATGGAAGCTTTTAATATAATGGAAGAATGTAATTAGCATACCATGGAAATACCTTCGGCTCCACCAAGAGTAACCAAAGCACGTTCCATAGATGAAGGGTAACCAGGATAGTTGACTCCAAAGACTTTGTTACTTGGTAATGTTCCCGAAATAGAACCATCTTTTATCACCCCCATTGATACTATTAAAGTTGCAACAATGTAAAAACTCAAGGAATTAATTCAATACAACGGGATAATAACACTTGAAACAAAACAAAAGCATGTGTTAAGTAGCAAACATGGTAAAAGATGTAAAGTACTTTGCTTCAATTGGAATTGGATTATGGCACATTATATACATAGGAAAATCTATAGTTCAAACATCTGCATAATAGACTCTCAGTAAAGGATGGTTAATGAAACAGCATCATTTCTAACATCCCTGTTCACAAATGACAAAAACCTTCGGACATTAGAAATGTTGAATTGGGAATTGGATTATTCATTTTAAAATTTAGGAATTTGATTACTAATCGGGAAAATATAATGATATGTGATTGGTTTTGAAGCAAAAAGATATAAGTGAGTTCACTCTTACAAATACTTTGATGATATTTGACCTCTCCCCTGATATCATTATCTATGTATAGGATATGTTATGGTTCAATCGGTGATTAAGCATTGTGTAAAGTAGATAAAAATCAAAATTAAAATTTACTTGAATGTGAACCTGTGGTTAAACTAGTATAAATAGGATGTTCAGTTTCCCATGCTTTAATTAAAAGGAACAAAACATCAAACACCTTGTAGGCGTTAATAAAACTTGAATGAAAAGAAAAAATTGTAAGAGCTAACAAGAATTAAAACAACCAGATGCTAAATAATATGGATCCCAAGTTAAACGGAAGGCAAAATCAGAACAAGAAATTAACAAAATCGTAAAACTTATTCACTGCCTGATAACCAAAATTACACACACAGTTTTATCAATAAACTAACGAAGACCTAACATACCTGGTTCAAAATCTGAGCCTGCTGATCGATGAAGAAGAAACGATGTGATTGATGAAGAAGGCAGCGACGCTGACCGACGATGGAGAAGGCAGAAGATTGCCGGTGCTGGAGAGGGCGACGGTGGAGGAGGTGACCGGTGAGGCTTATGCGGATGGAGGGACACAATGGAGAGGAAGGAGTTAAGTCACCGTTCAAGGAGAAGAAGAGGGCAAATAAAGGCAATGGACGTTCTTTTCTCAGTCAGCTTTTTTCTCAGCTGACCGAACCAGGCTTTCAGGATGGAGCAAGAGGTTGCGAGTCGGATCTTACCTCTCTTTCGGTAAGAGGCCAAACAAATGACCGGTAAAACCTAACATGACATGAAATTAACGGTATGTTTTAAATGGTCTTAATGTTTTTTTTCTTGCATTTAAAGGTCATAAAACTCATGTTAACATGTTTATTAAGGACTTAAGACCTCGTTACTATGCCGAATCAGATGTCAGTATATAAAATTTAAGGTACTTTCACTTTCAATACCAAATGATAGTTCAACTGTCCTCGTCCCTGAAAAACAAGTTCTCCTTCATCTGTGATTTTTTTTCTTTTCATCTAAATCACAACTTATCTATTCAATACATCGATTTATCTGTCTCAATGATTCGAGATTGTGATTAGAAATCTTCGTGCTATATCACATTCTCATCTGATTCCATCAGATGGATTTATTTACGATTTTAGATGTTCTTCAACATATGTATGTGAAATTCAAACTCCACCACCAACCATATCATGCTACCGGTTCTCAACCATCATCCACTTACCACCGATCATCATCTTCGTTCACCTACATGGGTTTTGAAAAATGATTTAAAGCACAACACAATAACTCTTACAAGAGGAGTGATGCACACAACAGAAGAGGTTGAAGCAACGAACATAGATCACACACCTGTTCGACATCACGATATGTCGTCTTCAAACCCAATATTTTTCCAAATTTCCAGATTTATTGTGACGGAGCTAAGGAAATTCAGTGGTTCTAAGACGAGACGTCTTCTTTAAACATCGTGAAACCGATGGGTTACATTTCAAGAAAAATTGAAGAGGTTAAGTTGATATTCTCTATCAATTTTAGGGCTTCTAAATGTCTTCGTTGCAGATCAATTTGAGAACCCTGCAAACTACAAACTACATCAGCTCATTATGAAGGAACTGGGTCTAAGATATGGGATGAGACAAGAGGCAAATTACATGCTTTTGTTACAACTGCAAGGAAATGTGGCACTATAGCTGGTGTTTCTTGATTTTTAAAGGAAAATGATCCAGGGATAAAGTGTTATCTTGTGGATCCTCTTGGTTCTGGCTTGTTTAACAAAGTGACAAGAGTCGTGATATACACAAGAGAAGAGGCTAAAGGGAAGAGATTAAAGAACCCATTTGATACACCGAAGGAATATGGATCAATAGATTGACTAATAATTTCAAAATGGCTCAACTTGATGGATATTTCTAATATTTTTGTTCCTTTTATTAGATTCCTTCTGGGGAATGGTGGACAATTTATTAGAAGTTCTTCAGTAATGAAATGAGTAATGAAATGTATTGGTCGTATATCGTATGTTGCTGGTGGTGGTACTTTTCGTGATGATGAGAGTACAACCCCACTACCGTTGGTGTCATTGTGGCTTTTATTTGGTTTGAAACACAACATTCACATACATTGTAACATCCCGACTCCCAGATATAAGAATTTTATCTAAAAAGGACAATTTGATTTGGAACTCGTCGAGTTGATGGCCTCAACCCTAATAGTGCCTTCCCTCTCCATTTTGAGTGTGTGTGAGTTTTAAGAGTGTTCTTTTATGCTTTTTCTTGAAGAAGTTGGAAGATTGGTGGTGCATAGTGATGGGAGAAGTGTGGATCCGGGATTATCAGTGTTCTTGCAGCCATTTGGAGGTATAAAGTCTATACCTTGGCCTTTCATTTCTTAGATCTCCTCCTATGGAAGTGTATTGGCATTTTTGGTTCATATTAAAGCCATTTTTGGGATTGGATCTTGAAGCTATTACTTCAGTTCTAGACAACTCTAGGCCTCCATGGACATAAAGTCGCCAACTTTATCTAGTCTTGGCCCTCCTCCATACCCTAAACCCCTTATTAAGCTATATTTGAGTGTTTTAGCAACTTGGATACCATGCATGGACGTAAAGTTAGCAACTTTATGTGGTATCTTAATCCTAGGGGACCAGATCTGTAGTTTGGGGCTTTAGATTCGACTAGAAGGGGCTGAATATGTTAAGATAGGAAAACTCGACGAGTTGTCCTGACAACTCGACGATGTAACATCAGTAAAAATTCACAAAAATTTCAGCTTTTTCAAACATTCAAAATCCACCATGTAATACAAAATGTTTTTCAAAATAGTAAAACATTAAAGTATCCCAGATATCAAAATCATAACATGTGAGGAAGTGTACGGTCGAGCCTTCGCCTTCCCGCGATCATCTGAAGTACCTGAAACAACAATCCATAAATGTAAGCTCGAAGGCTTAGTGAGTTACCCCCAAAATACCACAGCACAGAAGCAGAACAATATCGTAACAAACAGTATGCATATAGAGTCTTTAGTATAACTAGACCGCCCGCACTGGGCCTTCAATCTATCTAGCCCACTCTCAGAACCTTCAGCATGTCTGGACCAACCTACCGGGCCTTCAGCCGATCTAGACCGTTCTCCGGGCCTTCGACCTAACTGGACCGCCCGCAACGGGCCTTCAGCCTATCCAAGTCGCCCTGGTCTGTTAGCCTTCAGCACAAAGCAGGATCGCCTCAACCCACCCGCAATCACACAATCACATATATATATATCAAACGCTAGCTAGCATGCACAGACAGTCATACAGATCTAACCGATCACTAATCATATCGTCATCCTATATACCAGGATACAAATCTAACAGATCAATAAGCGTAGCACCATCCTATCTACTAGGATGCAGATCTAACAGATCACTAATCATATCATCATGCAATAAACCAGGATACAAATCCAAAAAGGGTCGGCCTTGGTGTCGTAGACCCTACCAGTATAGTGAGAGGAACTCACCTCGCAAGTAGCACTGGATGATAATGTCAATCTCCCAAACACAACTCCAAACTCAAACACCTACAACCACCATAGAACCAGTTCTATCAATACCCAAATTACTGAAATACCCTTGGAAGTCAAAATTGATCAACCCTTGGTCAAAGTAAAAGTCAACAGTCAAGGTCAACAGTCCATGTTGACCCAACTCGTCGAGTTCCTTCGGATTTCTAAAAAACCGTGAAAACTCGAGTCAACTCGTCGAGTTGCCAAAACAACTCGTCTAGCCCATACAGTGTCCATAAGACCGGGAAAAGCCCTAACCAACTAATCGAGTTATCTCACCAACTCGTCGATTTCACTAAAAAGCCTAAAAACAAGAAAACCCTTATCCAACTCGTCAAGTTAGCTAAGCAACTCGTCGAGTTCCTTCAACCCTTTTCTCATTCAGACGCTTTTAATTGAAACCAAGGCTCCTCTCTGTAGATCTAGCCTTCTAGGATGAAGTTACCACGTAAAGCTGCTAACTTTACGTGCATACAAGGCCTTGAGAGGCTAAAACACCCAAAACTAAGCTTAAGAAGAGGTTTAGGGCATGGAGAAGGGCCAAAACTAGATAAAGTCGATGACTTTATGTCCATGGGGGGCTAGAGGAGTCCAGATCAGAAACCATGTCCTCAAGACAAGCTCAAACCCGAGAGTGACTCAATTTTGCACTAGAAATGACCATATTCTTTCATAAGGGAAGATCTAAGCAATAAGAGGTCAAGGTAATAGCTTTATACCTCAATATGAATGCCAAAACAAAGTAGATACCAGATCTACAGCCTCCTTCTCACTCCAATATCTTCAATCTTCAATAGTCCTTTCAAAAGGGCACCAAAAGTGACTTTCCAAGCTCACACACTCACATAATAGGGTACTTAGGGTTTTCTCTGGTAAGGGGCGATGAGAGAGGCTACAAATGAGCCATAAGATCCTTTAAGGTGCAAAACCTAAAAATTACGGTTTCACATCCAACTTCAACTCGTCAAGTAGGTTCTAAAATTCACGCGGCCATCCTAGTCTCTACACGACGAGTTGGGGCCTCCAACTCGTCAAGTTGCCCTAAAAATATGAATATAAAAGCTTTAAATTTATACCTGGGAGTCGGGATGTTACAATTCTCCCCCTCTTGAGCTAGACTTCGTCCTCGAAGTCTGCTGCGGCAAACAACTCTGGGTAATGCTCCCACATCTTAGCCTCCGGCTCCCAAGTCCACTTTGATCCCCTCCGGTGCTCCAACTGTACCTTTACCAAAGGTATCTGCTTGTTACGTAAAAACTTCACCTTCCTTTCCAAAACAGCCACTAGCCTCTCACGTAATTCAGGCGCTCATCGACCTGAATATCATCCAATGATACAACCGCTTCCTCATCCAATATGCACTTTCGCAGCTGTAAGACGTGAAAAGTGTTGTGAATCTGACTGAGCTCCTCTGGGAGATCCAGTCTATACGCCACCTTGCCAACCCTGGAAATAATCCTGAATGGCCCAATGTATTGGCAACCCAACTTTCCCCTTTTCCTAAAGCGTATCACTAGGGGTGTAAACGAGCCGAGCCGAGCCCGAGCATGACCAAGCTCGAGCTCGGCTCATGAACAATTTAGTGGGCTCGCGAGCCTAATCGAGCCTAAATGAGCCTATATATATATATATATATATATATATATATATATATATATATACACACACACATACACATATATATATGTGTGTGTGTGTATATAGGCTCGTTTAAGCTCGTTTAGGCTCGCGAGCCCCATTAATTGAAGCCCGGCTCGAGCTCATTTAGTAAACGAGCCTCATATCTAGGCTCGAGCTCGGCTCGGACTCGTTTAATTCGATCTCGAGTCGAGCTTTTAACGAGTCGATCCCGAGTAGCTCGGCTCACTTACACCCCTACGTATCACACACTTCCAGGGTGAGACCTTCAGTAGTACCATATCGCCAACCCGAAACTTCAACTCAGATCGGCGTCGGTCGGCATAAATCTTCTGCCGAATCTGAGCAGTCTGCAACCGCTTCCTGATCTGCTGAATCATCTCGGTAGTCTGTAGAACTACCTCGGTCCGACCTATCACCCTGTGGCCAACCTCGCCCCAACAGACTGGGATACGCCATCTCTGGCTATACAACAACTCTTAAGGTGAAGCACCAATGATGGAATGGAAGTTATTATTGTTAGAGAACTGCAAGGGGTAGGTAGGAGTCCCAGCTCCCACCGAAGTCGATAACGCATGCCCATTACATATCCTCAAGGGCCAGGATGGTCCACTCACTCTAGCCATAAGTCTGCGGATGATACGTAGTGTTGAAATGTAGTCTCGTGCCCAGTTCCTCATGAAACTTCTGCCAGAAACGAGAAGTGAATCGAACATCACGGTCTAACACAAAAGAGACTGGTACTCTGTAGCGAGCAACGATCTTGCGAATGTACACCTCGACCAATTTTTCGGCCGACGAGCTCTCCTGAATAGCAAGAAAATGGGCGCTCTTGGTCAATTGATCTATGATGACCCAAATAGCATCGAAACCCTTTACTGTTCTCGGCAATTTGGTGAAGAAGTCCATCGTGATCTGCTCTCATTTCCACATGGGAACCTTTAGAGGCTACAACTTGCCATGGAGCATCTGATGCTCGTCCTTGACCATCCTGCAGGTCAAGCACCTCTCAATGTACCGAGTGATCTTCCTCTTCATGCATGGCCACCAGTAGCTCAATCTCAGATCCCGGTACATCTTGGTGGCCCCGAGTGAATAGAGAAACGAGATGTATGAGCCTCCTCCAATACAGTATGTCTGGCCCCACCAGACATCGGAACCCACACCCGACCGCAACAGGTCAACAACCCACGACCATCCTGCACAAATCGTGTGATCTCACCCCTAATCCTCTCAAGCTTCCAGTTTTCCTGTCGTACACCCTCATCCTGAGCTTCCCTGATCAAGCTCACAAGTGGCGAATCCACGAATATCCTCATACACGACACCGGAATAGAAGATCCATCCGACTTGCGGCTCAGGGCGTCCACCACAAAATTCGCTTTACCCAGATGGTAAAGGATCTCGCAGTCATAATCCTTGACTACGTCCAGCCACCTGCGCTGCCTCATGTTCAGGTTCGGCTGATCCATGATGTGTCTTAAACTCTTGTGATCTATGTATATGGTATAGCATACCCCGTAGAGGTAATGTCTCCAGATCTTGAGAGCGAACACTACCGCTCCCAACTCAAGATCGTGTGTGGGATATTTCTTCTCATGCGGCTTCAACTGCCACGATGCGTAGTGTTGGGGTGCAAAGTTATTCATTCATGACTTTGTAAATGTTTGACTTGTGTAAACCCACTTGCATGTGGAGTATTAGCCTTGTGACACATGAAAGATAGAGAGTGAGAGAGAGAGACATGTAAACACCTCTATATAAGGTGGGTTTGTCCACTTCTAGAGGTGTGCTTGAGAGATGTAAAAGTGAGTGTGTAAGTGTGTGTTATTTATGTAGTCTAGATCTAGATCCTTTTGTGTAACACCATATACATTCAATATATCTCTTAAACACCCAAATCACCATGTTCAATTGTGCAAGCTTTAATTCCGCATGCCAAACCATGTTCTTTGTCACTACAATTGGTATCGGAGCGGGTCTTCAAGATCAAGGTGATATTTGAAGAATGATTCTCGGTTTGGCAAGTTTTGTCGCAATTTGATCAATTTTGGTGAGTCTCTCTCTATGATCACTCGTAATAATTGAATTCGTGCGTAGCATTCTTGATTTTTGATCATTTGACTCATTGGATCAAAATTTTCTTTGAAAAACCCATTTGTTGTGATCCAATAAATTTTGTTTTGATCAAAGTCCGATCCAATTTCATATTTGTTTGTTCAATTTTATTTTCAAATTGCAATCATTTGTTTGAATTAAATTTTGATTATCTTCGAATTCATCCAAAATTCATTGAATCATATTGGAAGCCCAATACAATTAGTTTTTATTGTTCATGAATCATTTTCTAAGCCCAATCTCATCAATATTCATTATTCATTTGTTAGCCCTCCATTTTCTTTTCATGATCCAATATAAATGATTGAAGCCCATTAATTCATATCAATCCAGTCGAAGTTTATTGTTGTTCGTCATCCAACTTGTACACATGCATTATTTGTTGTACAATTGTATCAATCGACTGATCTTGATCATCTTTTCATGAATTCTTGTTCTCATTTTTTTTGTGTCTTCTAAATTGTTTGTCGTTGATTGATAATTGGAAAATGAGATTCGATTTTGTATGATCGATGTATGATAAAATCGATTCTATTCATATCTGATCTTAGAAATCGCAATTGAAGCGTCAACACAGAAAAGTCAATCTTGATATGAAATTGAAAATTCAATGAATTGACTGTCGATTTTAGTTGATACAAGTCATATTTGGTTTGTGAATGGTGAAATCAAGGTTGATTTGATTTTATTTTCGATATCGTGTTGGTCTGTGTTCTTGATACCGAACACAGTTCATGGTCGGGTATCGATATCATAGATCTAAGTGGATATTGGAATCGATTGATTATTTTGAAACAAAAGTTGATGATCACAGTGAAGAACGAAGTAAGAATCGATATTGGTTAAGGTGGAGTTCAATTGTTGATGACAAAGATCGTTTTGGGAAGGAATTGATATCCAATGGTCGATGATAATTTTGATTAACTGGAATACAAACAGAAAAACGAAGGATTGATTTTTCGATTTGTGAAGGGGTTAACGATCGATATGGGTGATGGATTGATTTAGTGAAATATTGTTGAACGAAGGATTTTGATTGTTGATTTTCGAAGGGTTGGTGATGTGAAATCGATTTTGGTTTGGATGATTAAAGCGAAGGCTGAGTTGGTGTTAGGTTTGATTTTGGAGTCTCGAAATTTGGATCTCGCTGAATTGAAAAAACGAAGAGTTTGGGTTCCAGATTCGAAGGGTACTTGTGTTGGGTTTGGGAAGAACACTAAGAAACGAAGACCCTAAGAACGTAAATTTGATTTTGGAGATCTAGATTGCAAAATGCGAAGGGTCAACAAAAAAAACATACGAAGGATATTACTGTTCATAATATAGTCTTTGTATGCTTTATAAGAACTGAAAGGAAGAAACGGTGAGAATAAACGAAAGAAGGAAAAGAAAAGTTTCGGTTATGGCCCTTGAAGTTTCAACTGTTTGACAAAGAATTAAACCCTTCGTATGTTTCATCAAAAGGCTTCGTATGTTTTGCAATTTGCCAAAGTCTTCGTGTGTTTTGGCATGGAAAAGGAAAAAGTTTTAAAAACAGCCCCTGAACCTTCGAATTTTTAACACTTTGAAAATTAAAGCAAGTTTCGTATGTTTGACACTTTTCACCCAACTTCGAAAATTGTTTGAGGCTTCGCATATTTGGTACAAGTCTTTGTATGTTTGAGCAAAAAGGGCAGAATTTTCGAAGATGGTGCCTGAGGCTTCAAATTTTTGGCAGTTTGCAACCAAATTCGAAAAGGATTGCTTTTTGCTGAAAATTGAAGAAAGTGCATTTCAGGCCCTTGCAGTTTGTGCAAATTGACGCTTTCTACCCAGCTTTGGAAAAGGGGGAGAGTTTTGCATATTTTGTTGTTTTGGGTGCAACGGGTCACTGCAGAATTTTGAAATTGACAATTTCTACCCATTTTTGAGAAATTTTGTCAAAGACGATCCGTGAACGGCAATAAAAATTGATTATTTTTTGGGTTTTCCGGATTGAAGCACAAAGTTTATGCCACATGTTAAGGGGGAGTTTTAACATGAAAAATTCCGAATAGAGCACGTTCTTTTTCCTTTGGAGTTTTATAATGAAATTTCGATTATAAAAAGGGGAGAAGTTTTATATGGAAATTCGAACTTGAATTTTTCATATTACGTGGATTTGAAGACCGAAGTGATCTTAAAGTTTTGAAGATTACGAGATGATGCAATTGGAAGTTTGGATATGATGTATTCGAAATGGGTTTGGTTTTATTGAAGATTTTTGGGGTGTGTTTTTATGCGCAACTTTTGGGTGATTATCTGGAGTTTGGAATACTCTTGATCATTCGTTGCTGCTCGGATTGTATGGTCTCACATCCTAGAGCCCAAATTGAAGAGTCATGGAAGAATTGAAGATTGAAGTTCGTTTCGACATGTGTCACCTTTGAGGATCGAACCGCGTAGTGCTTGATTTTAGAAGATTTGAAGTGGGTCATTCATTCCTAACTTAGAGGAGGAGAATGTTGGGTGCAAAGTTATTCATTCATGACTTTGTAAATGTTTGACTTGTGTAAACCCACTTGCATGTGGAGTATTAGCCTTGTGACACATGAGAGATAGAGAGTGAGAGAGAGACATGTAAACACCTCTATATAAGGTGGTTTTGTCCACTTGTAGAGGTGTGCTTGAGAGATGTAAAAGTGAGTGTGTAAGTGTGTGTTATTTATGTAGTCTAGATCTAGATCCTTTTGTGTAACACCATATACATTCAATATATCTCTTAAACACCCAAATCACCATGTTCAATTGTGCAAGCTTTAATTCCGCATGCCAAACCATGTTCTTTGTCACTACACGTAGGCTATCACACGCCCTCTATGCATGAGGAATTATCCCAATCTGGTGATCGATGCATCACATAACACCATAATATCCTCAACTCTCTCAGGGAGTGTCAAAACTGGCGCTTCGCAAGTCGCTGTCGCAGAGTCTCGAATGCAATCTGCTACTCAGGGCCCCACCAGAAATCCACCCCCTTCCTCATCAGGCTAGTATGGGGCACTATAATCTTGGAGAAGTCTTGTATGAATTTATGATAGTACCCTGCCAATCCCAAGAAGCTCCTGATATCCGAGGGAGATTTTGGAACCTCCCACTTCATAACTGCCTCGACCTTGGCCGGATCGACCAAAATCCCCTCTTCGTTAATGATATATCTAAGGAACTGAACCTATCGTAACCAAAACTCGCACTTCGAGAACTTGGCATAAAGTCGTTCTTGCCTCATAACTCCCAAAAGCTCGCGAAGATGCTCCTCATACTGCTCTTTGGTCTTTGAATACACTAATATGTCATCTATAAACACAATGACTGAGCGATCGAGCATCGGTCTGCATACCCGATTCATCAGGTCTATAAATATTATCGGCGCATTGGTGAGCCCAAACGGCATCACCACAAACTCGTAATGTCCATAATGAGTCCGAAACGCGGTCTTCTCCATGCCCTCCTTCCTCACCCTGACCTGATGATACCCGGACCTCAAATCTATCTTGGAAAACCAAGATGCTACCTATAACTGATCGAAACGATCATCTATCCTTTGGAGTGGATTACAATTCTTCACCATTAACTTGTTCAACTCCTGGTAATCAATACACACCTGGTGTGAACCATCATTCTTCCTGACGTAGAGAATCGACGCTCCCCACGGAGAACTACTCAAACGGATGAACTGCTTGCCTAGCAGTTCCTGCAGCTGAGATGATAGCTCCTGCATCTCGGGTGGTGCCATTCGGTATGACTCCTTGGCGATAGGGGTCGCACCTGGCACAAGGTCGATCTTGAACTTGACCTGCCTCTCCGGAGGCACTCTGGGAAACTCCTCCGGAAAGACATCAGCGAACTCCCTGACGACTGGAACATCTGAAACTGAGACTTGATCCCTGACCCATGTATCCACTACATACGCCAGATAACCTGCACACCTGTGCTGAATATACTGCCTAGCCCTGGCGACTGAGCAAAATCTTGAACCCATCGTGGTGCCCTTGCCGTATATAACCTGTTCTCCCCCACTTGGGTTCGAACTACCACCCGCTGACCCTCGCAGTCGATCATGGCACCGAAACAACTCAACCTGTCCATCCCCACGATCACACAGACATCCCCTATGGGAATTAGGATCAAGTCAATCGGGAAGGATACCCCAAAGATCTCCAGAACGCAACCCGGTAGACTGAAGAAGCAGAAATCTCGTGAGACTCGCAACGGACACTCTAACTCTCCTAGAGGCAAACTAAACTCCCTACTAAACGATCGAGAGACAAATAACTGACTCGCCCCCGAGTCAAATAATACAAGAGCAGGATGAGATTTCACTAAAAATGTACCTAACATAGGTACAAACGCATAAGCATAAAAAAGATATAATAAATAAGATAAAGGATAGAAACATACAAGTCACCACATCTGGTGTTGTCTTGGACTCCTCGGCTGTGAGCTGTAAGGCGCATCCCCGGGCCCTCGGGGGCTCTGCACTACCCTGACTCATGTCAGTAATCTGCAAGGTAGTCGGCGCTAGAGCTTGCGCCTGCCTGGCAACGAGCAATGGAGAATTAGTCTTCACATGACCCACCTGATTGTAGTGGCAGCAAATCCTCATATCCTGAACCGGGGCTGACTGGCGACAATCCCTCACAAAGTGCTCCTCCCTGTTGCGTTTGCAGCACCCACTATCGGATCGACAAGCTCTGGTATGAACCTTCCCGCACTTCCCACAAGTGCAGCCACACTACCCTCCAGACCTAGAATTAGCGGCCTTGAACCACTTCAGCGCCGGCTGCGCCTGTGTCGGAGCCTGTCTCTGCTCTCGCAACTATAACTCAATCTCCAGCTCACACCGCATCGCGACCTCCTGTAGCTATAAAAAGGTGTCACATCTCTAGGTTGAAACAAACTGTCTGATATCAGTCTTGAGCATGCTCAGATAACGAGTCATCCGCTCCGGGCAAAACATCGCCCACTTAGTGAACAACCGGGTGATCTTCGTCACCGACTCTGTACCCTGTCTTAAATCCCGAAGCTCCTGTGCCAGCGTCTCCCGCTCAACCCGCACAATTGTAACGAGTACAGAACATCTCCCTGAATTGATCCCAAGTAACCGCAACTTTGTGCTCATCAGAATACGACCCAGTCATCAATCTCGACCAATCCTTCCCTCCGGACCTCAGCAAGTTTAGAGCGTACCTAAAACTCTGATCACCAGGGAATGAACAAGTGAAGAAACATGCCCTCCATGTCAAATAGCCACCTCATGGCTATGATCGGGTCCTGAACCCCATCAAAAGTCGGGGGCTTCATGTAATGGATGTCTCGGTACTGGAAAGCCCAACCAGCCCCACCACCTGCAGTTGCGGAGGCTGCAGCGGCAGCCATCTCAATAATGGCTACATAACGCTCATCAAAATACTCAACCATGGCGGTCTTGATAGACCCAAACATCCCCGACAACTATTCCCGGAATAGTGCAACAACCTCATCGTGCAGGATCTCCCGAATCCTAGCATCTAAATCCTCTGGCCTCATCTGACTAGTAGTCCATGTCATTGCTGCTGGCCCACCCTGGCTGCTAGCTCCTGATCCTGATCCAGATCTGGTCTCGAAACATCTCGTAACCACCATTCTGAAAATACACCAGAAAGGTATCAGATAATCCATTTAATAACAGGGAACCAACTCCCAACGAAACCCTAGAGGTTGTGACTTCCTTACTACGCGTATGGGTCCTGTGCTTTCAGTAGTAGGGGCCCATACTACCTTCTATACCTACCCATATTTGTCTCAAGGATAATCACACTGCCCTAACAATATACACAAGCATAGGCGAGCACTCAATCCTCACTCCTAAAGGAAGTCTAAACATCTCCTGGCTATCCGGCTGGCCCCTCACAACTTATCCATGAAACTTCCACCAACCCTGCAACACTCATGTATGCTAGTCATACATAACGCTGGATCCTATAGACATTCGAATAATCAGTCCTACTCTAAGCCCACAACCAGACAAGGAACAGGAAATAAAGCTAAACTAAATATTCTCAGGCTATACAATCTTAGTTATATACAACTATGATGCATACACTAAACAACTACAAGAATGATGTCAATTTCATAAAAGTAAAGGTCCTAGGCTATTCGGTATCATATAATCAGGCAATTCTATCATGCAATTCCTGAAGATCCCTAGCCTATCACAAGCATAATGTTCTATCATATCATAATATCAGATAACTGTATGGTATTTTAGGGTCTACTTACTGGCCATGGCTGATCGTACACTTCGCATCCTCCTTTTTCTATTTTGAAAACCATTTGAAAATCCTTTTTCCTTAGTTTGACATTGGATTCACAAAAATGTAACTCCAATTCACTCTGATACCAACTTGTAACATCTATAAAAGTTCACAAAAATTTCAACCTTTTCAAACATTCAAAATCCACCATGTAATACAAAATTGTTTTCAAAATAGTAAAACATCAGAGTATCCCAAAAATCAAAATCATAACATGTGAGGAAGTGTACGGTTATGCCTTCGTATTCCCGCGATCATTCGAAGTACCTGAAACAATAATCCATAAATGTAAGCTTGAAGGCTTACTGAATTACCCCCAAAATACCAACACCATACAACCAGAACAATATCATAACAAACAGTATGTATATAGACTCTTCAGTATGACTAGATCGCCCATGTCGAGCCTTCAGTCTATCTGGCCCACTCACAGAACCTTTAGCATGTCTGGACCGCCCTACCAGGCCTTCAACCTTTCTGGACCGTTCTTTGCGCCTTCGGCCTGTCTAGACCGCCCACACCAGGCCTTCAGCCTATCCGGGCCGCCCTAGGTCTCTTAGCCTTTAGCATAAAGCAGGACCGCCTCAACCCACCCGTAATCACACAATCACATATAGATATCAAATGCTAGCTAGCATGCACAGACAGTCATACGGATCTAACCCATCACTAATCATATCGTCATCCTATATAACAGGATACAGATCTAACAGATCAATAAGTGTAACACCATACTATCTACCAGGATGCAGTTCTTGATGGGTTTTGAGCAAAAGAACATCCTATGTGCACATGCAAAACCCTAAAGCTTTGGATCTAGGTTTCTCTATTGTACATGCAAATTTATCCAAAGCTTGTAAACCCTAAACTAGCATACAACAAAACTATTGAATATCAAATAAACAAGTTAGATGAATACCTTGATTGCTGATTGTAGATCTTGAAGCTTTGAGAACCTTAGCACCCCAAATGTTGTGCCTCTAATGAATCACAAACACCAAAAGCAATTGGATGAAGTAAGAGAAATAGGGGAGAAGGAAAAACGGCTCCAAGACTTCTATGGTTCGAGTATTAGCTGAATTCCCATGCCCAAGGAGTCTTTATATAGGTGGGGAAAATTAGGGTTTTAGTCATTATCCTTATCTGGTTACTTAGCCACCAAGCAGCCCATAAGATAATTCTAGAACCCCCCTTTGGATGAATTCCTAAGGCCTTAACCTTAGAATTCATCCAACCTATACTCTAGGGTTTCCTTACCCAACTTTGCAACTATCACATAATTACAAGTTCAGTCCCCTTAATTCAATTAACCTCATTTGGACCACAAAATCAATTCTTAATTAATTCTTGACCAATGTTAATTAAATTAAATATGATTTCTCTTTTAACATATTATTCTTATAATATATTAATAAACCATAATATCCTCTTTCTCTATTATTCATCCATTCAAGTTGCTTTGGTGAAGGTAACCCAGAAGGACCATGCAACAACCGGGTCAAGTACATACCAAATATAGTTATGGACTTAGACACTAATCCAACAGTCTCCCACTTGGATAAATCTAATAACTATAAATGCAAGTACGACTTCAGGATCCGATTAGCAATCGCAGTTCTCAAAACACTTGATCTTATCAATAACATGTCCTTTAGATAAGGGATCGTACAGTCCTCTGTCCTAGATATCATATGGACAGTTACATGGAACATGGTCATACTTATTGTCTAGCAGTTTGTTTCTCGATCTCTGATTTATTTGACACAGAACTTAATTGAACACATCAATTATGTCCTGACCGGTTCCGACACATAAGTCAAACCAAATCATTGAGGGGCCTATATATCGCTTTTACCCTCTTAGGATAAAAGGAACAGATAAACTTCAATTTATATGCATTTACTATTCACTTATAAAATCATGCCCAACAATGAGTTTTATAACATCATGATGCGTTTACGCATTATCAATGCACAACCAACTTGCAAACAATAAATCATTCATCTAGGTTTAAAGACTATATGATATTATCGTCTTGCGATCACTCGTGATGAATTCCATGAAGTGATGATAGCAAGCGTGGGTTTAATCCAATGCTCGAATCTTATTCATAAGCACTCATGAACGTTGCAGAAAACCTTTGCTATTTCTAATACACTTTAGACAATCTACAAACCAATTCATGACAGTCTTCTTTCATACCTTCTTCCAAAGTATAAGCGACTGTGGACTGTTCGAATAATCTTATTATTCAGGAAGACAAAACATGCAAAGTGAAACAATAGGTAAATAATTAACACAAGACAGTAACTTTACTTATAAATAATACCCCTTTATTTATTCATCAAATGTTAATTACAATTTATCTATTACATGTTTCATAACTATCTAATCTAAAATAATATCGTTCTTCAGCCTAATGCTCCTAGCGTGCTGCAAGTGCTTAACCCTACTTAGTCCCTTCGTAAGGGGATATGCTGGGTTATCCTTTGACGATACCCTCTTCACTACGAGGAGTCTCTCTTCCAACCGATGTCTAATAAAGTGATATTTCTTGTCGATATGCCGAGATCTGCCATGATCCCTCGGTTCCTTGGTCAACGCAACCGCACCTTCATTATCATAGAAAATTTTCATAGGCTCCTTTACGGTTGGAACAACTCCAAGGTCTTCGATGAAGTTCTTCAACCATATTGCCTCCTTTGACGCTTCGTTCGCTGCTATGTACTCTGATTCGCACGTTGAATCAACTACGGTCTCCTGTTTGGAACTTTTCCAAGTCACTGCTCCTCGATTTAGGGTAAAGAACCAGGCTGAATGAGATCGATAATTATCTCGGTCTATTTGAAAACTAGCGTCACTATACCCTCGCACCCTTAAGTCATCACTCCCACCGAGGACTAGAAACCATTCCTTGGTCCTCCGAAGGTACTTAAGAATGTTTTTAATTGTGGTCTAATGTGCTCTACCAGGGTTCCCTTGATATCTGCTGACCATGCTCAAAGAGAAGGCCACATCAGGGAGAGTACAAGTCATAGCATACATGATCGAGCTAATTGCGGAAGCGTAAGGTACTCGACTCATTTCTGCTATCTCGGCCTCGGTACTCGGACTTTGAGTCTTACTCGACTTGGTATTGTTTTGGATCGGTAACTCCCCTTTCTTGGAATTCTCCATACTAAAACGCTTTAGTACCTTATTCAAGTAAGTATTCTGACCAAGTCCTATTAGTCTTATACTCCTGTTTCTCACTATCCTTATTTCCATAATATAGGCAGGCTCTCCGAGGTCCTTCATAGCGAAGCACTTCCCAAGCCAGGACTTAACCTCCTGCAGGGTTGGGATGTCGTTTCCTATGAGTAGTATGTCATTGATGTATAATACGAGGAAGCTAACTATACTCCCACTGTCTTTGACATATACACATGACTCATCCTCGCTTCGTAGGAAGCCAAACTCTTTGACTTTCTCATCAAAACAAAGATTCCATCTGCAACATGCTTGTTTCAATCCATAAATGGACTTCTCAAGCTTACACACTCTATTAGGATGCTTCGCATTGACAAAACCCTCTGGTTGACTCATGTAAACATCCTCAACCAACTTTTCATTAAGGAAAGTAGTTTTGACATCCATCTGCCATATCTCATAGTCATGAAATGTAGCAATGGCTAGCATCACCTTAATAGACTTTATCTTCGCAACCGGTGAGAATGTCTCATCATAGTTAACTCTGGGAGTTTAAGTAAATCCCTTCGCAACCAATCATGGCTTATAAGTGTGTACTTTCCCATCCATGTCGGTCTTCTTCTTGAATATCCACTTGCACCCGACCGTCTTACGACCTGGCACATTGTCAATCAAATTCCAAACTTGGTTGTCATACATGGACTGAATCTCGTTGTCTATAGCCTCTTTCCACTTCGCAGACTTCGGGCCTGCCATGGCTTCCTTATAGCTGTTAGGTTCGTCCAAATTTACTAGTGTACTATCACCAATAAACATATCCCCTTCAGTAGTAATATGGAAACCATAAAATTGGGGTGGAACACTAACTCTTTCAGAACGTATAAGAGGTAAGGACTCGTCAATCGGTTCAACAGGAGTTTCCTCCTCAAGTTGAGCGCCAGTGTTTGAGGTTCCTTCATCGTTCGATTCTTGAAGCTCTTCAAGATCGATTTGCCTCCTACTTTCCCCTTGGCTTATGAGTTCTCGCTCTCGGAAAACCGCTCTCCTCGCAACGAAGACAACATTGTCACTTGGTCTATAGAAGAGATAACCAATGGACTTATGTGGGTAACCGATGAAAATACACCGCTCACTACGAGGTTCGTGTTTGTCGTGTGTCTCTCGTCTTACGAAAACCTCATAACCCCAAACATTGATATGTGCGAATGAGGAAGCTTTCCCTTTCCACATCTCATGAGGTGTTTTGGCAACCTTCTTTGTAGGGACTAAGTTAAGGATATGTGTGGCAGTCTCTAAGGCATACCCCCAGAATGAGATAGGTAGCAAAGCACGACTCATCATGGAACGAACCATGTCTAGCAAGGTTCGATTACGCCTTTCAGCTACACTATTCAACTGCGGTGTCCTAGTAGGCATCAATTGTGAAACGATTCCGCATTCCTTACGGTAGTCGTGGAATTTAAGACTAAGGTACTCTCCACCTCAATTGGATTGAAGCATCTTGATTTTCTTGCCCAACTGATTCTCCACTTCTTGCTTAAACTCTTTGAAGTTTACAAAGGTTTTTGAATTATGCTTGATTAAGTAGATATACCCATATCTACTATAATCATCGGTGAAAGTCACATAGAAGCGGCTTGCATCCCTTATGGTGGATTTAAAGGGCCCCCACACATCGGTGTGTATGAGATCCAATAAACCCTCACCCCTTTCACAAGTACCAATGAAGGGTGACTTTGTCATCTTTCCAAGTAAACAAGACTCGCACACATCATCATTCCTAAGGTCGAATGGCTCCAACACTCCATCTTTTTGGAGTTGGGCTATGTGTTTCTTGTTGACATGTCCAAGACGACAATGCCACGAGCATGATTTATCCAAACTATTTGAAGAATCGATACACAACACATCATTTCCTAAACTATCTACAACCATCACAGTTTCACATATTCCATTACAAGGCAATGCTTCAAAATAGAAAACACCATTAAGAAAAGCATTAATAGAACCTTTTTCATTATCAAACGAAAATCTAAATCCTTGTTTATATAAACCATGAAAAGAAATGATGTTTCTTGCCATTTCTGGCGAATAGAAACAATTATTCAACTCTAGACCTAACCCACTACTAAGCACTAAAGAGTAAAATCCAATCTTGGTGACAGGAGACGATCTTTTGTTCCCCATGATCAAGTTTATCTTCGCATGCTCCACATCCCTATTTCTTCTTAGGCCGTGCAAATCAGAACAAATGTGAAAACCACATCCTGTATCAAGTACCCAAGAAATAGCATGCGATGAGTTGTTAGATTGAATAGTGTAAATACCTGCAAAGGACGGATTGATCTTCCCATCCTTGATATCTTGCAAGTACTTCAGGCAGCTTCGTTTCCAATGTCCCTTCTCATGGCAGTAGTAGCACTCTGCATCCTTCGGGTTGGAGGTGGGTGCAGCGGGACCAACCTTGTTTCCACTAGAAGAGGTTCCATCATGGGACTTTCCATTATGGTGGCTCTTGGAATGAGCCTTCCTCTTCTTACCCTTCCCTTGCCCAATAGCCAAGACGGGGCAGCAGTAGGAGTTGATGCAACAGATTTGTCCTTGAGGTTACTCTCAGCAGTCTCAAAAACCCTTGAAGCTTGCTTAACGTGACCTCCTCTTTGTTGATGTGGTAGGTCATCCAGAACTGGTTGTAGTAAGGAGGTAAGGAGTAAAGAATTATGTCAATCGACATCTCCTCATTGAAGTCCACATTTAACTTCTGCAGGAGGTCAACATATCTTTGCAGCTTTTGAAGACGAGCAGTGACAGACTCTCCTTCTCTCATCTTGGTCGTGATCATCGAAGTGATGATCTCGTACTTCTCCTACCTCGCACTTTGATGGTACATATCCATCAAATCTTGATGCATCTCGTAGGGGTAGGAGTCCTCTTAGGACTTTTGGAGTTCTGCCGTCATGGTGGCGAGCATGAGGCAATGGACTTTCGTAGCATCTTGCTTGTGGGCCTCAAAAGCAGCAATCTCCTCGGGAGTAGCAGTCTGGATGTTCACTTCCTTCAGCTCCTTGTTGAGGACATACTCCTTGTCCTTGTAGCGGGTAACCATTTGTATGTTGTGGATCCAATCATTAAAATTGTTTCCATCGAAGATCACCCTCCCACACGAATTCATGAGTGAGAATGAGCCGGAAGAGTTTGATCCTGAAGCGTTGTTTGAGTTCGACAACTGAAAAGGAAAAGAGACAAATTTTTATTAGATAAGAATCTCCAATTAAACACCCAAATGAGAAATTAGGGCTAGGATCCAACAACATTATTTACAACTTAAAAGAGGGATGCCGTAATTTAAACTGCAAATAATTTGAAGGTAAGTGAATGACGATTCACTAATTTCCACCATGAAAAACAAAAGGATTAAGTTTTAAATGTATTGAAACTCCTAGATCTTTCGAGATTCATTCAACTTTTCAATGGCATGTTTAAATCTCGATATGCCCTTCAAGTTTGTGACTGGGACACCGAGGATCACAAACAAGGTGTGAATAACCATGTGAATGTACTTGGTGCCCTTGATGTTACATTCACCTAATCAGTGGGCCGGTTAGCCACACACGCTCCATTGATCTATGACAAACATCAAGTAACCCTTTTCCACCTTTTCTTAGCGTCAAATTAGTGTGCCAGTTAACCATACACACTCCACTAACGTCTTAGCAAGGGTACAAAGTGTAATTCCATGGATTAGCATCAAATTCACATTTTTCCTAAAGTAACTAAGATTGGGAATTTTGTAAAAACATTTAGTTACTTCATTAATCATTATACTTTTAATGAGGAATTAGGTTGCCCTATCCTACCCGCTCGGCTAACAACCCTCCACCAATCAAGGAAGTGGTGGGTGAGAGTGGATACCTATTAAACGGCGATTTTATAGGCCATAACCTTATACCCCCTCTTATAGATCGGCTTCGTGAATGAGGCCTACTAACGGTAAGACTAACATTTATATTATACATATATAATAATTATTCTTATAATATTATAATAGTATAGGGTTGAATTTTAAACTTGTAAAATTCTAGGGTTTGGAATTTAATTATTTCAAAATTAAACTTTTAATTAAAAATTTAAATTCCAAAACTTGAGGGCAAGTTTTGAAACATTTCAAAACTATCTAGATCAAAATTCAAATAAACAATTAAACAATTAATTTGGTGATTATCTAATTTTGACCTAATCCAATTTCATGAAAGATAACTGATCAAATAATTTAAATAATTAAGATTTTTCAAATAAAGTAATAATTATCTAATTAAATGACAAATATCTTTTATTTTGACAAATATAATCATAAGGAATCAATAAAATTAAGATTTTATTAATTAGAAACAATTATGGTAATTATCCCAAGTCGAAATAAGCAAAAATCCTGAATTTCCCTCTGTCTAATAGCCCGACTCGCCGAGTCCCCTTTTGGACTCGTCAAGTTCATCTAACTCGGCGAGTTCACTTTGGGACTCGACGAGTCTGTTAGGCAGAAGGCCAGAAAATCGATTTTAAGCAAACAACAAACACACAATGAATCAAACACAATAGAAACCAAGCAAAGCTTTGATACCACTGATGGGTTTTGAGCAAAAGAACATACTATGTGCACATGCAAAACCCTGAAGCTTTGGATCTAGGTTTCTTTATTGTACATGCAAATTTATCCAAAGCTTTTGAACCCTAAACTAGCATACAACAAAACTATTGAATATCAAATAAACAAGTTATATGAATACCTTGATTGTTGATTGTAGATCTTGAAGCTTTGAGAACCTTAGCACCCCAAATGTTGTGCCTCTAATGAATCACAAACACCAAAAGCAATTGGATGAAGCAAGAGAAAGAGGGAAGAGGGAAAAACGACTCCAATACTTCTGGGGTTCAAGTGTTAGTCGAATTACCATGCCCAAGGAGTCTTTATATAGGTGTGGAAATTAGGGTTTCAGTCATTATCCTTATCTGGTTAGTTAGCCACCAAGTAGCCCATAAGATAATTCTAGAACCCCCTTTTGGATGAATTCGTAAGGCCTTATCCTTAGAATTCATCCACCCTATACTCTAGGGTTTCCTTACCCAACTTTGCAACTATCACATAATTACAAGTTCAGTCCCCTTAATTCAATTAACATCTTTTGGACCACAAAATCAATTCTTAATTAATTCTTGACCAATGTTAATTAAATTAAATTAAATATGATTTCTCTTTTAATATATTATTCTTATAATATTAATAAAACATAATATCATCTTTCTCTATTATTCATCTAGTCAAGTTGCTTTGGTGAAGCCAACCCAAAAGGACCACGCAACAACCGGGTCAAGTACATAACAAATATAGTTATGGACTTAGACACTAATCCAACAGTTCTAACTAATCATCAACCATATCGTCATGCAATAAACCAGGATACAAATCCAAAAAGGGTCGCCTTGGTGTCGTAGACCCTGTCAGTATAGTGAGAGGAACTCATCTCGCAAGTAGCACTAGATGATAATGTCAATCTCCCAAACACAACTCCAAACTCAAACACCTACAACCACCATAAAACCAATTCTATCAAGACCCAAATTACCGAAATACCCTCAGAAGTCAAACTTGGTCAACCCTTCGTCAATGTCAACAGTCAACAGTCAAGGTCAATAGTCCATGTTGACCCAACTCGTCGAGTTCCTTCAGAACTCAGAAAGACTGTGAAAACTCGAGTCAACTCGCCGAGTTGCCAAAACAACTCGTCGAGTCCATACAGTGTCCATAAGATGAGGAAAAGCCCTAACCAACTCGTCAACTATCTCACCAACTCGTCGAGTTCACTCATAATCCAGAAAGCGTGAAAACCCTTATCCAACTCTTCGAGTTGGTCATGCAACTCGTCGAGTTCCTTCAGCCCTTTTCTCATTCAGATGCTTTTAAGCGAAACCAAGGCTCCAAACTGTAGATCTCGACTTCTAGGATGAAGTTACCACGTAAAGTTGCTAACTTTACGTGCATGCAAGGCCTCAAGAGGCTATAACACCCAAAACTAAGCTTAATAAGAGGTTTAGGGCATGGAGAAGGGCCAAAACTAGATAAAGTCAATGAATTTATGTCCATGGGGGCCTAGAGGAGTCCATATCTGAAACCATGTCCTCAGGACAAGCTCAAACCCGAGAGTGACTCCATTTTGCACTAGAAAAGACCATATTATTTCATAAGGTAAGATCTAAGCAATAAGAGGTTAAGGTAACAACTTTATACCCCAGTATGAATGCCAAAACGAAGTAGATACCAGATCTACAACCTCCTTCTCACTCCAATCTCTTCAATCTTCAATAGTCCTTTCAAAAGGGCATCAAAAGTGACTTTCCAAGCTCACACACTCACACAATAGGGTACTTAGGGTTTTCTCTGGTAAGGAGTGATGAGAAAGGCTATAAATGAGCCATAAGAACCTTTAAATAAGGTGCAAAATCTAAATATTAGGGTTTTCACATCCAGCTTCAACTCGTCAAGTTGGGTTCTCCAACTCGTCGAGTAGGTTCTAAAATTCACGTGGCCATCCTGGTCTCTACATGATGAGTTGGGACCTCCAACTCGTCGAGTTGCCCTAAAAATATGAATATAAAAGCTTTAAATTTATACCAGGGAGTCGGGATGTTACATACGAGTTGGACCGGGTTTTCCTGCTTTCTGGATACTGAATGAACTAGGCGAGTTGGTGAGATAACTCGGCAAGTTGGTTGAATTTTTCCCGGTTTTATGTACACTGAAGAACTCGACGAGTTGCTTTGGTAACTCAACATGTTTCCTCGAGCTTTAAATGATTTTTTGAACACTGAAGGAACTCGACGAGTTGCTAGATGCACTCGACGAGTTGGGTCAACATGGACTGTTGACCTTTACTATTGACTTTGACTTTAACCATAGTTGATCAAGTTTGACTTCTGAGGGTACTTTGGTAATTTGGGATTTTAATGGAATTAGCAAAATGGTGGTTACAGGTAGTTGAGTTCAAAGTTGTGATTTGAGAGCTGGATATTGTCATTTCAGCACTACTTGTGAGGTGAGTTTTCCTCACTATGCTAAGGGGTCTAAGGCACCAAGGCCGGCCCATTGGATTTGATATCCTAGTAGTTAGTGATATATTGAGTAGGAGTTAGATATTCATGCTAGTTTGATATGCTAGTCTGGTAGATCGGTTAGACTACCTGTGATAATGTTTGATTATCTGTATATGTATTTATCTGTTACATGTCGACATGTTGTATGGGTTGGGTTGATGTTGAACTGCTTCGTGTTGTAGCCAAAAATCCCTGGAGTATGCTAGATATGAGATGAGGGCTAGGGAGGGAATGCCAGACTCATACTGAGAACTCATAAGCATTCCAGATATGAGCTGAGGTTCGGGCAGAGCATGCCAGACTTGTACTGAGGGTTAACCATTTATATTCCAGTCCGAAGACTGAGGGAGCAAGCCAGACATAAGTTGTGGGCCCGAGGGCAAGACAGACATACGTTGTTGGCTCGAGAGCAAGCCAAATATGAGCTGAGGGGCCAGGGAGGGCATGTCAGACTCATATTGTGGTCTCAGGGGTAATCTAGTATGTGAAGCTATGGACCCATTGCATGCAATTTTTGTTATTATGTGTGTTGTTTGTTATGTATCAATATTTTGGAGGACAATCACTAAGATCTAGGGCTTACAATTGTGAATTTTATTTCAGGTACTTTAGATGATCGTGGGAGGGTGAAGGCTTAATCTTGTACCTCCTCACATTTTTTGATTTTGATTTCTGGAATTCTCTAATATGAAACTATTTTGAAAACATTTTGTAATAAATGATGGTTTTTGGATATTTGAAAAGTTTTAAATTTTTATGAATTTTATGGATGTTACATACATAATCAGATAGCTACAGTAGCCGATAAGAGTCAATGAACATGTAGGCAAACTAGGAGAGTACATGGCATAATTAGACTATATGTGGAACATAAACCGGATAAAAAAGGTTAAAGTGCCCAAATTGGTCAGTAATAATCAAGTTCATGCTCTTATAACGCAGACGAGGGAACTTTTATGTAACGCTCTAAAAATTCCAACCAATTTAAACTTTTCAAAAACTACCCAATTTCATTAAGTTCTTACAAAAAGGTTTTCAATACATTCAGTATCAGAGTATTCCCAATACCATATCATAAAACATAAACATAAGGAGCGGTACTGTAACACCGAAATTTTCAAAACAAAATTTTCATTTAAAATTTCTTATCTCTTTAATACTTTTCATAGAAATCCCATTTTGTTTAAATTACAATACATGACTCTTTTGTTCAATCAATTGATAAACCAGGATCCTCAAAACAAGCGCTTCCTCTGGTGTGTACAATCGAGCCGGTGTCGTCCCATGAACCTGAGAAACCTGAAACACATAACACAAAACACTGTAAGCACGAAGCTTAGTGAGTTCCCCAAAATACAGCATACAACACATACGCCACTCAAGGCTATAATACGACCCCTTGGTCGATGTGTCTCAGCGGGACCCTCCGGCCCGGTCATAGCTCGTTGGATCCTCCGGCCCGGTCTGTATCGTTGGACCTTCCGGTCCGGTCTATAACATCATACCACATACATATAACATATAGCACATAATCTCATACATAACACATAAGACCCTCTGGTCATCGCATAATACCACTCTAGGTAACGTATAGTGAGAAGACTCACCTGCTACTGCCGACTGAAGAATCAAGATCACGCTGCTCCGACTAGCGTCACGAACTCCACCACTGAATCACCGAAACCAATAAATACCAATAACAACCAAAATACCCCTAGAAGTCAACTGGTCAACTCTTGGTCAAAGTCAAAGTTCTCAGCCAAAGTCAACCCTCCTGACTGACTCTACTCGCCGAGTCAACCCACTGACTCGTCGAGTCCCCATTCTCTGAAACTCCCATAACACGAATCAACTCGCTTAGCCGCCCCAAGACTCGCCGAGTCCCACAACTCTGAGTCAAACCGTACTCAACTCACTGATTCAACCCTTGACTCACCGATTCACAGCTTAACCGGAGGAGATTAGGACTTCACGACCCGACTCGTCGAGTCCAAGAACAGACTCGCCGAGTCCAAGGCAACATTGAACATACTCGCCGAGTTGTTCTTCCAACTCGCCGAGTCCCTGCCTATCTTCATCCTACTCGCTGAGTATACCCATGTGACTCGCCAAGTACCTTTAGTTCTTAACCCATACAGTGGCTTTCTAAGCCATGCAGGGGCTCCAATCCATAGATCTACCCTTCTACAACCCACCCATCACGTAAAGTAGCAAACTTTACGTGAATCCAAAGAGATCTAAGCACAAAACACTCTTGGGCTAAGGTTTGGGACAAAAGAACTTTACCAACAACCCTTGGGCATAGACTTTAAGGCTTTCTAGATTATTAACAACCTAGATCTGAGGTAGCAACCTCAGATCTTACACCAAACTCGAGATGGTCCTCATTTATGCCCCCAAAAACCCACAATTGATAGATCTAGATGCACAAAAGCTCAAGAACAGATTATTACCTCAAATGCAAGCTCCCACTGAAGTAGACTTCGGATCTATACCAATCCCTTGCTGAAATCCCTTATCCTTCAAGTTCCCTTTTCAAGGTTTCCTTTCCCAAAGCTCCAATTTCACTATCAATGGAGTTCCACTCGATTTATAGGGTTTGTAAGCTCTCAAGGGTGGTAAGGAGGCTGAAGAAAGGATGTTATGTTCTTTATATAGGGCACAACCCCCGGAAGACTGAGAAGAACAGATTATTACAACAAATTGGTTGAAAAGCTGAAAGCAGAGAACTTGGAACATAAAGTTCTTGTTGTTGAAGAAGAAAAATGGAAGACTGATGAGGAGTCATCAGATGATGAAGTTAAATGTCTGATGGCTAAAACAGAAGATGCTGATGAATGTGAAGACAACACAAGTTCATTTGATGCTAATATGTCTAATGCAGTTGAAAATTCCAGGAAGCACAACACTGATTCTCCTTCAATGTATCAGGTTAAAAACTTTGTTTCCTATTCAATGAATGAAAAAATCAAAATGTTTGAGTATTTGGGTGTTCTTAATTCTAAGAAGAATCAAACAATAAGGGATTTGCAAAATCAAATTGATCTTCTTAAAACTGAATTATCCATGAAAAATAACATTATTGATTCTACTCAGGAAAATCTTAGAATCACTAGTTTGTCAAACTCATCTTTGTCTGCTGAAATTGATAATGTTAAAGATCTCTTGAACAAAGAACAAAGTGTGCTACAAATTTGGGCTAAATCTCACAAAAATGCTAATTATATTATTTCTGCTCAAATACCACACTCTTGTCAGAAAATTCTTGGGGGTAATTTTGCAGAAGCTGAAAAGGTTTTTAAATCTCAAGAAAAAGAATCTGAATTTTATTCCATGAATGAGTTGAAAAATAATTTCAAAAACAAGTTTATCAGTAACACTTTTATTAATCAGAGTCTAATTGATGAATACTGTGTTATTGATTCTAATGGTGTCACTAAGTGTGATGTTGAAATTACCGGAATTGACCCTACCTCTTACCCTGCCCATCTTGTGAGACCAACTCCTCTCACTGAGAATATTATTGCCTTCCCTATCTCAAATGGAGTGTTTCACGCTGTTCATGAACAACTTAAGCATTTTCCTGATTGTACTGCTTCTGTGAATAAGTCCAAATCAGATACTGATGTCAGCTCCTCATCTATCACTGATCATAATTTATCTGACACTGAATTCAGTCATAATTCAATGACAAACAAAAGGACTCAAAGTTCACTTGGTGGATCTTACAAATCTAAATGTGTTAAGTCTAGAAATATGCTCACCAAGAAGAACTTTAGTACTAGAGTTTGTTACAGATGTGGTGATACCTCTCATAAGATCAGTGAATGCTCATTTGATAAAACATCTTTAAGAGCTGATAACATCAAAGTTGGAAATGAAAAATGGACTCTTAAGTCAAATTCTTTAAACTGTCTTCCTAAAGAGTGTTATAATTTATTATCGAATAACTTGTGAATGACCCATTTTACAATGGGTCAGTGTGTTCTAACTAGTTTCTCAGCACTGCAGGGTCAAGAACATCTTTGGTACTTAGACAGTGGTTGCTCAAGACATATGACAGGATCCAAGTCTCTCCTGGAAGACTATGTCAAGAAAAGTGGTCCTGCAGTTACATACGGAGACAATGGAAAGGGGTTCACTAAAAGATATGGGCACATCAAATGCAACAATGTGGTGTTTCAGAATGTTTCATATGTAAAGGGGCTCAAACATAACCTTATCTTAATCAATCAATTGTGTGATGCTGATTATGAAGTTCATTTTACAAAGAAGGAAGGTAGAGTCATCAACACTGACAAGAACATCGTACTGTCAGTAAACAGAAAGGATGATATATATGTTCTCGACATCTTCTCAAGTGACAAGGCACTGATCCAATGCTTCTTTACCAAATCGCAAACCAATCTCAGCTGGATTTGGCACAAAAGTTTCTCACATTTGAATTTTAAAAATCTGTCTAAGATATCCAATCAAGATCTGGTCAGAGGTCTTCCAAAATTCAGTTTTGTCAAAGATAAAGTGTGTTCAGCGTGTGAACAAGGAAAGCAAACAAAGTCTTCGTTCAAGCCCAAGTCATGTTCGAGCATATCCGTTCCTCTTCATTTACTTCACATGGACTTGTTTGGTCCTATTCCTGTTCGTTCCCTAGGAGGAAATAAGTATACTCTGGTGGTTGTAGATGAGTTTACTCGATTTACATGGGTGGTTTTCTTGAAAAAGAAAGGTCATGCTGCATAGGAAATTATCTCACTGATTCGTCAAAATGAGACACTGACTGGTCTCAAAGTTAAGCAGCTAAGGAGTGATCATGGTACTGAGTTCCGAAATTCAATTCTTGAAGACTTTTGTGATTTTAAAGGCATTGGGCAGAACTTCTCAGCTCCTCGTACTCCTCAACAAAACGGAGTTGCTGAACGAAGAAATCGAACTCTGATTGAAGCAGGAAGAACCTTGATGATACATGCTGGTCTTCCTATGTCTTTTTGGGCTGAAGCTGTTAATACAGCATGTTATACTCAAAATCGCTCTCTAATTCATAGAATTCACAAGAAGACACCATATGAGATGCTGAAAGGTCGAAAGCCAGGCGTATCCTTCTTTCACGTGTTTGGATGTGTTTGCTATATTCTCAATCAACGCGATTCTAAATCTAAATTTGAGCCTAAGGCTGACAAAGGTATTTTTGTTGGATACTCATCTATTTCAAAGGCTTTTCGTGTTTTTCATGTGAACAGGTAGTGCATTGAGGAATCCATTCATGTAAAGTTTGATGAAGAATCATTCACTGATGAAAAGGTAGCTTATTCCTCTTCTATCTTTCATGAGCTGCTCTCTTGCCCATATGGTGAAGTTTCTCACACTAAAGAAGAAGCTATTATTCCTGATCCCATTGTTCCAGTCCAAAGTTCTGTAAATCAAGGTACTATGGTCAGCTCGACAACTCATTTGTTTGATGTTGATGAAACCCTTGAAGCTGAAGGGTCTACTGCAACTAATGACCCTCTAAGTAACAACACTTCAGCATCAAATCAATTGGAATCAGTTTCAGCTCCTAAACATCGAGATCACCCTGTTGATCAAATTATTGGGAATCTTCATGATGGTGTCCGAACCAGATCTCGTGTATCTAATAATTTTTGCACGTATGTTAATTTCGTTGCAATGATCTTACTTGACAAGATACACTCAACTCTTCAAGACGCTGACTAGATTAAAGCCATGCAAGACGAGCTGAATGAGTTCGAAAGGCACAAGGTTTGGACTCTTGTTCCCAGACCATCAAGAAAGACCATCACCGGAACACGCTGGGTCTATCGTAACAAGGTTGATAAAGATGGTATTATTACTCGCAACAAAGCAAGACTTGTTGCTCAGGGGTTCACTCAAATTGAATCTATCGACTACGGGGAAACTTTTGCTCCAGTTGCCCATATTGAAGCAATCAGACTGTTTCTCGCATATGCATCCTACATGAATTTCATTGTCTATCAGATGGATGTCAAAATAGCATTTCTTCATGGTGTGTTAGAAGAAGAAGTATTTCTCAGTCAGCCCCCAGGATTTGTAGACAAAGATCACCCGGATTATGTGTACCGACTAGACAAAGCTGTTTATGGACTGAAGCAAGCTCCTAGGGCTTGGTATGAGACGCTGACTTCGTATCTTCTTGAAAATGGATACAGACGAGGAGCAATCGATAACACTCTTTTCATCAAAAACAAAGGCTCATACATGATACTTGTTCAAATCTATGTCGATGACATCATCTTTGGCTCTCCAAGTGAGAAACCGAGCAAGGAATTCGTTGAGATCATGTCTCAAAGGTTCGAAATGAGCATGATGGGGAAGATGACCTTTTTTTAGGTCTTGAAGTTTAGCAACAAAAATCAGGTATTTCAATTTGTCAAAGTAAATATATTATTGACCTGCTTGTTAAGTACTCTCTCAGTGACTGCAAACCGGCCTCCACTCCAGTGTCCAAAACTAATAAGCTACACGCTGACCCCACTAGCGCTGATGTCAATCACTCTCTTTATTGAGGAATGATTGGATCTCTTTTGTATCTCATTGCAAGTCATCCTGATATCATGTTTGGAACTATTCTCTATGCTCGATTCCAAGCTAATCCCAAGGAGTCTCATCTCATGGCAGTCAAGCGTATTTTTCGATACTTGAAGGGCACTCAGAACTTGGCACTATGGTATCCTCGTGACTCAGCATTTGAACTTTTTGGATACATTGATTCAGACTATGCTGGATGCAACTTAGACAAGAAGAGTACATCAGGTGGATGTCATTTCTTTAGAAATCGTCTTATCAGCTGGTCTAGCAAGAAGCAAACATCAGTAGCTATTTCGACTGCAGAAGCTGAGTATGTTGTAGCTGGAAGATGTTGTGCTCAACTCTTATGGATTCAGAATCAGCTTCTAGACTATGGGCTCAAATTCACTAAGACTCCCATATACTGTGATAACACCAGTTCCATTCAAATCACACAGAACCCTGTTCAGCACTCAAAGACAAAGCATATTGAGATCAGACATCACTTCATCAGGGATAATGTTGAGAAGGGCAAGGTTGTTCTTGAACATGTCAAGACTTCAGATCAACTAGCCGATATTTTCACCAAGGCCCTGGACACTCAAACAACTGCTCACATTATTGGAGAACTTGGAATGATTACTTTGTAATTAATTTTGCTAATGTTTGCTAATGTCTTATAAGCTGATGTATATTTTGCTGATGATGATATACTGATGATATTCTCATGCTGAGTACTTGGTTTGATCTCTTATCTCTATCTCTTCTACTAATCTTCTAAACTAAAGTTGAATGATTCACTGTATTAAACCATACACTGATAACAACTTGAAACTCTTTGCCGATGGTTAGACTAAAGCACCAAGGTCTATCACACGCAACTATCTTTTCTTACCAATCTTACATTGATTCTGTGATTCAGTGTGACAAAACACACGCTGATGAGAGTCTAACAGTCTTTGCCGATGGTTAGACCAAAAACCAAGGTCTATCACACGCAACAATCCTCTCTTCACCTTCTTCTCACTCAGTGTCTAATGATTCAATAAGACGAACCACTCACTGATAAAGACACAACACTCTGTGCTGATGGTTAGATAATCAAACTAGTATCTATCACACGCACCAACCACCTTGCTAACCTTAAATAAGCAAGTTGTACCTTGAATTGACGGTAAACCATCTTTCAGCATGAAACTTTCGTAACACTGATCTCAACGCTTCCGCAAACACTGATTGTCGTTTCATCTTCAGTTCAACGGCTCTTTTTACCCAACGGCTATTTTTCTGATTTGACAGTTTGTTACGATACGCAGTTATTTTTAAAGAAGATAATCATTACCTTTTAAAACCCGTTTTGTCCCATATTTAAACCTCTTTCCCTTCTCTTTCAAACCTTCCTTTCATTATCCAAATTTCCTTCGTTTCTTTTCAAAACCCTAGAATCCAAACCTTCTTTAATGGCGGCAACCCTATTTACCTTCTCATCCACTTCACGAAGAGTAATCCCTGCTCCAAACTCTCCTCTTCTTCCCATATACATCAAAGCCACTAATGTCGTTTTCAACCCTGATATACCAGATGTTCATCGAGGTCTTGGACTCGAAGATTTTGTTAACTTTCTAGTTTCTTGCAGACTTCGATACGCTATCAGTGAGGTTCCATCAGAGTTCTTTCCAGAACAAATATGCGAGTTCTACTACTCTGCATCAGTCAATAACGACAACAACGCTATCTTCGACACCGTTGGGCGTGGCCGTCACTCAGTATTCATCACTGCTGATCTTCTCAGTGCTGCTCTCTGGTTGCCAATCTTTGAACCTTTCTCTAAGCTCCCATCCATTGAACACTGTCGACGCCTTTTCGATCAATTGGGATACGATCACTCCAAAGCTGGTACTCAATCAAATCTCATTTTGCGTCAGTGTATGACTCCGGGATGGAAGTTCTTCACCGGAGCACTTTGCAAGTGCGTAGGCCACAAATCTCGTAGTGGTGATCATCTGAGTGCTTTTGAACAACAAGTGGTATGTTCTCTTCTTCTCAACAAACGTCTTGATTATGGGGCCTTCTTCTTTGATCAGCTTGTTCAACTTCTTCGTGCCAATGTAAGAGCTGATCATGTTCCATTTCCTCGTTGGATTGCTCTTGTTCTGGACAAATTTTTCGCTGAGGCCTATTACTCACACTCTGGAAACCCCATCTCATGCCCACGAATGTCAGTTCGAATGTACCAAGATGATCCTCTAGCCAATGACATCGGCATTTCTGATCGGATGCGAGAGTGGATCGCACATCCTTATACAGTTCCATCATTGAACGCTGACACTAACGAAGGAGCTGATGATATAAACGACACTAATGCTGACATTCCAGATGATCCTAGTCCAAGAGATGGTCAAATCTCTCCTCAGCTTTCTCACCATACCATCTCTGTCACTGAAAAACTTCACTCGGTTCATGGGGAACCATCTGCTCATGGGGAGCCATCTGCTCAGGGGGAGCAACCATCTCAGGGGGAGCACCCTTCTCAGGGGGAGCAGCATCAATCACAAAAGCTTCCAGGTACTCAGTTCACCCAAATCCCATCCTCAGCCTTTAATGAGCTTCTTACACTGACTCGAGTGATGTTCAACAACTGAAAGGAGTTATTTTGTCAACTCCTACCCCTGGTCCAAACGATGATGATGCTCAAAAAGGGGGAGAAACTGATTCTGTTAAGAATGTATCTGAGGGGAACGTGCTGAAACAGACCGAGCCACCACAGCCTGTGCACGAGTCTGAGAAACAAACAGAAGCTGAAACTGAAAAATCTACTGAAAATAGTGAGCCTAATGATGAAGAAGAACAGGATGATGAGTGTCAGATGTTGGACATGAATTTCATCGATCCCACAGTACCAGTTCAAGGTGAAGACTCCGATGTTGCTAGTGAGGATCTTCTTCCTCTGTCTCGAAAGCGTAAAGCAGCTGATACTGTATGTTCTGATTCACACACTGACAATCCTTCTCCCAGCAAGAAACCTAAGTCTATTGTTAGCATATCCAATTTGGCGGCTGAATGGAACATGTCTCTTGATCAAGTTAAGAAAATTCTTGATGAAGCCAATAAAGCTCAGCTTCTGAAGAATATTGCTCAAGCTGATGAATCTCTCATTCAGCATAAACTTCAGGCCAAAGGATCCTTTGAAGCTCAGATGCATAAATTCTTAGAATATCAGTCCAAATCTAAATCTTCTCAGCCTCCTCCTAGCAGCAGTAAGTCTAAGACTGACAGTGTTCTCGACAGGATTGATCGAAAGAGATTTCAAGATGTTCATAAACGAAGAGTGAGCTGTGATAAGATCATTAAAGTCAAAGCATCAAAGCCTCGTAACGAGAAAGTTCTCACTTTACTGATCACTCGTCAAGGTCCTCAACACCCATACACTGAAGTTGTCAAGAGGGACGAGCTGATTAAATATGGTCTCTCTGAGTGGATGGAATTGCTCGAGCTGGCATCCAAGCAAACTTCAGCTCTTTCATCAGAATTGACTTGTGCTCTCCACTTGCTGATTAAGAAAGTTCAGCGTTTAGACCTAGTTCCCCAAGAACGTCCTCAGCAGCAAGGCTCAAGCTCTTCAATTCCAAGAAACAGGAGAACCAGGTTTCAGGTTGATGGTGAAGATGTGTTGGTTCTGAATTTTGGTGCTACTGAATTAAACAACTCTCTTCCCATTGGTGTTGAGCCTGTTCAACATCAGTTTATCTCTGTTCCTGAACACGGAATGTTCTATCTCGACAAAAACAGAAAAATGTGTTTTTAGCGAACTGCTGAGATTCCAAGGACTCCAACAACTCATCTCGTTGGCTTAAGACAAATGTGCATGAGCCATCAAGATCTTTCTGGAGAATTTCATATTCTAATTGCTATGGAATTGCTGAATAGAAGACAAGAGCTGCTAGACAGTCCCTACTGGCCAGTAAAAGTAGAAGCTGAAGCTGAGTATGAAGAATTCTTGTCCAGAGGTGTTCTAATCTAGTTGGTTTTGAACATCATCATATTGGGGGAGATTGTAAGGTCAAACCTTGAAATATGATGATGTTTGAAATTAGTCTATCAGCGTCAGCGCATGACTCAGCGTCAACATCAACATCAACATCTCAGTTGATCAGTATATATCTTTATTCAACACGTTGTAACAGTTTTTGTATTTATCTTGTTTCCATAGTTAGCGTAAATTAGTTAGCTGGCATATCCCTGATTTATATGGATTATCTAGAATAGTAGTATATAATCTTTTGTATCAGTTTGTAATATGTCATGCGTTTTCATCAGATGGAGGAATTTTAGTAGAAGAATGATTTGAAGAGTTTATAGAAGATGACGATGAAGCCATTTGTTTGATAAGAGAACACCGCTCTGATACCAATTGAACGACCCAAAGATCAACAACTTATCAAACAATGATAGAAAATAAGAACAATAAAGATTCACAAAGAAAAACTTTTCACTAAGAATGATAATCTCACAAAGAGATTATCGTGTGCACAAAGCGGCTATTAGGGTTTATGAAAACGCATGACATATTACAAACTGATACAAAAGATTATACACTACTATTCTAGATAATCCCTATAAATCAGGGATATGCCAGCTAACTAATTTGCGCTAACTATAGAAACAAGATAAATACAAAAACTGTTACAACGTGCTGAATAAAGATACATACTGATCAATTGAGATGCTAATGTTGATGCTGACGTTGAGTCATGCGCTGACGCTGATAGACTAATTTCAAACATCATCATATTTCAAGGTTTGACCTTACAGAGATGGTCCTCATTTATGCCCCAAAAACCCCACAATTGATAGATCTAGACGCACAAAAGCTCAAGAACAGATTATTACCTCAAATGCAAGCTCCCACTGAAGTAGACTTCGGATCTATACCACTCCCTTGCTGAAATCCCTTATCCTTCAAGTTCCCTTTTCAAGGTTTCCTTTCCCAAAGCTCCAATTTCACTATCAATGGAGCTCCACTCGATTTCTAGGGTTTGTAAGCTCTCAAGGGTGGTAAGGAGGCTGAAGAAAGGATGTTATGTTCTTTATATAGGGCACAACCCCCGAAATTAGGGTTTTCTCCACATAGCACCAACTCACCGAGTCCACCCATGCGACTCGCCGAGTTGGTCACTTAACACGTGACCTGAACATGACTCGACTCGCCGAGTCCATCCATCGACTCGCCGAGTCGACCTTCTTATTTACACTTTTAGCCCCTCACCTATACTTCTGAATTTCCGGGATGTTTCAATTCTCCCCCACTTAAATTAGGCTTCGTCCTCGAAGCCTGCATCAGCACACAATTCTAGATACCATTCCCACAACGCATCTCCTGGAATCAACAAACACTGTTACCAAAACCCCTATAAATTCTGACTCCTTCTCACAGAGTCGCGACAATCGCTTCAAGTTGGCCACTGGCTTCTGTCGCTGATTACAACCCTTATTAGCCAAAGATCACCCGATGATACATTCATCACTCCAAATCACAACAATCATTAAACCCTTACCAAGCTAGATATCACCCTGAACCACCGGGTCCTGACCCGGTACCGACTGCTGGGACTTATCCTGCTTCCCTTTGGAATCCAACTCTTTTCCTTCCGTGCTGACAGGATGACACACCCTGCAGCTCCTGAGCAACTCCCATGAGCTCTCCTCAAAATTTCATATACGTATTGGGCCTGCTCTACATCCTCGGGTTGGAAAAACCTGACACACTGACGATACCATCAGACATCCCCAAGATGAATTACCACTATATACATAACCTCCTGTTCACAACCATACTTAAATCCAAGGCTCTATAATTGCATCTCTTCCAAACTCCTCTGGTTCTAAACCACCAGAGATTCTTCCGCAACCTCAACAGACACCCAACCCGGATGTGCTTCCATACCATTGGCACAGACACAGTGTTCAACCACCGTACTCTTAATCATCCATTTTCATTACTGCTTTCACTTCCGTGAACCAACACTCCCTCCCAGAGTTACATACCTTTCTCTTTCCTTACCCAAGGAAATCTACTTGTCAACCTTGCCACTTAAGACAAGTGCCACGGTGCTCACACCCCACTCTACACTATCCCCCGAAGGGTAACCGCTACTCCATGTGTCGCACATGCTCTGAATCTGCTCGCAAGGACTCTCGGGTCCATGCACTACCTCTCCCCAGCAACTGGGGGTCCGACACCTCCTCCTATACAACAAATCAAAAGGTGGCATACCAATGCTCGATTGATGGCTGTTGTATAGAAAAACTCAGCCAAGAGTAAATACGAGTCCCAACCCCCTCCGAAATCTAATACACATGCCCGAAGCATGTCCTCGAGCGTTTGAATCGTCCGCTCGCTATGAAGTGTCCTCAGACATCACCATGATAAACTCTAGCTCATTTCTCATATCCCACTTCGATACTGAGCACCAGGTCAGCTTTTCACTCCACAACTGAACCTCCAAAGATCACCTATAACATGATCCAAAATATCTCACTAGCTTCCTCCCCGTGACCACTAACCCGACCCAGTGACTCACAAGTCACGAAATTCTCTTTTCCTCATACGAAAAAATACAATCCAACTGAGGATCGACTCAACTCTGACCCCCAGTTCCGCCCTTGGTTCAACCATCAGGCTCCAAAAACTCTATACTAAGGCTACTCAAGCCTAAAACTCTTCTGCATCATACACTGATCGGGGAACACTCCAACATCACACTCTCTTGCCGTCTAGTGAGTATTACGGCTCCCCGCAATAACATGACAGCCTCTGACTAGTGAGTACTACGGCTCCCCATAGCATCACAACACCAAATGTCAAGCGAGTACTACGGCTCCCCATAGTACCACGACTCTCTCTCTCTCTGACTTGTGAGTACTAAGGCTCCTCGTAGCATCACAACACCAACTGTCAAGTGAATACTACGGCTCCCCGTAGCTTCACCCCATACTCTCATTCTCATCCCAACGCCACACTATGTCCACTCACTCATGCCCATAGACTATCATATATAGCCACACAAACTTGCCCCACATATGCATCACAGACTCTGGTGGCAACCGTTATAACGAAAATACTTACCTTTGCGGAGATCCCCTGAACTCCATAAATAATTCTTTATTTTACTCAATGCGCAACATCAGTGTATCCAAACACTCAATTGGAATACAAAGACAGCACTAACGCTTCAGAACATGCTGGTGATCCTCCGAAACCTTTTTCCCCTAACTCCAAGCAAGAATACACATACCGGCCCGGGAATTGACTGCTCGATAATCTTCTATCCGAAAGTTCTCAACCGCCCATACCATCATTACGAGTCTTCCCATTGAAACGGACCTGGCCAACACCAAACTCCCGACCATTTGCCAACTGCCGAGGAGACATCCATCCTTTCTCAGACACATACCACAAGCATTAACTTGCTCTGCTCCTTTCCTTGATCATCAATGACCCTGGCCTCATGAATTCGAGCCGCAGATTCATGTATCCAACCCCTAACCTCTCTTGCACAAATCTTTGGTTCCCTTAATAAAATACCCGGTTCTACCCCACTTAGGGTTCGAACCATCACCAATTGACACACACACCATCCCACAGACTGTTTCCACTAGCAATATCGCACCTGCCCTTGGGAAGTGCTATGCAACGTCCGATAATCTCCTTTAAAGAGATCAAGCAACCTCAAATACCCTGAATCTCAGAAGAAATCCTCAGGAACTTCTCATCACGACTGACCCTAGTCGTTCAAAGTCTCATACCATCCCAATACCAATCACCTCAACTGTCCAGTAATATCACTGACTCTTAGACTGAAACAATAAATCAGTGTACTCCTCAACCTCGATTTCTTAACTCAAGTCCCATCACCTGAATCATCACAAGAGCAGAGACTTCACTCCCATACTCAATATCCATCATAGACAGAAGAGTTGCCGCCCTGATATACTCATCTGGATTGCCCACTGATACCGCTACCACACGCCCTACTATACTCAGATAGGGTGCAACATGGTCCTTGACCACCTCAGTCCCAACCGACTACATGCTCATGATATATCCTTACCTCGCGGCGAACATGCCGCTTGATACTCTGGTGGAACATCGACATAAATGTCATTCCGCAGGGTTTTACTCCTAAACCCCAAATCCAAAATCTCACACCTCTCCTACTTCCCAAAGGAAACGTAAATAGCACCCAACAAGTCACAGAAGGTGACATCTCCTCCATCGGCTAATTGGTCACTCAGACCGCAATCCTCCATAAATGCCTTCTCTACTAATCCTGGAGTCTTGCGACTACCTCTGACATCTTACCAAGGTACTCTAAAATGCTCTTGACCTCCCTCTCAAGGGATGCTTTTTCGAACTCAATCATGGCCCTCAGGCCTAAAACCCCACCGCGTCCATACTCCACCAATCAATCCTGATCAGATAACCGGAGAATCATAAGCATCAATTGCTAAGAACCATGGTACTCAGCCCCTGACATCTCTCCTCAATCTGCTCTGACGTATGGTACCCGAACCACATCACTCCTCAATCTGCTACGATGTATGGTACTCGAACCATGACATCACTCCTCAATCTGCTACGATATATGGTACTCGAACCATAACATCACTCCTCAATCTGCTACGATGTATGGTACTCGAACCATAACATCACTCCTCAATCTTCTACTTAGAACCTTCATAATACTCCCTGTATCGAGTATGGGTCCTCTGCTTTCGGTAGTACGGGCCCATACTACCTGCCATATCTACCCATACTTTCCACACGGACCATCCCAGAGCTCCTAAGTAACTGTTCAACCTTCTCGCCCACTAATTCCTCCATGTGTGCTCGCGCCTCAGCGAAATGCTCTACTTCGCCCGCGTACTCATCTGGCTAAGGTTACTCCCTAGGCTCTTCCTTGGTCCTCCTACTTCTCCGCCATTAGCTGCTGAAGAGCTCCTAACGATGCCAACCATCTACCTCCTGAATATCGTCATATTCACTTGGTAGCTGACTCCCATCATCGAGAGTTCCACAAAGCACAAAGCAAGCAGCATTCGGGCATCAAAGAACACATAAAACTCACTCTGGGTGATAACGCCACCTGCTCGGCTCATCCTCGAAAGTACCACCGAACTCTGCAACTCTACCCCTCACGAGTTCTAACTGAATACTCTCACTCATCACATACTCAAAATCATATCACATATAACAGCAAGGCATCACAAATCAGGCCACTCTAGTCCTAAGATATGAAGTACCTAGCCTGTCTCTAGCATGCATAATATCTCAAAAATGCATCATAAATATCTCATAACACAAAAGTAAGGATAATTTGGGAAATCACCGTTCGGGCTCTGGCTGATTGTACACACTGCTCTTTCTCGCTTTCTCTTTGAACTCTTATTCACTTTTAGAAAATCATTTCTTTTGAAAACTTTTCTTACTTCCTCAGCTTGAGTCCAGATTTACCCGAAGGTGCATCTGAATCCCTTAAACCAAGGCTCTGATACAAACTTGCAACACCGAAATTTTCAAAACAAAATTTTCATTTAAAATTTCTTATCTCTTTAATACTTTTCATAGAAATCCCATTTTGTTTAAATTACAATACATGACTCTTTTGTTCAATCAATTGATAAACCAGGATCCTCAAAACAAGCGCTTCCTCTAGTGTGTACAATCGAGCCGGTGCCGTCCCGTGAACCTGAGAAACCTGAAACACATAACACAAAACACTGTAAGCACGAAGCTTAGTGAGTTCCCCAAAATACCGCATACAACACATACGCCACTCGAGGCTATAATACGACCCCCTGGTCGATGTGTCTCAGCGGGACCCTCTGACCCGGTCATAGCTCGTTGGACCCTCCGGCCCGGTCTGTATCGTTGGACCTTCCGGTCCGGTCTATAACATCATACCACATACATATAACACATAGCACATAATCTCATACATAACACATAAGACCCTCTGGTCATCACATAATACCACTCTAGGTAACGTATAGTGAGAAGACTCACCTGCTACTGCCGACTGAAGAATCAAGATCACGCTGCTCCGACTAGCGTCACGAACTCCACCACTGAATCACCGAAACCAATAAATACCAATAACAACCAAATTACCCCTAGAAGTCAACTGGTCAACTCTTGTTCAAAGTCAAAGTTCTCAGCCAAAGTCAACCCTCCTGACTGACTCTACTCGCCGAGTCAACCCACTGACTCGTCGAGTCCCTATTCTCTGAAACTCCCATAACACGAATCAACTCGCTTAGCTGCCCCAAGACTCGCCGAGTCCCACAACTCTGAGTCAAACCGTACTCAACTCACTGATTCATCCCTTGACTCACCGATTCACAGCTTAACCGGAGGAGATTAGGACTTCACGACCCGACTCGTCGAGTCCAAGAACAGACTCGCCGAGTCCAAGGCAACATTGAACATACTCGTCGAGTTGTTCTTCCAACTCGCCGAGTCCCTGCCTATCTTCATCCTACTCGCTGAGTATACCCATGTGACTCGCCGAGTACCTCTAGTTCTTAACCCATACAGTGGCTTTCTAAGCCATGCAGGGGCTCCAATCCATAGATCTACCCTTCTACAACCCACCCATCACGTAAAGTAGCAAACTTTACGTGAATCCAAAGAGATCTAAGCACAAAACACTCTTGGGCTAAGGTTTGGGACAAAAGAACTTTACCAACAACTCTTGGGAATAGACTTTAAGGCTTTCTAGATTATTAACAACCTAGATCTGAGGTAGCAACCTCAGATCTTACACCAAACTCAAGATGGTCCTCATTTATGCCCCAAAACCCCACTATTGATAGATCTAGATGCACAAAAGCTCAAGAACAGATTATTACCTCAAATGCAAGCTCCCACTGAAGTAGACTTCGGATCTATACCACTCCCTTGCTGAAATCCCTTATCCTTCAAGTTCCCTTTTCAAGGTTTCCTTTCCCAAAGCTCCAATTTCACTATCAATGGAGCTCCACTCGATTTCTAGGGTTTGTAAGCTCTCAAGGGTGGTAAGGAGGCTGAAGAAAGGATGTTATGTTCTTTATATAGGGCACAACCCCCAGAATTAGGGTTTTCTCTACACAGCACCAACTCGCCGAGTCCACCCATGCGACTCGCCGAGTTGGTCACTTAACACGTGACCAGAACGCGACTCGACTCACCGAGTCCATCCATCGACTCGCTAAGTCGACCTTCTTATTTACACTTTTAGCCCTTCACCTATACTTCTGAATTTCCGGGATGTTACAGGTACGATCACGCCTTTGCCTTGCCACGGTCTCCTGAAGTACCTGAAACATTTAAACCACAACTGTAAGCCCGAAAGCTTAGCGAGATACCCCCAAAATACCAACCACATATACCATACACATAACATGTCATATCATAACAGAACATAACAGCCATGCACTTCGGGTCTACCGTGTGACTGGTCCGCCGTACCGGGCCTTCAGTCCACCTGGTCCACCCTCTGAGTCTAGCCATATACATCAAGTCTACAGTGTGATTGGTCCGCCCGCACCGGGCCTTCAATCCACCTGGTCCACTCTCTGAGTCTGCAGTATGATTGATCCGCCCACACCGGGACTTCAGTCGTCCTGGTCCACTCTCCGAGCCTCGGCACGTCTGGTCCGCCCTCTCGGGGCCTTCAGCCTATCCGGACCCCTCGCTGGGCCTTCAGGACAATCGGTCCGCCCTGGGTATGTTAGCCTACAGCACAAGGCAGGACCCGCCTCAACCCAACCCCAGTCCAACAACCATGTGCACATAAACATATAATCATATATCAATTCACAACTAATCAAACCGGTCATAACAGATCACATACATAGCACAGCCCTAATAGGATTCCGACCTAACCGGTCACTAGCATAGCATCATCCTATAAACCAGGATACCGACCCTAACCAGGTCTCTAACATATACCATCCTAACTACTAGGATGCAAACATAACAAAGCAATAACATAAAAACAACAACCCGGATTTCCATCCGATAAAGGGCCGGTATTGGTGCCTTAGACCCTGTTGACATAGTGAGGATAACTCACCTTGCAACTGCTGACTGAAAAGATAAGATCATGCTGCTCCAATCTCCGACACGAACTCCACCACTGATCAATACCAAATGACTGAACTCAATAAATACCAATAATTACCAAAATACCCCTGGAAGTCAACTGATCAACTCTTGGTCAAAGTCAAAGTCCTCAGTCAAAGTCAACCCTCCTGACTGACTCTACTCGCCGAGTCAACCCGCTGACTCGTCGAGTCCCTATACTCAGAAACTCCCAATCCACGACTCAACTCGTCGAGTCGCCCCAAGACTCGCCGAGTCCAACAAACTCTGAGTCACTTCCTGCTCAACTCACCGAGTCGTCGCTCGACTCACCGATTCATAGCTCAACCAAAAAGGTTAGGACTTTACGACCAGACTCGCCGAGTCCAAGCACAGACTCGCCGAGTCCAAGGAAATCTTCAACAGACTCGCCGAGTTGTTCTTCCAACTCGTCGAGTTCCTGCCTATCTTCATCCAACTCACAGAGTTCACCCATGTGACTCGCCGAGTACCTCTAGTTCTTAATCCATACAGTGGCTTTCCAAGCCATGAAGGGGCTCCAAACCATAGATCCACTCCCCTACAACCCATCCATCACGTAAAGTGGCAAACTTTACGTGAATCCAAAGAGATCTAAGTATAATACACTCTTGGTCTAAGGTTTGGGACAAAAGAGCTTCACCAACAACTCTTGGGCATAGACTTTATTGCTTCTTGGATCATTAACAGCCTAGATCTGAGGTAGCAATTTCAGATCTTACACCAAACTCGAGATGGACCTCATTTATGCCCCAAAAACCCCACAATTGATAGATCTAGATACACAAAAGCTCAAACAACAGATTATCACCTCAAATGAAAGCTCCAATTGAAGAGTAAGCTAAATCTCTACAAAGCCCCTTGCTCCAATCTTCTTGCTCTTCAATTTCCCTCCAAGATTCCCTCCTCAAAGGCTCCAATCTCTCACAAAGGAAAGCTCACACCAATCTAGGGCTTCTGGAACTCAAAAGGAGGGTAAAGAGGCTCGGGAGAGGGTATCATGTTCTTTATATAGGGCTCAACCCCCGGGATCAGGGTTTTCTCCATACAACACTAACTCGCTGAGTCCAGCCATGCGACTCGCCGAGTTGGTCACTTAACACGTGACCCGAAACGCGACTCGACTCGCCGAGTCTATCCATCGACTCGCCGAGTCGACCATCTTATTTACCCTTTTAGCCCTTCAACTATACTTCTGAATTTCTGGGATGTTACAATTCCCCCCCCCCCCCCCCACTTAAATTAGGCTTCGTCCTCGAAGCCTACTGCAACACATCCCAGATGAATACTCCCACAATACAGCTCCTAGCCTCAACCGATCCAGGTTCCTCCAAACACTACTATCAGACCCCTTATAAAGTCCAACTCTTTTGGTCAATGCTGACAGGATAACACATCCTTTAGTTTCTGAGCATTTCCCTTGAGCTCTCCTCTGCAATCACATACACATGCTGCACCCGCTCTAACATCCTCGGCTGGAAAAACTCGTCACACTAACGATACCTCCAAACATCCCCCATGATGAATTACCGCTACATACATAACTTCTTGATCACAACCATACTGGAAAATCCAAGGCTCCATCCTTGCATCCCCTCCGAACTCTTCTGGTTCTACATTACCGGAAATCCTTCCGCAACCTCAACAGACACCCAACTCGGATGTGTTCCCATACCACTGGTACCATCCCAGTACTTACTACCAATAGATGAAGTACTGCCGATAATCCACTTACTCCACTTCCTCCTCTTATGGAGTACTCGCGCTCCTTTCGGAGCCACATGCCTTTCCTTTCTAGGAAATCCACTCAACAACCCTTACTGCACCTGCACGTGCCACTGAGCTAAACTTCACTCTACGTTATCCATGTAGATCAACTGCTATTCTCGAACTTCCATAAACTCTAAATCTGCTTGCAAGGATTCTCAGGCCCATGCACTGCCTTCCACTAACATGATCAATACTTTGGGCCAGACCATATCAATTATCATCCCATGGTGACACCTTTTCTCACTCTTGTCGAACCAATCCACTAACACATATAGAGTCTTCAGCATGGCTGGACCGCCTTTCCAGGCCTTTAGTGTATCTTGACCACTCTCGGAACCTTCAACATGTCTGGGCCGCCCTCCTGGGCCTTCAGCCTGTCTGGACCGTTCTCAGAACCTTCAGCATGTCTAGACCGCCTCTCTGGGCCTTCAGCTTGTCTGGACCGTTCTCCCAAGCCTTCGACCTGACTGGTACGCCTTCCGGCCTTCAGTCTTCCCGGTCTGCTCAACTATCATACATCATTCCAACTACCCTTCCAGGGAATCCTTCCTGTTCATACTGTTCTAGCCCCTTAGGGGTTCCGAACCCTCGTTCCGATCCCAAAAATCCTTTCCATGGCCTAATCCCAGGCCTAACATCAAACAATATCTTTCCTAAATCCATGGTATGCTCCCTGCCCCCCACTAGTCTGCCACTTACTCATACCAGCCCACACTCTTGGCTGATAGAAACACTGTTGACTCCCAAACTGCTAATCATCCTCAAATACTTGTCGATCCTCTTGAGAATTTTCCAATTCTCCCCACTTAGAGCATTGACTACCAACCACCGATGACCCAACCGACATCACTTAAACATTCTTACTCAACAACTTCTCTTATACTTGCACTGATTCTAAACGAGCAACCTCCACAAAACCACGTTCCGGCATCGCACAACTCGAACTCTAAGGGAGTTCGACTCCCCGCTGAACACTTCTCAAAACACAATTGCTATACTCGACAACTTAACCATACCACCAAATGCTGACCATCAATTCTGTGACAACCGTCAATTTTCAGTCAAGTCAAAGTCAACTAAAGTCAACAAGTCAAACCGGTCAACTCAATTTGCCATGAGTACTAGAGTTTACGTTAAGTAATTTCTAAACAACTCTCTATTCTAATGAGAGATCATAAATCGAAAAGTGCGTACATCTAGATCTCCTTAACCTAAAACGGTGGTACGTGGAGAGCCAAACCGATAAAACAATGTTACATACTCATCGGGAGTATGCAAGATCCTTAAACAAGGCTTAACGGGGTTTACGGACCTTGCAGTGCGAAGCCGGACACTCAAAAAGGTCACCAATGAGACCTCTCTCAATCGTGTTCACTCCATCTCTTCTTATCAGAAATCACTCCCAAATCTCTCTAAGTATGTGAAATCTCTCCCAAATATCTCTCTGTATGTGAAATCTCTCCAAGTATGTCAAATCTCTCCCAAATCTCTCTAAGTATGTGAAATCTCTCCCAAATATCTCTTTGTATGTGAAATCTCTCCAAGAATGTCAAATCTCTCCCAAATCTCTCTGAGTATGTGGAATCTCTCTCGAAATCTCTCCCAACTTTCTATAATCACTCGGGGCATCCCGACCCTCGAATTTGGCGAAAACAGCCCAAAAACGGAAGTCTACGCGAAAAACGGACCTTAGGAACCGAAACCCCTCTTAGGAACTGAAACCCCTCTTAGGAACCGAACCCTCCTGATGAAGAAGGCTGCTGAACCGAACCGAAGGTACTGTTCACTACAGTTCATTCGGTTCTGACTTCTCGCCTTTTATCTCCGAACCGAACCTCACCTTCGCTTCTGACCCTTCGGACCGAGCCTTCGGACTGGACCCCTCGCCCCTTCGGTTCCCTCTGTTCGTTTCCGGCTACAATCCTCAGCATGGACCGAGCCTTGGCCTAGGACCGAGAGGTCTCGCTGGGAACTCATTTTCTCCCGGTTTCCGCGTAGTTTTACGTTTAAGGCCCGTTTTTAATTATTTTAACGCGGGGTTTTCACCCAAAATCATATTTTAACATAATAAACCCTAAACATTCACAATTTAATCATATTTTCATAAAAATCTTTATTTAAATAATAAAAGCAAGTGGGTAAAGTACAAAGAGGTGGAGTGTTGACTTTGCTTTACTTTATGACACAAGCAACCACTCCCACACCCACTCTATGACCAGCCACACCTCCCCACCTTACCTAGGTCACATCAATGTCCTTTCCACTCAATCATCACTCTTTCCCACGTTTTTGAGAGCTGAATATTCATCCTCTCTCCTCACTTCTCTCATCTGCTCTCATTTCACAAGAAGATCAAACTCTTTTCTCTCTCACTTTCTCTCTCTAGGAATTCGAGATTTCCAGGGCTAATCTTGAGTTTTTCCTCCACATTTGGTAAGCATAATCCATTCTCTTTATGATTATCTCAATTATTTCCACTCAAATCATGGATATCTTACACAAACTCCATTATAATTGTGTTAGATCTTCGAATCTTCAAGTGATTCTTCAAGTGTTCTTGGGTTGAACACTTCTCTTCTTCAACACTTACCTACTGAAATCACGTAAGGTGAGTTCATACCCCCATATTTTCATGTTTTCTCAAGTTTTTAGGGGGGGGGGGGGGGGGGGGGATACAAGTTAAAACACTAAGAACATAACTACACTTTTCTAACAGCCTTCATCAGAAAAGTTCAACTCCATTCACGGACTGTTTTGGACATCTTAAACATTTTTGTTTTCAAAACTGTTTTAGGTGCATGTAGTTCCACTTCTTAGCTTTAAAATGACTACTTGCACATCTCCATACGATTTTTCTACAATTTATGGTGATTTTTACAAAACTGCCTATCATTTCAAACATCAATCCGGACCAGTCTGTGATTATGGACTTTTTCACACAAGTAAGAGGTCATTAAAAATTATAATAAAAATTATGAACAAACTAGACTCATTTTCCAAACTCTCAGAAGTTGCAGAACTTGATTTGGACATTTTATGATTTTTCTACAAATTTACCAATAACAGTTACAGAAAATGTTATTAACAGAAAAACACTATAAATTTCATTTCACCTTGTAACATGTTGAGCAAGGTATACATCATTATGTGATTATGTGTTGTTGCAATATATGACAATTTTGTATTCTTATATAGACATACGTCAGAAAACAAATGGATTTATATCTCCACAAGTATGGTAAATATATAAATGATATTACAAGGCTATATCCATTAAAATAATAAACATTGGTAAGTTATGACAAGAAGGGCTTATGCTCACTACCCACACAAATAATTAATAAACTATAATAGGTATATTTTAGGGTTATTTTACATAACAAACACATTATTAAAGGTTTTACACATACCAAAGAGTTATTACCACTATGGATAATTATGATAAACTATAATAAGCATAGATAAGCCATTATACCCCCACAAACGAACACGCTAGTTATAATCGGTGTAGTTGTGATATATATATATATATATATATATATATATATATATATATATATATATATATATATATATATATATATATTACAAACAAAGTGATAAACTATAATAGGTATAGTTTAGGTTTCATCTACCCAATGAACTTAATTACAAGAAAGGAATTCACCATCACCACCACTTTTGATAAGCTATAATATGCATAGTTCATGTTCACTAATCACTATTACTATCCGATGAACTATGATATGTATAGGTTATATTCACCATCACCACCACTTTTGATAAGCTATAATATGCATAGTTCATGTTCACTAATCACTATTACTATCCGATGAACTATGATATGTATAGGTTATATTCACCATCACCACCACTTTTGGTAAACTATAATATGCATAGTTCATGTTCACTAATCACTATTACTATCCGATGAACTATGATATGTATAGGTTATATTCACCATCACCACCACTTTTGGTAAACTATAGTATGCATAGTTTATGTTCACAGTCACTATTACTATTCCATGCACTACACCAGGATTGGTTCCGGTTATTGGGTTTAAGTCCACATTCACTTTCGCATTGTTAGTTTTCAGCTATAATTTCTAAGTGTATATGATAGAGTTATATAGAATCTAGTCGTGATTGGCTTAGAATTGGTGGGCCCGCCTCATCTCCTGTTCCTTGTTTGGTTGTGGACCTAGGGCGGACCCATTATATTCAACGTTTTATCTAACCTAAATCTTATATAACTTATATACGCTGGACGATTATAGGGGAAATCTACGGGTCAATCTAGGGTTCATTAATACATCATATAGGAATATTCTGTTTACACTTAGCTAAGAAAATATTGGATTTTCTGGAAATCAACTCTATCGATTTTATAAGGAAAACGGTTTCTACTCCAAACAAAACTCTTATGAACTCACCAACTTAATTGTTGACACTCTTTCAAAACTACTTGTATTCTCAGGAAATCAGTGAAACAGGAAAACTTCAGCGCTTTGAGGATGGGACGTTAAACCGTCAGCAATTTATTTTTGTCATCATAATGTAATTGATTTTGAAACATGTAAACATATACTTGGTGTAACTTTTTCAATTATATTTATGATGGTTGTATTTACTTTGAGCACTATTATACACGTTGTTGTGATACTGTACATGAAGTCCTCCACCCCTGGACGTTTCCGCCATCCTTGGTTTGGGGGTGTGACAAATTCCTTGGATGCTAACTGATTCCAATCCCCTAACTACTGACCCCTCAATAATACCATAACCCGAAAGACTGAACGAATACAATACCATGAATTATGCAAACGAGACTAGCAAATATAATACTCCATAACAACCATAAGATAACAAGATATCAAGAAGGAAACATACCTGCAGTTGAATCCGGCTCTGCCCTGACCTCCTCTGCCATAAGCTGAAAAGAACGCCCCTGATCCCTCGGGGGCTCTGCTCCACTCTGACCTCCACCCGTGATCCTCAAAGTGGCTGGTGCTGGAGCCTGCACCGGTCCTGCAGCAAGTTGTGGACAGTTGGCCGTCATGTGACCAACCTGATGGCACTGATAACAAATCCTCATATCCTGAACTGGGGCTGACTGACGATAATCCCTCGCATAATGCCCCTCTCTCCTGCACTTGCGGCACACACCACCGGACCTACAAACTCCGTTGTGACCGTTCCCGCACTTCCCACAAGTGCGGCTGATCTGATCTCCCAAACTAGAATCAACGGTCTTGGACCATTTCCACGCCGGCTACGACTACACCGGGGCCTGCCTCTGCTCTCTCAACTGAAGCTCAATCTCCAACTCATGCCGCCGAGCGGCCTCCTGCAACTCCAGCAAGGTCTCGCACCTCTACGCAGACATAAACTGCCTGATATCCCTCTTGAGCATACTCAGATATCGGGACATCTAAGCATGTTCCGAAGCAAACTCCGAGCAAAACATCTCCCTCTCAGTGAACATCCTGGTGATCTCTGTCACCGACTTCGAATCCTACTTCAGTTCCAAGAATTCCTGAGTCAATCTCTCCCGCTCCACCCGCGGAACATAACGAGTACTGAACATCTCCCGGAACTGATCCCATGAAACCGCAGTCCTCTACGCATCCGAATATGACCGCATGGTCAACCTCCACCAATCCTTCGCCTCGAGCCTAACAGGTTCAGAGCACACCTCACCCTCTGATCAGAAGGGCATGAACATGTGAAGAAACATCCCTCCACATCTGACAACCATCGCATAGCAACAATTGAATCCTGAACCCCATCGAAGGTAGGGTGTTTCGTATTATCGAAGTCCTGATACTGAAAACCTCTACCGGCTCCTCCCCCTGCCGCTGTAGCCGCCGCGGCAGCTGTCTCTGTAAGAGCTGCATAGCGCTCATCAAAATACTCGACGATGGCGGTCTTGATCAACCCAAACAGTTCCGGCAACTCGGCCCGGAACATAGCAGCAAACTCATCATGCAGGATCTCGCGAATCTTAGCATCCAACTCATCCGTGCTCATCTGATCGATAACCTCGGGTGGTGCTGATCCACCCTGACCGCCCCCTCCTGCCCCTGATCCTGACCCGGATCCCCTCCCAGCATGCCTCGTAACCACCATACTGCAAACACCGAAAAACATACGATAACTCTCACAAACCTGGGAACCAACCCCCAACCCAACCCTAGGGGTTGTGACTTCCTTGATGCGCATATGGGTCCTGTGCTTCTAGTAGTACGGGCCCATACTACCTTCCACACCTACCCATATTTATATCAAGTATCACCACAACACCCTAGAGATGAACATGCATAACAAGCAACAAATCCTCAACCCTAGAGGAATACTGAATATCTCATACTGGCTACCGATCTCACAACTCACCCGACCATGAAACTTCCACCAACTCCTGCAACACTAGTGTATGCTAGTCATACATAACGATGGACCCTATAGACTTTCGAATATTTAATCCTACCCTCAGCTCCCAATCAGACAAGAACACAACATAAGGCCAAATCAACATTCGTAGGCTATAAGATCTTAGTTATGAACAACCGCGATGCATACACTAAATATCTACAGTAATGATGTCAATTTCATACAAGGAAACCCTAGGCTAGCAGGCATCATATAATCATGCAATTCCTGAAGATCCCTAGCCTAGTACTAGCATGTTGTTCTATCATATCCCATAATCAAATAACTTGTATGGTATTTTGGGGTTACTTACTGGCTCCGGCTGATCGTACCTCTGTGTCCTCCTTTACTCATTTTTGAAAACAATTTTAAATTCTCTTTTGAAAACTCTCCTTGATTTGAGACTGGATTCACACGAATGTTCCTCCAATTCACTCAAACCAAGGCTCTGATACCAACTTGTAACGCTCTAAAAATTCCAACCAATTTAAACTTTTCAAAAACTACCCAATTTCATTAAGTTATTACAAAAAGGTATTCAATACATTCATTATCAGAGTATTCCCAGTACCATATCATAAAACATAAACATGAGGAGCGGTACGATCACGCCTTTGCCTTGCCACGGTCTCCTAAAGTACCTGAAACATTTAAACCACAACTGTAAGCCCGAAAGCTTAGTGAGATACCCCCAAAATACCAACCACATATACCATACACATAACATGCCATATCATAACAGAACAGAACAGCCATGCACTTCGGGTCTACTGTGTGACTGGTCTGCCGTACCGGGCCTTCAGTCCACCTAGTCCACCCTCTGAGTCTAGCCATATACATCGATTCTACAGTGTGATTGGTCCGCCCACACCGGGCCTTCAATCCACCTGGTCCACTCTCTGAGTCTGCAGTATGACTGGTCCAACCACACCGGGCCTTCAGTCGGCCTGGTCCACTCTCCGAGCTCCGACACATCTGGTCCGCCCTCTCGGGGCCTTCAGCCTATCCGGACCGCTCGTTGGGCCTTCGGGACAACCGGTCCGCCCTGGGTATGTTGGCCTACAGCACAAAGCAGGACCCGCCAACAACCATGTGCACATAAACATATAATCATATATCAATTCACAACTAATCAAACCGGTCATAACAGATCACATACATAGCACAGCCCTAATAGGATTCCGACCTAACCGGTCACTAGCATAGCATCATCCTATAAACCAGGATACCGACCCTAACCAGGTCTCTAACATATACCATCCTAACTACCAGGATGCAAACATAACAAAGCAATAACATAAAAACAACAACCCGGATTTCCATCCGATAAAGGGCCGGCATTGGTGCCTTAGACCCTGTTGACATAGTGAGGATAACTCACCTTGCAACTGCTGACTGAAAAGATAAGATCATGCTGCTCCAATCTCCGACACGAACTCCACCACTGATTAATACCAAATAACTGAACTCAATAAATACCAATAATTACCAAAATACCCCTGGAAGTCAACTGATCAACTCTTGGTCAAAGTCAAAGTCCTTAGTCAAAGTCAACCCTCCTGACTGACTCTACTCGCCGAGTCAACCCGCTGACTCGTTGAGTCCCTATACTCAGAAACTCCCAATCCACGACTCAACTCGCCGAGTCGCCCCAAGACTCGCCGAGTCCAACAAACTCTGAGTCACTTCCTGCTCAACTCACCGAGTCGTCGCTCGACTCACCGATTCACAGCTCAACCAAAAAGGTTAGGACTTTACGACCAGACTCGCCGAGTCCAAGCACAGACTCGCCAAGTCCAAGGAAATCTTCAACAGACTCGCCGAGTTGTTCTTCCAACTCGTCGAGTTCCTGCCTATCTTCATCCAACTCACAGAGTTCACCCATGTGACTCGCCGAGTACCTCTAGTTCTTAATCCATACAGTGGCTTTCCAAGCCATGAAGGGGCTCCAAACCATAGATCCACTCCCCTACAACCCATCCATCACGTAAAGTGGCAAACTTTACGTGAATCCAAAGAGATCTAAGTATAATACACTCTTGGGCTAAGGTTTGGGACAAAAGAGCTTCACCAACAACTCTTGGGCATAGACTTTATTGCTTCTTGGATCATTAACAGCCTAGATCTGAGGTAGCAATTATAGATCTTACACCAAACTCGAGATGGACCTCATTTATGCCCCAAAAACCCCACAATTGATAGATCTAGATACACAAAAGCTCAAACAACAGATTATTACCTCAAATGAAAGCTCCAATTGAAGAGTAAGCTAAATCTCTACAAAGCCCCTTGCTCCAATCTTCTTGCTCTTCAATTTCCCTCCAAGATTCCCTCCTCAAAGGCTCCAATCTCTCACAAAGGAAAGCTCACACCAATCTAGGGCTTCTGGAACTCAAAAGGAGGGTAAAGAGGCTCGGGAGAGGGTATCATGTTCTTTATATAGGGCTCAACCCCCGGGATCAGGGTTTTCTCCATACAGCACTAACTCGTTGAGTCCAGCCATGCGACTCGCCGAGTTGGTCACTTAACACGTGACCCGAAACGCGACTCGACTCGCCGAGTCGACCTTCTTATTTACCCTTTTAGCCCTTCAATTATACTTCTGAATTTCCGGGATGTTACATTTTAAACCAAATCATGTTAGTTTATAGGGTTATAATGACATTAACTTTTAATTTATTATGAGCCCAAACGATGGATTCAATAAGTTCTTGCCAATAACCACGTCCACTGAATAAAAACATTAAACTACCCTGAAATTAAGTTTCAGTGGGTACAAGAGTCTCAGTTTGAAGAGATTGGTCCACGACTCTCAAGTTCACCTGAGGGAAGTAGTTTTGTAAATATTGAGCCATCTGGTATTGATTCTATAAATCTTAGAAGGTCTAGAAGAGAGTCTAAGATGCCTCTGAAATTTAGTTATTACATTGTTGAGGGTAAACATAAGTATTGTATTGAAAGATCTGTTAGCTATTCTTGTTTAAATTCCGAATATTTATGATTTATTTCTAATCTAATTAAAACAAATGGAACCATGGAATTATTTAGAGGCTTCCACTGATCCTTATTGGATTCATGCCATGAAGATAACCCTATGTTTACTACCTGAAGGTATGAATCTGTTGAAAACTCAAGAAAAATAACAATACAAGAATATCACAACATCAACAGATCTTTTATATACGAAGTATAAGATCCAGTTGGTTTTCAGATATTTACAACTGAAACCTCACCTACACGAACACTCACACTCAAGCAAATCACAAACATAAAAATAACCTTCTATTATAGACTCTGATGATAAAAGTAAGAAAAGATCTAAACAAAACCTTAGAACCCAAATTTTAAGAGAAGAACTGTATGAACAAGACGAGAGGCAAGATGGAGCAACTGCAAATGAGGAACACAAAAAATGAACACTTGTACCCTCTTTTCCACCCCAAACCAGGTCTACCCAAAAGAGATGTCAAGATCAAAGCTTTTTAACTTCAATAGATTGCAAAAGATGAGAAACTTCTGGATCTTCAAACTCCCTTCCAAGTGATGATTCTTCAACAAGTTCCAAACTCTTCAAAGTGCCCAAAAATACTCCAGGATTCTTCGCATAGGCTTAAATGCTCCAAAATGGTGGCTAAGGGTCGAATGTTAGGGTTTAGGAGGCTTGGAGGCTGATAAGGGACAAGACTTATGAAGAAATGAGGCTTAAATAGGGTCAAGAACCAAAAATTACGAGGTTTAATGTTAGAAAGGAGTACGCCCCGTGTACCCCTTAGTACGCCTAGAGTTCTCAAGGTGAACCTACGATCAACTTACCCATTATGCCCTGCGTACACGACGAGTACGCCCAACGTACTCATTGAACCTCTAAAATCTTTAAACTTCATTTGACCATAACTCCCTCGTTCTAAGTCCGTTACCGACGAACTTTATATCCATGAAAAGGTGACGAGAATCCCTACACTTCTATCAAATCACCTTCTCCTTAAAACTTCCCGAACAGAAAACCAAATTCATAAAGGATCGAGCTGCCAAAATTACGATTATACCCTTGGGCTATGAAACACAAGCAAAAACTCGAATTACTTGTTCTATAGCACCATCATCCAAAAAAAAAGCCAATTTCCTTCTTCCCCAAGGACCTAAGCCATATGATAACCAATAATCAGGCCACGACCTCGAAATCATTCCTTATCATTCCTGGCACATCATACAACAATCATAAACTCACGCATACAACAACCTTCCCAAAGGCAATCAAACCCAACCCTAGAAAAAAATCTCCAAACCGAGTGAAGAACGAATCCTTAATACCATGAAGAAAACCACTTCTACCTTCCCAAAACCTGAAATCTCAAGTTGGTCTGACTCCCCGATAGACCACCCATATAGAATGACCACCATGCCAAATCCTCATTGATTTCCAAACCAAAATAACATTTCCAACCCTTGATTATATTGATGCTTCCAATGGAAACAAACCACTGACCATTTATTGCTGCAAAACACTTATACTTGACAGAAGGCTTAAATAATCCTTCGAGTAAAGGACTCATCCTTGCAACGGTTAGAATCAGACGATAGCTGCGCAATAATGTCAAATCATTTACTCTGAGATTATTTAATCCAAGCTGCAAGTGACTTAGCACATTCTACAAATAACAAGCGACTCCACACACGAGTCCCAAATCATAATACTACCTTGACTTATCTCGATGCCCCCTAACTGCTTTCCAAAAGTAGCAGAGACCTCCTTGATCCCAACATGCCTGCCAACTAACTGACACATCGGATTCCCGCCCAGTTGCTAAGTCAAAACACACATAGTCGCCCGCAAGCGACTTCCGAATGAAAGTATCATTTGGAAATAATTGTCCAAGCTATTTTGCCACTTATGGCTCCAACCGATGATATCAGCCGGACAAACTTGACGCCATCTAATCCAATGCTAAAAGTGAATGCTACACGACCAACTGTAGTCTCATATCACAAACGGTCTCCAACGACCTACCACTTCCTGATTCCTTGGATGTTGTGGCCTTCCCATAGTCTTACAAATTGGACCACCATGGTCTAATCCATCTGAAGAAATCCATGACTAGATCATGGATTTGCCACACCCTCACCATTGTACAGGGACCGGTGAATGCTACGGTTTACCCCGCAATCTTACAACACTCCCACACTAACTTCCATCCTAGTGAATGCTACAGGCCACCCTACAGTCCTGTATCACCCTACACTATCTTCCAACTAGTGAATGCTACGGGCTACCCCGCAGTCTTACAACAACCCAATCCTACCATGGCCACTACTCATCTATCAATATATCAATACTCATCCTGAGTCATATCAATCTATCCATACCCATCCTGAGTTGAACACACAGCAGACCAAGCGCCCAACTTGGGGCTCGGGTCATGCATGGAACCCTAATCTTGGGTCCATCAAAACCTACTATCCATCACCGAGAAGGTGCAACCAACTGCTGGAAGCTTCCTTAACTCCCAACGTGAGTGTGAAACTCATCATGGTTTCACAACTTATTCGGATTTCGGAAATATGAACAATTCTCCCCCACTTGAATTTGTCGAAGCTCTCCCACCACACAAGGTTTGAAGGATTCCCAATCCATCTTACCCTTTATAATTGAACCTCTGACAACCTACGCTTACCAATGCTAGTGCTCCATTACTAGCCAAACCCAAAGACAACACAACTCTTGAAGACCAGATGAACACTCCCCGAAATCACAACAATTCCTACGGCCCTAGATGCTTTCAATGATACATAACCCCAAATATTATAGTTCTCTATGTTGATGACAAAGAGCGAAACCTCAACAATAGATCAATTCCCCTAGCACTCCCGGTGGCCAACCAAGCTCACATGCTAAAACCACTTAACCTCGACTACACTGGAGAACTAACCCGCTGAACCTGATCATAGACCTTCCCAACAATACCCCTGCATTGATCCCATCAAAGAGCCAGAACAATAACCGAACACACTGAAACCCACTCAACAAGATACAACCCCTTACTGACCCACTAATGATTCATGGCATGTACAATTCTTGATGATACTATTCATGCAATTAACAGAGAACTAAACCAAAGATACAACTTACCCAAACCGATATAAAATTCCAAGAAACATAAATATTGATAACAACCAAAGAAAAAGCAAAAGATAACATACCCGCAATATCACCTGCTAGAGTCCTGGCCTCCCCTTTCTGACACTACAATGCATGACTCCTCTCTACCGGGGCTCCTGCCCTACCCTCATGACCATCACTGATCCTCAAACTAACCTAAGTAGGTTCACTCACTACTCCTCCCCTCATCATCGGGCAGTCTTCTTTCTTGTGGCCCACTTGGTTGTAGTGAAACCGTAACGGGCTTGCCCCTAGAGGACAATCCTTGGTGACATGACCAAACCTGCCACACTTGTAGCAACCCATACCCTTGGAAAGACAAAATCTATTGTGCAGTTTCCCGCACGTGTTGCACTCACCCCAACCCTGCTGGCCCCTCAAACGTCATCCAAAGTCTTGGGCCTCTTCTCGGGACCCTCTACTATCTGCAACTAATCTAGCCCCCTCTTCCCCAGGTGCTCCAAATCGATCTCCCACTCTCGGGCTCTAGAAATCATATCATTCGGGGTATTGCACCCCGATATACCCACAAACTCCATGATGTCATCCCTCAACATATCATGATACCTTTCCTTCTTCATCTCCTCATCCACCGCATACTGCAGAACTAATAAAGCCCTCTCCAGGAACTTGATAGTGATCTCTGCCACAATCTCAGTAGTCTATTGGTGATCCTGAAACTCTCGCGCCAACTACTTCACCTTAATCATCGGTGCAAACTCAACTCTAAACCTAGTCGAAAAATCATCCCATGACATAGCATCAACAACATCATCACCCAACTCACGTCCTACCTCCTCCCACCAATCCTGTGCCCTGTCCTTCAAAAGGCAGGAAGCGAACCTGATCTTCCACCCCTCGAGACAGAAACTCGTCTTGAACGCGTTAGCCATATCTTCTAACCACCATATATTGGAAATGAGGTCCTTTTCCCCAGGGAGCGCAAGAACTCCACACACACACAAACTCACGGAAAGAAAGAGTGCGAGCTCCAACGATAGCCATAACCTTAGTACAAAACGCGCCCAAATGTTCATCCAAGATCTCCAGAATCCTCTCCTTGACCGTATCAAAGATACCACGAGTCTGCTCCAAAATACCGCGGATAATGTCCGACGAGATGAACTTTCACATCTGCTTGCTAATCGGCTCAGTAACTGCACCTGAGCCGGAACTAGAATCTGAACCTGCTCCCTGAGTGCTAACCACCAAACTGAAATACAACATGCACATAATCAAGACATACTTATGAATTCTTATCCCACCAGCTTCCTAGATTCTCCCCGATTCGAGTATGGATCCTATGCTATCAGTAGTACGGGCCCAATACTACCTTCCACACCTATCCATACTTTCCTCAGGAATCATCCTGAATCATCCAAGTGACCTTCTCAAATTGATGCACCCAATGATTGTTAAACAACGCAACTAAACTCACTGAAGCACTTCCTAGGATCTCCTAGGTTCGCGACCTCACCGAACCCTCAGATAATCATTCAAGTAAAAGACTCAACCCTAGAATGGTTGGACTCAAACAAGAGATGCGTAATAGGGCCAAATCCATCACTCTGAGATTATTTAATTTGTGCCACATTTGACTTAACATATTCACTTAGTAGTTGATCCACATCAGTAAGAGTCCCACAAATCACAAAGCAAACAACATTCAAGCAATGGAAAATTTAACTAGTATACACTAATCAAGAAATTCTATCCACTGATCTGAAAACCATACTAGCATGCAATTCTAAAAGCTCATTCAATCAGGCATATAAAGGCATGTCTCCTATCATAAAATCCTGAGCAGATCCTTAGCCCTAATCTAGCCTTCACTTCTCATAATCATATCATATATCATAGTAAACATGTATTGGTATTCTGGGAACAACTTACTTGAGCTCGACCGATTGCACACATCACACCCCTTTCTTTGATTACAAATCCCATTTTATAAAACATTTATTTTTTGAAAACTTTCACCAAACCCCCAGTTTGAGTCCAAGCATACCCGAGAGTATGCCCGAGTCCCTCAAACCAAGACTCTGATAACAACTTGTAACGTCCCAAATTATCAAGGTAAAATTTTTGTTTTTAATATAATCAAAACACTCATTTATCTTTTATGCGAGCGTTTAGAAGTAATTGAAAATAAAACAATTATCAGAGTACAATCCCAAAATCCCTAGTTGCAGAAAATACGGGTTTATGCGCTGCGCTCAAGTCGGGCCCTTCCATTTCAAACCGGAAGTACCTGAAAACCATAATCCACAAAATGTGAGTACAAAGCTTAGTGAGTTATCCAAAATACCACATACCATACACATCGAGCATATCATACAAATCATACATATCATAGAGGGTGCTATGTGCCAATCATAGTCTTGCCATTAGGCCACGATCCATATCATGGTCTTCCTTGTCGGGACGGGGGCCCAAAAACTTGGGTCTTACAAACAAGGGTCAGGAGCCACGTCCTGGTCTTCCATGCAAGCATCACAAAGAAAACTAGCATACAATCTACAACTAACTATCTACTTAACTGCCATTGTCCAAACTCTGGTCTAGCATACAAGTTTTCCAAGATCTGCCTCCGGGTATTTCATATAAATGCTAAGGGCTACCCCTGGTCTTCCTATAATACATAAACTAAATGGGCTGACGTTGGTGCCTTCGACCCATAGTATTGTGATGAGACTCACCTCAATCCAAGATAACCAAATACTTGAACTGCTGCTACCAGAAACGTCGCACTGAAATTAACAAATAATATTTCATCAATAATTGATCCCAATTCAACCAAGAATTCCAGTCCAATATCCGATCCTTCAAGGTAAAAGTCTATTTTACCCTTTTCCTTGCTTTGCCAAAACCAAAGACCAAACCATTAGCATTGAAAGCCCAAAACCCTTAAAGGACACCATAAGGCCCAATAAGGACCAAATATCTAAATTTGGCCCAAACCCATCATGGACCTAGCCCAAGAAGGCCCAATATCCTAAAAGGCCCAAAATATCCAAAGGTCAACCCTGGTCAAACTTATGGTCAATGTTCCATAGTCAACAAGTCAACAGTTCAAGAGAAGCTCATCAGACTGAGTACACCCGCGTACTCAGTGGGTACGCTCAACGTACGCCCAAGAAACTTAGTACTCCATGCATACGAGGAGGTACGCCCTGCGTATTCACCCTGCCCACAACCAACCTAGAAAATGTCTTAATCCCTTAAGCCAAGGCATCCAATACTTAGAACTTGTCCCAATTAATGCCTTAATCAATAAAGTTGTTAAATTTGAGCTTTTGCATGGTTCAAAGGGCTCCAAACCCAAGTTCTTACTTTATAACTTCAACAAGGGAACTAATACTCATGCATGGGTTGGTATTAACCATCAAGATTACATTTTTATGCATTTAGGACACCTAAAACGTTCAGATCTAGTGTCCAACTCTTGGGGCAAGGTCAAACTCATAAATGCAAATCAAAGGGACCAAAATGTACCATAAACCACCCCAAACAAGATCTACCCAAAAGAGATGTCAAGATCAAAGTTTTTTTTTTTTAAATTCAATAGATTACAAAAGATGAGAAAATTTTGGATCTTCAAACTCCCTTCCAAGTGATGATTTTCAAGAAGTTCCAAACTCTTCAAAGTGCACAAAAATACTCCAAGATTCTTGAAAATGGCTTAAAAGCTCTAAAATGGTGGCAAAGGGTCGAATGTTAGGGTTTAGGAGGCTTGGAGGCTGATAAGGGACAAGAATCATGAAGAAATGAGGTTTAAATAGGGTTAAGAACCAAAAAATCTAGAAGGAGTATGATACGTGTACCCATTAGTACGCCCGACGTACTCAAGGTGAACCCGTGATCAACTTAACCATTACGCCCCACGTACACGACAAGTATGCCCAACGTACTCGTTAAACCTCTAAAACCTTTAAACTTTATTTGACCATAACTCCCTCATTCTAAGTCCGTTTCCGACGAACTTTACATCCACGAAAATGTGACGAGAAGCCCTAAACTTCTATGAACTCACCTTCTCCTTAAAACAACCCGAACAGAAACCCAAATTTATAAAGGACCGAGCTACCAAAATTACGATTATACCCTTGGGCTCCGAAACACAAGCGAACACTCGAATTACTTATTCTATAACACCCTCATCCAAAAAGGGCCAATTTCCTTCTTTCCCAAGGCTCTAAGATTTATGATAACCAATAATCAAGCCACGACCCCAAATAATGAAACGATTCGAAACCGAGTCTTACATATGAGCCACCAGAATGGTGACACTTGTGCATATCTTTCTTTTATGCCAGCTAGTATTAGAAGCCATGGTGGCTAGGTACAAGAGTCTCAGTCTAAAGAGATTGGTCCACGACTCTCAAGTTCACCTGAGGGAAGTAGTTTTGTACATATTGAGCCATCTGGTAGTGATTCTATAAATCTTAGAAGGTCTAGAAGAGAGTCTAAGATGCCTCTGAAATTTAGTTATTACATTGTTGAGGATAAACATAAGTATTGTATTGAAAGATCTGTTAACTATTCTTGTTTAAATTCTGAATATTTATGTTTTATCTCTAATCTAATTAAAAAATGGAACCATGGAATTATTTAGAGGCTTCCACTGATCCTAATTGGATTCGTGCCATGAATGATGAGTTAGAAGCCTTGTATCTCAATAAAACCTAGGAAATGACAAATTTACCTCCTAATACAAAGGAAATTGGTTATAATTGGGTTTTTAAGATAAAGTACAAGTCTAATGGAGAGGTACAAGGCTAGAATTGTTGCAAAAGGTTTTAACCAAAAGGAAGGGATTTTTTACGAGGATAATTTTTCTCCCGTAGCTAAGATGGTTACAGCTAGGGTCGTTATTTCTCTTGCAATAAATAATTATTAGAATTTATATCAACTAGATGTAAATAATGTTTTTCTTTATGGTATTCCTGATAAAGATGTATACATGACTCTTACTTAAGAATATCATTCAATAGGTGGTACTCGTGTTTGTAAGCTTCTAAAATAATTATATGGCCTTAAACAAGCACCTAGAAAGTGGAATGAAAAGTTATGTTTATCTTTGTTTGAGTTTAATTTTGTGCAAAGTATGGATGACTACTCTTTGTTTATTAGGAATAAGGATAGTACTTTTGTTGTTCTTTTGGTTTATGTTGATGATATTGTTTTGACCGGTAATTACAAAATTAAGATTAGTATAGTTAAGGATTTTCTTAAGTCCAAATATTTAATTAAGGATTTGGGAAAGCTAAATTGTTTTTTCGTAATTGAGGTTCTTAATAGAGAAAATGGCATCTATTTGTCACAAAGAAAGTATTGTTTGGAGTTACTTCATGATTTTGTATTGTTGGGATGTAAACCTGTTAAGACACCTCTTGATATGAATACCGCTATAAGTGACATTGGAATTGAGGATAAAGATGATATTTTGTCTAATATTACTGAATATCTAAAGTTAATTGGAAATTAATTTACCTGACAAATTACTAGAAAAAATATATCTTATTTTGCCAATTTATATATACATAGGGGTGTAAACGAGCCGAGCCGAGCCCGAGCCTAACCAAGCTCGAGCTCGAGCTCGATTCGAGCCTTAAAATGAAGCTCGAGCTCGACTCGTGAACAATTTAGTGAGCTCGCGAGCCTAAACGAGCTTAAACGAGCCTATATACACACACACACACACACATATATATATATATATATATATATATATATATATATATATATACACACACACTCTCTCTCTCTCTCTCTCACACACACACACACACACACATATATATATATATATATATATATATATATATATATATATATATATATATATATATATATAGGCTCGTTTAGGCTCATTTAGGCTCGCGAGCCCACTAGCTGAAGCTCGGCTCGAGCTCGTTTAATAAACTAGCCTCATATTTGGGCTCGAGCTCGGCTCGGGCTCGTTTAATTCGATATCGAGTCGAGCTTTTAACGATTCGATCCCGAGTAGCTCGCGAGTAGCTCGACTCACTTACACCCCTATATATACACCTAGAAAGTCTCATTTGAATGTGGCTCTTCGTGTATTAAGGTATTTAAAGATTAATCCAAGAAGAGGCATTAATATTGTTAGAGATCATCTTAATTCTTATGTGCTTATGTGGATGCTGATTGGGTCAAGTGTATTTCATCAAGAAGCTTTGTATCTGGGTATTGTGTTTATTTTGGTAATTCAATTATTTATTGGAAAAATAAAAAGAAAGATATTGTCTCGAGCTCTTCAATTGAGTAAGAGTATCATGCTTTAGATTATGTTACTTGTGACGTTATTTGGATTATTAAATTGTTTTTTTATCTTGGTGTTAAAAAACTTAATTCCTGCAATGGTTTTTTGTGATAATAAATCTTCGATTAAGTTAGTTTTTAATCCATTTTTTGTGAAAAACCAAAGCACTTTGAAGTCGATGTTTACTTTGTAAGAGATAGGGTTTTAAAGGGAGTTTTAAATATTATTAAAATTGCTTCTGAAAGTCAACGTGTTGATATTTTTACAAAGTATTTGAATTCTAAACAACGTGATTTTATGTGGTCTCAACTTGGTTTCGTTGATCTTTTTAAACCCGAATAAACGTTTTTCTAAATTTTTATCTTGAGACACGTGTTGAAATATTATAAAGTGTAATTTATCTAAAGTATTATTTATTGTGAGAATTTTTTTGGAGGGGTGTGTTAGGTTGTTTGTGTTTGTGTAGGGGCTATAGAGCATTTATTGGAAAATTAATAAAAACACGCGGACTTATAACAGGTTTTGGATCCGGGTTTGGTTGGGTTTTATCCAAACTTGATCCACGTTTTAACCCGATTTATATGAGCTTTTGTGCAGGTGCAAAAGAGGGTACAAGTGTTCAGTTTTTGTGTTCCTCATTTGCAGTTTCTCCATTTTTCCTCTCGTCTTGTTCATACAGTTCTTCTCTTAAAATTAGGATTCTAAGGTTTTGTTTAGATCTCTTCTTACTTTTATCATCAGAGTCTATAATAGAAGGTTTATTTTTATGTTTGTGATTTGCTTGAGCGTGAGTGTTCTTGTAGGTGAGGTTTCAGTTGTAAATATCTGAAAACAAACTGGATCTTATATTTCGTATATAAAAGATCTGTTGATGTTGTGATATTCTTGTATTGTTATTTTTCTTGAGTTTTCAACAGATTCATACCTTCAGGTGGTCTAGTTTAAGATCTACATTCTCTTCTCCTCCTGAAAACCCTAGGGTCAGCAGCCTCACATTTACTTTAGGATTCGAAGCTAAAAAGGGAGAGGAATGATTTAATGGTCAAAGGGAAGAGTAATTAGGGTAAGAATCATAAAGCTTTTGATGCCATCACCATTTGTAGGACCAAAAGAGGGAAAGAAATAGTTGCATCACCGGATTGTTGTTATGGGAGATAGGAGACAAATAGATTTTAGAAAGGCAACTTTGGTCCCTGAATTAATACATGCTGGCATAATCAACCCCAAATTCAAATTTCTTTTACAAGAGAGATATCTAGAAATTACCATTCATACCCTCAAATTATATTATTATTATTATTATTATTATTATATGATTTTAGCATTACAAAAGGTAATTACATACCGGGAGTTGGAAACGGGTGTTACAATTCTCCCCCACTTAAATTAGATTTCGTCCACGAAATCTGCTGATAAAAATAAATCAGGACAATGTTGACGTATCTCCTTCTCTGGCTCCCACGTCCATTTAGAACCCTTATGGTGCTGTCATTGCACCTTCATCAATCCAATAACTTTGTCGTGCAAGCTCTTCGTCTTTTTTTTTTTCCAAAACAACAAATAGTCTCTTAATATAATTTAGACGTTCGTCGACCTGCATTTCCTCCAAAGGAACCACTGATGTCACGTCTGTAATATACTACTCAGCTAGGAGACATGAAATGTGTTATGGATCTGACTAAACTCTTTGGGTAGGTCCAAACGAGAAGCAACCTTACCTACATGGGCCAGAATCCTGAATGGCCCAATATACCTAGGGCCTAGCCAGACCCTCTTCCGAAACTAGGTGATGCCTTTGAAAGGTGACACCTTCAACAAAACCCTATCTCCTACCCGTAACACTAACTCAGAACGATGCCTATCTGCATAGTTGTTATGTTGGCTCTATGTTGTGTGCGGTCTCTCGCGAACTTGCTGAATAACCTCAGTAGTCTTGAGCACAACCTCCATGCTCCCCAAAACTCTCTAACCAACCTCAACCAAACAAATCGAGGTCCAAGATTTCTTTATATAAAGTAGCTAGAAAGTAGGGGCACCGATTCTAGAGTGGAAACTATTGTTATAAGAAAATTCTTCCAATGAAAGATAAAAATCCTAGATCCCACCAAAATCGATAATACAAGCTCTCAACATATCATCAAGATTCTAGATCGTCCTCTCACTTTTTCCATCAGTATGAGGGTTATAAGTTGTGCTGAAGTGAAGTTGCATACCCAAATCCTCAAGAAACCACTTCCAAAACATGGAAGTGCACTTCACATCTCTGTCTGAAACCACATAGACTAGCACACCATGACGAGAGACTACCTCTCGAACATAGGTATCAACTAACTTCTTTACCGAGGAACTCTCTAGTATGGAAATAAAGTGACTACTCTTGGTCAATCAATCCATGATGACCCAAATAACATCTGAACCATGAGTAGTCTTGGGTATCTTGGTAATAAAATCCATGGTGATCTGCTCCCATTACCATAGCGGGATGTGAGTACGGATCTTTTAGACGGATAATATTAACACATTTGTGACTATATGTTATAAATATAGTTCCATGTGTGGCATGATGAGTAAAGGTTATAATTATATAGTTGAAGTTTATTCGTTCCTATTGCCTTTAAAATGAAAAAAATGATATATTTGGGCCCCTCAGTGATTTGATGTTGACATTATAGTATTGGTCCCAGTCTGGACTGAATTGACGTTTTCAATCTTTAGTCTAATAAGTTCTTCATAATCGGAAATTGGGAAACAAAAACTTGGACTATGAGATTAATATGTATCCATACGATATCTTATAGAACAAAGGAATAGTTGAGCACTTATCTTAGGGCCAATGTATGATATGAATTAGAGTTCAACAATGCCTTTGGAAAGCACAATTTGTTGTCTATTCAAGGTCCATACTTGTAATTGTAGGTGATGACTTATCCAAGTGGGAGACTGTTAGATTAGGTGTCTAAGATCATAACGAAATTGGTATACTCTTGTGGAATAAAAGCAAAGTCCTTTTTGGGTTGCCCTCAATAACTAAAAATATCTAGGAATAACTTTAGAGAGTCGGAAATGATTTGCTAACTTACTATTTGATTAATGGATTAATTAGAAATAGTTAAAAAATAATTTAGAATTAATCAGAGTTAACTGGAAATTAATCTTGGATTAATTAGAATTAATTAAAAGTACAATGGTTGAATTGAAATTGTTTAATAGTTAAGTAAAGAATACAATTCTAGAACCCTCCTGGCTTGGACGATTCCTATGAGGTTCCAGAAGGGTTCTTGAAGCCTTCCTTAGCTGGTAAGGATAACTACTTTGAATAAGATAACTTGGGAATATTTTATTTTTCAAATTAGTGTTTATCCTGGTGATCCACTAGCTATAAATAGAGACCATATGCATAGGATTTCCAACTCGAACCTCTTAAGAAGCAAAACCCAAAAATTCCTTCCTATATCCTCTCTATTCAATTCATTCCTCTAGTTTCTAGGGTATTTGGTGTGAACCATTAGAAACATCCATACTTTCGGTGCTTGTTTTACAACGAAGACTTCAGGATCAAGAGTAGAGTAAGTTTTTATAATACTTAAAGGCATGTATCTTAATCCATGTAAAATTTGATTATACCTTATTAGTTTATGTTTTCATAATATGTTGCTATTATGAGAAAAGCCATAGATATCTTGGTTGCAGATGCCCATAAAATAATTTTGTGATTCTGCTATGCAGTTAATTTGTTTTGTAACCTAGAAACTCATCAGTGGTATGAGAGCCTAGGTTTTTTTCTATAATATGGACATTAGTGAAAAACTGAAAAATGGGTTTATTCATGTTTAATCGAAAATTGCTATACTCCTAGGGTTTTTTAATTTTCCTCCCTTCTCTTGCCTTTTTTTTCGAAAATTGCTAGGGATTATTACTAGTTTCCTTAATTGTTATTTTACTTGCCTAAAATTTGAACTTTTAAAACCATGTAATTTTGAAAAAACCTAATTTTGAAATATAAGGAAGAGATAAAGATTAAATATTATTTAATTAAAAGTTAGTTAAGATAATTTAATTCTTAAAATATTTGATATAACTAATTAAAAGTTTATTTAAATTATAATTATTAAGTCATAATTGGTTTAAATATTACTTAATTAAAAGTTAATTAAATTAATAATATTTAAGCCTTGTATTCTTAAAAGTTTAATATTTCACCCTTACATATATTTATAAGAGTATATAATACTATATGTAAAAGATTAATATTTTCGTCAGTAAAAGCAAGACTAGGCCTCATTCATGAAGTCCTGCTATAAGAGAAACAACCTATAAAATGACCGTTGAATGAATGTATTTGTCACTCACCGCTTCTTTTTGTAGTGGATTGTCATTAGCTGGAAGGGTTCTGATGGGAAGTAATTCACGTTAAAAGTATAACAAAAAGTAGTAGAGAACAAATAAAAATTTCCAATCTAGTTACTTAGGAAAAAATGTGAAATTGTATGCTAATCAATGAAAACGCACATTTGGGACTAAAAAGTTGAAATGATGGTGATATTTCCATATTTATTCATATTTTTAGGCATTATTTTAATACATTTTAACTACAATTTGGTTAATTACAAAGTTATTTGGTACTTATAAAGTTAAAATTGATTTTGCAGCCAGAAAAAGGACATTCCCAAGAAAATGACCAAAAATAATAAAACATGGAAACTTAGAGGGTAAGATTAACAACATTAGCAAAGAACAGGAAGTCGTGTCGAAAAGAGCATGCTACGACGTGGCTTTTTCTAGGCCACAACGTGGCCACCTGGATGATGTGGAAGCTTCTGGAGACTTAGGCATTACATGAATTTAGAGATGACCACGACGTCGTGACCATTAAGCATGGCGTGGTGAGCCCTAATTTTGGTATCTATAGAAACTGGACATTAGGTCTAATTTTGGAGGTTGGCTTGGGTATTAAGCTAAGAATTGCGACTAAAATCCTCTGGAGAAACCTTGAAAGTAAAGATTTTGAATTACTTTCAAGATTTGGAGATAATTGAAGAAAGAACATCATCAAATCATTGTGTTTGCTAGATTTTACTATGTATTCTCTAGTTTTCTTTGATTATTTGTGTGTCGTTTTTGATTTAGTTATGGGCTAATCACCCTAAACTTCTGTTAGGCATGATGAACCTTGAATCTATGTTTTGATTTCATGTTTTTATGAAAATTTATTTGGTTTTTCTTGTGTTTGATGAATTATAACCCTATCATGTTAAAGTTTAAGTCTTTATTACACTTCATTCAAGTTATGTGTAGTAGATAATCATTCTAGCTGCATTAATTTGATTTCTAGTTGTTTATGATCATTAAATAATTAGATATTGTGATTGAACAAATCATAGAGTTAGGCAAATAAAGTTAATAACTTTGGTTGTGTTAGAGAGAATTAATTATCCATATTATGTGCTTGAATTGCTATCTTGATCATAAATTAGTCGTTCCTAATTTCATCATTCATAGTCCAATTTATCTTTATATCAATTTTGTGTTCAACTTGTGCTTGATCATTCCATAGTAATTCATAAATTGAGAAACACTAGAATTCTAAATCATAGTAACTAGTATTAGTTAATTGGAAGCCAATATAAATTGTCTAGTAGAAATCAACCATAGGGGAAAGAGAATTCGGAACTAACAGGAGTACTCGTTAATCTTTGAAGTAAAATCCATTGTCTTTGTTTGCTTAGCCATTATTTGTTTGATTTAAGTTATCTGAACTTGCAAAATCAGTAAAAACCCCAATTTACTAGTTTTATTTAGTTAATTATTAGTAGTTATTTTATTAATTAGAATTCCGTTCCCTGTGATCGACACCCGACTTTCTTAAACTATACTATAATCCGACTAGGTACACTCCTATAGGTGCTTTAGTTAGTTAAGTTAGTTAGGTTTATAAATTTAAAAGTTGATAGGTATATTTATGCACATCAATGGTACAACCCGAATTTTTGATTATTGATGGAGTGTGTATGGTTAACCGATACATCAATGTGAGATCATGAATGTCATTGAGGGTGTCACACGAGTGTGCATGGTTATTCACATCATGTTTGTGATCCTCGGTATCCTAGTCACAAAAGTAAGAGCATAAACCGGGATTAAACATGACATTGATAAGACTCAATGAATCTCGAAATTTCTAGGAGCTACATGTTGATAGAAATTGGAAAAGATTTTTACCTACCTAAAATAGATTCGCAAGTTGATTACGACATCCCTCTTCTTATTTTGAATTGAAAATATGGATCCTATCCTTATATATAATATTTGGGTTAAAATATATTAAAGATTGAAATAAACTAACTAAACTTTCTCTCTTATAGTAGATGTCTGGAAATAGTGATCTCCCCCCCCCCCCCAACCCTAACTCTCCAAGTTCAAACTTCACTCTTTTGTCAATCTTATTAAAGGAAAAGCTCACTTGTCAAAATTACATAGACTGGATGCGCAATCTGAAGATGACTCTTAGGTATGCGAACAAAGAGTATGTTCTTGATACCCCAATTCCCGAGATTAACAAAAATACAACTACTCCATAAGAAATTTCTTCTAATAACAAACACATTGAAGATACCATAAAGGTTTCTTGCATCATGATTGCTACTATGTTGTCATATTTGCAAAAATCCTATGAGGACTATTGGACATATGAAATAAATCAAGCACTTGGTGAAATGTTCTACAACAAAGCTAGACAAGAGCGTTGTGAAGTCGTCAAAGCCCTAATGACATGTAAGCTAAAGGAAGGAGAATTTGTGTGTGCTCATGTGCAGAAAATGTAGAGTCACGTGGAGAGATTAGAGAAGCTTAATGTGAATTTTGACAAGGAGCTGACCATTGATATCTCTTTTCCTACTTGTTATGATAAGTTCATTCCGACCTATTATTCGAACAACACAAAAACAACATTAATGCATGATGTGTTTTAAAATCACTAAAAACTTTAATTTTATAACCCTAACTAATTTTACCATTTAAAACACTATAGACAGTACACTTAGTCACGTTATAGTATAGTAGAGTAAGCAAGGGGTCAATCACATGGAACAAAATTCTAAAACAGAAAAATAATTGCTAAAAATTAAACTAAAAGAAATAACTTTTAATGAGTTTTTTTATCTATAAGTTCAAAAAAAGTAAAATTAGGCACTAAACTAAAGATTACTTCAAACAAAAGCTACAATTAGAAAATGTTTTTTAATCTAGAATAAAAAACACTTTCCTTTTGCTTCGAATCACCTTTTTCTCGTGGTTGATTTCTAATTATATGTATTATTTATGTGGTTATCAAATTATAAAGTTACTAGTGATATGATAGTTTTATTTTATTTACTTTTTTTATAGTTTATTTTAGCATATTCCATCCATAATTTAGTTAATTATCATCCATATTTTTCCTCTTATTGTTTTATTACTATATCAGGTAATTTCTAGTTTTTGAGCATATTAAAAATGATGGACGTGTGACTAAGAAGACGGAAAATTATTTGAGCATGCAGAGTTAGATGATCGAGCGAGTGCACCAACACGCGGGCCGCACAAGGTAGGGGTATTTTCTTCATTACTTATATCTTAACATAAACAAAACCCGTCATCTAAATACGTTATTTCCAACCATGTTGCTCGCTTCAAAGTTCAAACGCATTTCACTGATCATGGTTAATGGATTATATATATATATATATATATATATATATATATATATATATATATATATATATATATATATATATATATATAAAGAGAGAGAGAGAGAGAGATCCTCATTGGAAAACAATGAAGGTGAAGAGGTGAAGAAGAGGTTCCCTGCTCCAAACCGCCTATTGTTTATAGCCGATAGCAAAACCGGAAAAGCCACGTGGCCCATGTGGCTAAACATGATATTGTTCATAAGTCATGAAGCAATTTAATATATTATATAATATAATTTGATTAGGTTATAACCCGTGGAAACCACGGTTTGACAAAATAATTGAATTTTTATAGTAAAAACTTATAATTATTAATGAATAATTTTAAATAGATTATTAATTAAGAGATTTATGTTTTTATTTATGTAAAATTATAATTGTTGATTCAAATAAATATGTAAAATTATTTTTCAATATATATTAGTCATTTATTAGCTTTTAATTAATAAAAAAATGATTTTGTATAATGAAATGTTAAATTAATTATAAAAATAAAACAAGCACAAGTGAAATAAATTATAATTGATATATGGCAAATAAGAAAATTAAGTATTTGAAATAAAAAAACACAAAATTACAACTAAAAATTAACAATAAAGTTTTATTAAAAAAAAAGACATTATAAGAAATAATATTCTAGAAACTACTTACATATTTCTAAAAACTTCTTTATACACAACATTAGAAGTTTTATTTGTAGGTCTACCATCCTTATCTAAAATTAATAATTTTAATCATTCTCTAATTTTAACTCTAGATAAAGCAACATATAATTGGCCATGTGTAAAAACCGGATCTTTGAGAAACAAACCAGCCTTATAAAGACTATCCGTGGCTCTTGTTGATTGTCATTGCAAAACAAACGACTAATGTAAATTGTCTTCTTTGGTATTTGAATGAGATTTTTTTTCCAGATGGTGTTAAGGACATTCTTGGAATAAAGGTCTGATTCCCCATATTACTTCCAGATATGATAACTGCCTCAATAACACGTTTGCCCAAAGAGATCACCTGTAGTCTAGTGCCATTACATAAGCCATTTTTTTGATCAATGTTTCTCATCAATATAAGTCATGTAAGAATTGTCATACTATTTATGATGATTTTTTTGCATACCTATATGCGTGGGTTGAACAACATCTTGACTGATATTATGATTCATATAATTATTGTAATGAAAAAAAGAATATTGTATGTATAATAAAAAAAAGAGTTATGCATACCATTTGATATATTGGATAATGGAGTCCTACAATTGATATTTGCAGGAGATTGCATGGGATTACAAAAATGCAGAGTATTGTCTGCTATTTGATAACGATGTTCGACCATTATGCTAACTGCTAAAAAAAGCTGGAAAAAAATTATAACTTATGATTTATATAATTATTGTAATGGAAAATAATATTGAACTAGTGTGTGAACCCGTGGTGAACCACGGGTCACGTTTAAGGTGGATGTTTGACAGTAGCATAGAGCACCAGTGGGTGTTGATGGCGATATTGAAATATTGAATTTGGACGAGAAATTGTGTGAAACATCAAACCAATAAGTGAAGAGACATATTTCAAAATATAGATGGTTTAATAGTGATAAATTTCAATGTTTTTAGTTGTTGGTTTTGATACATGGCTATAGTTGAAGAAATATGTTAGCCATGAAAATATTTAAAACGGGAAATAAGTTTGTTTAGTAGGTGCATTTGTTAAATGATTGGAAATCGAAGTAGGTCATAAAGGTATTCGTTTTACAATGTAGAATAGACTTGTATTTTATACGACATGAACACACGGCTATAATGATGAACATTAGACACTTTAAATACTACTAATTAAAAAGTAAAAGTTATTAGATATCATACTAATTCATAGATACAATAAATGATTACAACAAGTGTTTGTATTTTTTTGTTTTAATATGATAGTTTCTATTGAATATTTACAAATTATTGTTTGTTAACATAATATGAGAGTTTTATTGAATATGGATGAAAAGCAAAATATATAAAGAGAGTATAGGTTAACTGTACGTACGGTGTGAAAAGATCACATAGTTTCAATATTGTTTGGCATGTGTTCCGTCCTCTTCTTTTCCATGGTTTTTGTATTTCTCTCATTTGGGACGTGGTTTTGTTGGTGTATCTGTGAAATGTAAGATGTTGTTACGTGTAAGATATAAATAAACTGTTTTAAGTTGTTTTTACCTCTTTGTTCCATCTGAATGCGTTTTCCGGTTTCACGTGATTTAGTAGGGGTGAGGGACTCCATAGTTGTTGAGGTTTGTTGTTCCATTGTTGTTGCAGGTGTTGGTTGTGTTTTTTTTGTTGATATGATTGTTGGTTGCGGAGTCTTTATGTCAGTGATAGTGGTGACTGTGAAACATATATTATTAGTGGATGAAAGTTTTGTGCATTCCACATAGACATTCATTGTCAACCCTTTACAACGTTCGAGTGGTTCAGGCAAAGTTTTTCTATCTTGACTGGGAAAGCGGTCAATGAGTTCTTGTGCACTTGCATTTACCAAAGTACGAATTGCTTCGTTAGACATGAAAACTGTTGTGGTATCTGTATTGTCTACGAGTACTACTGAGATTTTATATCTGTGGAAAAAGAAGTGATGTGTGTGTGTTTTTTATAGATACTTAAAGTTTACATGGGAGAGGGAGTACTTACAAAAGTTTTGGTTCATTTATTGGCCCATGGGAAACACAAAACCATCCATCACCTTTTTTGTGGGTTGATTTACCACATGTGGTACATGCTACGTGGTACCATACATCTTTAAATGTGATATCAGATAGTATGGACTTGAAAACGTATACTTTGTCCTTGAAGATGTGGTAGATGTATATTAGTGACTATTATGTTTGAAATAGTAGTATTTTACAAAAGAAAAGTACTTACCACTATTTGAGAGAAATCTGAGCTTTTTAAATGTTGTAATGTAGTATTTATCACAGCTGTTGTTGATTTTGATTGAAATTGGGTACCAAATCTGTATTTATGGAAACTTTGTTAGTGAATATATAGACTATAGTTTGATTAACTATGGTTGAGATTTGGTAGAAGTAGTATAGCATACCTTGTAATGAGTTTGTCTGTTTCGGGTATTTTGGGATTGACGTACATGTGTGTTGCGCTGGTTCTTGTCAATGTTAATCTTCCTGTGTAGTTAAGATGGTATTTTAGTTTATTGCGAAATGAGTAGTATAATAAGGGTCCGTTATTACTTACCATTATACATAGTGGACTTGACATTGGTGAAAGCTAGTACAACCGTGTTAGAGTTTGATGTAAGGGCATTTCTATTGAATTTGTCTGGCGAATCTATGCATTCCTTCCATAAGAGTATGGTAATCGCCTCCGCACTTGAACTGGTGTTGTCATCAATATTTATTAAAGGAAATAAAATATGTAATACGTTTTGGTATGAAGAGATATGTACTTACTTTTCATCAGTTAAAGTGATAACCATGAAAGGTTCCTTGTTTTTTTTGGCGATCTTTCATGTCGATGAGTACGCCTATAAAATTTGAATGTAATTGTAAGTTAAATTTTAGTTAGAAATTTAGAACAGTAGAAAACTTTGCATAGAAGTGATGATGTTTGGGTTGATGTTATAATGTACCTGGATGCTCTAAGTTTTTGTCTGCTATAATCTGAAAGTGTGATCTTGGACTGAAGCGGAACCATGTTAGAGGAAGGGCACTGTGGTTTGGAATTTCCTCAATTGTTGATGCTTCACCAATATTCATGTGTACTGGGTGATTTAACACCTTTTGATATTTGTTTGGCTCAATGCATGTATAGTTCTTAATACGATAACATCGAGAGACTATTAATGAAGTTTCTTTGCCTCCTTGATTTGTCTTTTGTGCTAGTAGTTGAATTGTACCTCCCTGCTCAAATAAATGTGTTAGGGTGGTTTTATACATGAATACTTTGTAGAAGAGTGTGTGTGTGTGTGTGTGTGTATATATATATATATATATATATATATATATATATATATATATATATATATATCCTTACATGCGCATCAATCACGATAAACCATGTCTCGTGCTTTCTAAATTGCAATGTCCATTTTCGCAAGACACGAATTTCAAGTGAAATTCATGGTGAACCAAATTGAAGGTTTGATATTCTATCCATGGTTGAGGAGATTGCTCTGCAAACAAAAAAAACATTGTTAATGTTTACATATTACATGGATTCCGTAGCATATATTTTAGGTATTAGATTATTATAATAAGTATAATTGCAAAATAGGTAGAAAAGATGTTAATGGGTGATAGAATTTTCTTAGTAATTAGATGAATTGAAAACATAAATGTGGTGTAATTACCTCTTGCATATTAATCCTTCATAACAAATCCTTGAAGACGACATTTCTAGTACAGTTGAATGGTAATGCTTCTTCTTGTTGTAGCAAAATCTTTATTGAATCTGGTGAGGTAGCTCTTGACAAAGCCACATATAGTTGTCCGTGTGTGAAAACAGAGTTTGTGAGGTATAAACCTACCTTTTTAAGAGATTGGCCTTGACTTGTGTTTATAGTCATTGCGTAACATACTTTCAGAGGAAATTGTTTTCTGATAAATATAAAAGGTAGGTCAGAGGTATTATGTACAAATTTTATTCTTGGAATGTACACCCTTTTCCCAACAGATATTCCTGTTATTATGGAAGCTTCAATCACAGATGGTAATAATTGTGTGACAATCAAACGTGTTCCATTACAAAGACCTTCTCTTTGATTGATATTCCTTATTAGCATAACTGGGGTATTAACTTTCAAAATTAATGTATGTGAAGGAATACCAGAAAAGTGAAAGTTGTTTAGATAATCTTGGGGATATAAGGTATCTAATTCTAAGCTTTCATGGGTATGTGATTTAATAGAATCACAACTGTTGTATACCACCCCTTGACTATTAGTTTTTGATAGAATTAAAGCATTGACTTGGTCAGCTGTTTCATTTTTCGGACAAATAATGGCTCTAACAGATAACTCTTCAGGTGATGGATTGGAAAATAGATTTTTGCCATATACAAAATGTATCAGCGATTCTAATCCTTTGTCTCCTGATTCGATAAGGAAACAATGAGGTATTTGTATAATGTTTGTGCTTTCTGGATCATTCTTGTCTGGTGTTCCTATTTCCATTTCCAATACCAAGAAGCCATGAAGCAAATTGTGATATTCGATCAACATCCTTATTTGAATTGACCGTTTGGGATAAACGCATATTATGATGCAATTTGAATACTGTAAAATGTGACCATAGATAGGAATTAGGTAGAGTCATGCTAATTATCTGTGATTTTCTACTTTTAGGTTGAACATGAAGAGTTTGTCGAAAGTCACCTCCTAGGAGCATTGACATCCCACCAAAAAGATGGTTATCATTCTCAAGGACATCTTTTAGTGATTTATCTAGAAACTCAAAGCAACGACGATCACTCATTGGAGCTTCATCCCATATGATCATAGAAGTCTTCTTTAGGAGTTCTGCTAGCTGTGTTTTTTAATATTACAGGAAGACTTGTGTGTAAAGTCAATTGGAATAACAAATCTAGAATGAGCAGTACGACCTGAAGGCAACAAAAGGGATGCAATGCCTGAGGCAGCAACAGCCAGTATAATCTTTCCCCTAGATCTAAAATATGAAAGTATAGTCGTCCATAAAAATTTTTTTCCTGTACCACCAGCTCCATATATAAATAATAGAAGTTGCTTTTTGTTGTGTTCTGCATCCATAACTCTTTCATAAATTGTAAGTTGATCCGGATTTAATTGTGATACCATGGATGAATTTTGAGAATTCAAAAGATTTGTATCATAATTAGTCTCTTCAAGAAGAAGACGATTTCTGAGAAAGGAAAGTAGAGATGGAGATGGCATTGGCAATCCAAAGTCAGTAAGTGATTTGGAAGGTGTTGAAGCTAGTAGAGTTTCTTGAATTTCGAGAAGTATTTGTTGTTCTAGTGTATCAACACGTAGAATTACATTGGGATCTGTAGAATTGGATGTGAATGTATGGGCTATGTCATCGCCCATTTTAGGTTTTGCGACTTCCCATAACAAAAGAGGGTTTCCTACTTCACAATACAAAAGTAGATGACAGAAAAGAGAACGAAGTTCAGATGAGGTTGCCTAAGATGATGCTTCTTCAAATGCTGTTAGCCACTCTTTATCGTTACCAGTTAACCCTAACGCTTCACATGCATCACAAAAATTTGAGTATGTGTTTTCACGAAAGATTCTAATGTCATAGAATGATTTACATCCTTTTTGATGGAACAGTAAAATCCGTAGATAAAATAACTCCCCAGCAGTTGGATGTACATATGCAAGTCTGCCAATGGTAGTATTTGTCGTGGTAGTCCTATGAACCCATCTCTTATCTTTGTTTTCCCAACTATATTTAGAAGGGTAATCATTGTATGTCAAGTCAATTCCTTGAACATCACGTTGATTATTGTGCAACCATTCTATTAAAGTCGTAACGCCATAATTGGGGGTATCAATTAAAGAGCCTAATTGACTATTTTCTTTGAAAATAGTAGGTTGCATCCCCTCTAAATGGACGGCCAAGACTTGTACATGTGGATCTCGTTCATGAATGGGAAAATTGAGGATTCGCCATGCTGCTTCGTGTGGACATATATACCGACCATCAAGAAACGACTTGATTTCATTTACAATGACGGGTATGGTAGAGGAAGAAGCAGTAATATTTTCCTCTGATGTTTGAAGAGTGAAACGAACGCGATCAACCCCTTTTGAAATGTACTTAAATAAGTACTTAATCATCATATTCCATCCATAATATTCTACATTGATGTGAGCATCAAAGCGACTACACAAACGTTTATTGTACGACACTACAAAGCCGTTATCAGTTATAACCCCACTTTGTAAGACATGATATGATCCAACACGTCTTTTATAATGCACGTAACCATTTTCATCAAAAGTTGTTAATGGGTTGAACGGTTTATCATCTACCATACATGGGGCACCAATATTTAGTGAACCACAAGGACCATGTAGCATGCATGTAGTAACAGTCCTATATAGTGCTGGTTCAAGTGTAGGATCAGGAAGCTCAACGGTAATGTATTTATCAATATCTGCACCTTCTTGAATTCTAAAGGGTGATGGAACCCATAATAATGTATGACAATGTGGTAAACCCCTTTTTTGGAATTCAATGGTGTAAAGATCTGTGAATAAAAATATTTTATAAGATGTTATATAAGACATAAAAGGAATAAAAGGCTAAAAATAAGAAGAATGAAATTAGAGAACAAATACTTACATGCACTAACATCTCCAAAAGTTTTGTCCTCTTTAAGGAAGTTAATGAAAGCACGAACTTTGATTCTAAAGATGTGTGCAATGATATCTGGTCTGTTTTGAATATCTCGTTGACCAATAGCATCCATGTATCTTCTATACTCAGGCCATTTAACATTGCAAGTGAAAGTGATGAAATATTGTGGCTTACCATGAACCTTGCAAATGGCAAGAGCGTCTTGATAGTGTTTATACATATACCTAGGTCCCCCAACGAAAGTTGCAGGTAGAAATACACGTTTTCCAATGACATGACTATCTGTATCACCTTTGGACAAAGCATCGTAAACACCGCTGATGTACTCTATACGTAATTGTTGTTGATGTTGTTCAATAAAGTCAAGCCTAGATTGTTCAATGCAAGTATAGGCATCCACTAAATACTGGTGGAAAAGCCGACGTGAACGTAAAATAAGAGAGTAAGTGTGTCGGTCATGAATTTGATAACTGTAATACATATTATTTGTCAAACTTCTGTTAGAGTTAATACGTAGATGCAAGGTAGGAGACCATCCTTATTCACCATATGGGAATAGTAATGGATACTGCAAAGGCATGTAAGTAGGATGAAGCTTACTGACACGATGAGGTGACCCAGATTTTGAATAGACAACAATGTCATAGACAGCCCCAATATCGTCATCACCACAAACAATACAACATAAACTTCCAGGGGTCGGTGGCCCATATCTTCTGTCAGGTACAACATTAAATAAACGTACACCATATGAATCTAAATTCATTGACCGAGCTATTTCTTTCGCTGTCTTAAATGTACGAACATACTCATTATGTGTATGTAACATATGACTTAAGGGATCTACAACATTTGCAGATAAAAGTACTTCCCCCTCACCATGAAACGAATGAAATCTATTAGCAACCTCATTTTCAGTATCACACATGTACAATTGGAGAAAACGGGGTTGATGAACGTCTTGAGGATAAAAAGACCCTATCCAGTGGTATATCTGACCACTAACCTTAAACACATATGGTGCACGACCTTTGTTGATTGAGTCGTCTTCGTTTGCACCAAAAGACGTCATAGAGAACATGGAATTATATGCTCTTATGTTATGCATGAAGTGATCGTCTTCGTAGAATTGCATAAGCACATTAGGCGGACGAAGAGGGTAAGGAAGAACTACATTACCCGACTTACAACATTTTGTATATCGTGGATGATTGTCTTGGGATAAAAACAATACTCTCTCATGATACCAAAAAAAAGCCCCACAATACTCACATATACAGGTACAATTCCCACAGTCATAATAAAAATGCAATGTTGGTATCTCTTCCAAAAGTGAACTCCTGCGTGATCGACGTGAACGACAGGGTACTATCATATTGGAAGTAGAAGCCATATGTCGTCGTTTTAGAGCCATTTGAAGAAAGCATTTACTGAAATGGAAATCCAAAAGTTATCGACCTTTAACATAATTTGTATGAATTTAAATTGGAAAATTAGACTTTAAATACGTATTTTTGAAACAATTTTTTTTGATTAGTAACTTTCTATTGGAGTAGTTTTAACACATTTGAGAAGATATTAATAGGCATGTAGTATGATCTTAGAAATTATTAGTAGATTGAATGAAGTTGGAAGGATAGGATCAACAAAATTGCAATATATCTAAATCTTGCCATAGTACAGCTACTTTTTTTTATTGAGTAATGGTTATGAGTAATATAGAATATAATGAGAAACTTACCTTTTACTATATTTTTTATTTACATAATTATTGTATGTTTATGAGCTAGATAGTTTTATAAGGTTTTGAAAACTTTATGATAGAAAAGCTATTACGTAAATTTTGCTTCTAGCATTATTAAATACGGTTAAAGGCATTATTGTCGTTTGGTGAAAATGTAATATAATTTCTTTTTTTCAAAATAAACTACTTGTAAACCCATTTTACCTTCAATTCATAATTACTTTACATTGAATTTCATTTTAAAATGTTAATTATTTTTGTTTCGTCTTGTAATAGGTTATTTTTTAGGATCAATAACAAATCAACAGAAGCTTTCTGATTAACAAAAGTCAGGTTTCTCACCAATGATGCAATAGTGAAAGATACATATAACCTTGGTGATACTTTAATGCTTGACAATTTGAACCCTTATAAACTTCCAATTGGTGTAAAACTATCAGGAGACATGAAAGATTGTCCCAAGGGCACAAGGGTATATACCACTCATTCCCAAGGGGGTTTTATATAGTTTTACAGATTTGGTCGTTAAATAGTTCTTGGGTTTCCATGTCAATTTGTTACAAAATGGTCATGTGTCAAGAATCTATGTAATTCTGCTCATTTACTATGTTTGTTATCATATAATTAGTTGTAAATTCTTAAATTTATATTTTTGTTTTAGTTTGAAATTATATTATTCCCTTTAGTTTGAACAATATATAAGTATAATTATGTTTTGGTATAGGAATTTTGAATCATTGCAAGTAATAGCAATTGGTTCCAGTTTTAGACAAAACATGGTAAAAGTCCAAATCCATGGACTATTTTTGTAAATAAGTATTGAGAATTTGTGTTTCATTGGTATATTGACTCCACGTATACAATATCTTGAAATTGGATACCAATTTTGTCATTTTTTAATTAAAATGCCAATCTATTTAGTTTTTTTTATTAGTATAATGCTATCATAGGTTTAGTTTTGCTATAAGTTGTAAAGTTTTGAATTTTAATCTTTTTATTGTCAAAACTTATTTGTGTTGGAAATTGAAATTTATATTTTATTATATGGATTACAGATTTGCCGAGGCTTAATCCGGTGTCAAAGGAGAAGGGTGATCTGGTTGTTGCTGCATCATTTTTATTTTGAATTTTTAAGTTTTCATATTTGGTCTTGTTACGAGGGGGGAAATGAACTTGAAGGTTAAAACTTATAAAAACACTTTTGTGAAGCAAGTGGTATTTTGGTGCAACTTTATTGGAAAGATGTCATCATGTTTTTTGTTTTGCTTTAAAACACTTTGGTTTGGTGATGAATGCTTAAAAGCTCTGTTTGAAAGTTAATATAATACAACTCAATCGTATAAGTATAATTAGTAACCTTTGTGCCTAAAATATGCACTCTATATCTTTCCATATTACAGCAACATAGTTTCATACCAATAACTAATGGTTTTTTTTTTTCTAAAAAGATGGCATAGTCATCAAAATTACATAAAATTTGAATTTTTTTAAGGATTTCAATTTAGTACAATAAGGAAGATTGATTTATGACATTGGACTGACCCTATATAAACGTACCGTTGGATAATTCCAAATATGGGACAAAAAGAGTTCCAGGGGTATTTTAGGAATTTTTTATTTGTCTTGTTGACAGGAGGCAGAGCTTTGGATGAAAAAATTACAATTAATATTTTCAAGGATTTGAAGAAATTTTGCATGGAAATAGAGAACCTGGAAAGTTTTTCTGTGATTTAGGTGAAAAAACAGTTCCAGGGGCATTTTGGGAGAAATTTAGATATATAGGGCTTATGCATCCTTCACAAAATGTAAGGCCCATACAATTAACAGGAGGGTTTCACACCTGGATCTAGTTTCTTTATGTTTAATACTTGAGATATTTTCGTTCTTTATGTGAGAATCATATGACATTCTCATGTGGGTAACAATATTCTTCTAATGGTCACAAGAAAACTAAAATTCTGGACTCTGAAATCTGATCGACGAACATATACTTTAGTATTGGAATTACCATTTTTTTGTTGCTACTACAAATCGACATGATAATAATAATTTGCCATGATTAAAAGTGGACAAAAAACTGAAAGAAGAGCAATATAGAAAATCAATATCGATTACAAACAATATATGACATACCGTAAATCCAATCAACAACAGAGAACACGAGCGATTGGTGGCGACAATTGAGTGCAGAGGTCGTTGGCGACAGAAATTGAACAAATCGAAATCCTGTATCTTGGGCGGCAAATTGTCGATCCTCAAACCCAAAACGTGTGAGACATCGCTCAAAAAGACGATAGGATTAGAAAGAAGTGTAACTGAATGAAAATCATAATAAAATCGAAACATACAACAACTTACCGAAATTTCTTACACCATAGGGTACAGGCGGTGGAGACGGTGTTGGAGAAGATGATGTAATTTAGTGGTGGCGGACGAAACGTGCCTGAAATAGGTCAACGGATTCTTCGAGTTGTCGGCAATCTTATGAAATCAAAACGATGTATGGGTTGCAGGAACGAAAACGGATTCTATGAGTTGCTGGCACTCTTATGGAATCAAAACGATGTAGGTGTTGCAGGAACGTCACGTTTGTTGGGAAAACAGGGACCAAATGTTTAATATTATCGAAATGATGTGGTTGAAATCTAAATAGCATAAAAGATATTGTTCTTAAACACGATGCCTTTTAATATATAAGTATAATGTATAATTACAAAAGAGTTATGCATACCATTTGATATATTTGATAGTGGAGTCCTACAATTTATATTTTCTGGAGATTGCATTGGATTACAAAATGCAGAGTATTGTCTGTTATTTGATAACGGTGTTCGACCATTATGCTGATTGATAAAAAAAGCTGAAAATAAATTATAACTTATGATTCATATAATTATTGTAATGGAAAAGAATATTGTATGTATAATAACAAAAAAAAGTTATATATACCATTTGATATATTGGATAGCGGAGTCCTACAATTTATATTTGCAGGAGATTGAAAGTTTGGAGAATTATATCGAGGAAAGTTTTCAGAGTTGATGTGTTCCTTTTGAGAAGAAATAGACGTGACTTTATTTGAAGAGTTTATATGTTGACGATGAGTGATGATATTGGCTACAAATAAGTATAAATGTAGTTAATATTGTAAAAATATATAACGACAAATAAATTTAAAACTTGGTTGAAATATTTAATCTACTATAATAAATGAAAGTTTTTTTGCCACATGTCCTCTTCTCCTTCATTTGAACACATGTCATTTTCTAACATTTTTAAATTTTCTATTTTCCACTTGTCATTTTATTGTGTTTTTCATTTTATTAAATTAAAATTCCACATTTAATATGTAAGGTAATATATATGTAAGGTATTTATTAGAAATAATTTATATATGTAATGTATCTAATACATTAAAACCTCTTTAATTTTAATAATTCAAAAGATTTCTCATTTTTCTTATAAATTCAAACTTTTCAAATTGTTAAAATTTCATATTTAATTTTTTTAAATAAACCCATGTAATACATGGGTCTCACACCTAGTAAAAAATATATGAAATAATTACTGTTCTCAGAAGTGTGAAAAAATTGTGCAGTAAATGAACTTTGACCCTTGGATATAATAGTTTTATTTTTAGCTTTTCGGTTATCCAAATATAATTTCCTTTTTTTTCTTCGCTCTTTAGCAAAAATAGAATCCATGCTATTTTATGAATCTGTATAACATAATTATTTAATATGATGAATTACAATAAATACATGCAAATACATATATCAATATCATAGTGCACATGATTAAAATATATATATTTTTTCAAATACCTATATTTAAAAAACCATATTTATAAAATCTGATGAATACAATAAATATAAGTATACAATTTTTTAATTTTAATATATTGTTTTTGTTGGTAAAAAATCAGATTTTATTATCTGATTGAAATACATAAAAGTGATGTTTCTATTAAGTAAAAAAATTAAAGTAATAGAAATCCCATTATAAGACCCACGACTCCCAAGTCCCACCCCATGTACCTGTTTAGTAACATAAATTGCATATTATTGAAACAAATTAGAAGCCCTGGTTATCAACTTACACAAAATTCCCAATTCCGGCACCAGAAGCCACCTTTGCTGCATCTACATTTCTCAGATACATATTTATGTCCAGTTCGAAAATAGGTAAAGAGTTATCATTTACACACTACATACAACTATTTAATTGCTTCTACACATAACCAAGTAAGCATAAAGAAATGAAGTTGCACCTAAAGAGGGGAAAAAGTTTTACCGAAAAGTGAATGAAATGCAGGAGAAGTGAAACACACGTCGTATGGTGTTATTAAGTAGGTTCTGATGACGGGCTAACGACGTCGTATGGATGTGAACGGAGGTGAGGAGTTGGGACTTGGGAGACGACCAAAAATCAAGAACTTTGAAACGACGAATGGAGACAGCAAGATCAGTGATCGTGGAAGGCTGGTTGTGAAATAAAGCACGAGGTAGTTTCAAAACTTTCAGCAAGTATAAGTTTAATTTTTGAATTTCGAAATTGCTAAAAGTTAGGGTATTTTAGTCCAAATTCATATAAGGAAAGGAGTTAACCAAATCAAGGTGTAAAGTTTAAGCTTTTATACTAAAATAAAATGAAACTTTACAGTTCCATAAGATTAGAAATGGCATGTATGCCGATTCATTATTAGCCCTCAAAGAATTAGAACTAGTACAGGTTAAATGCAGATTGTTATTCGTACGGATAACCATGAGAGATATTGATAATATACTTGTGAAATTTATAGAAACAACCATGCTTTGGATACCGATTTAACTTTGATTTTGTGACGAAAATGACCCTGGTTTACTTTGAAAGTGAGATTTGTGTTCTTATGACTCAAAAAGTATTCATAAAATGGGAATTTCAATAAAATATGCTTGAAAACAACCCTTCTTTGGATTCCAGTTTAACTTTTATTTATTGACAAAATGCCCATCATTCACTTTTGAAAGTGAGATTTGTATTTTTTATGCCTCCAAACTCCATTTTTTTAACAAAAATTAAGTTCCATAATGTTATCCTGTGAAGAATATGTGGATTTTAAATTTTGTTCCCAAAATGCCCCTTGCTAATACTCACACCCACTTCCAAAAATGCTACATGGACTGTCATTAAGTTAAATATATTAATTTCAGGTTATTTCCCATTACGAGAAAATGACAAAAAAAAGAGATTTATTTTTGACCAGTGTTATTCTATTCTAATATCAATAATTAAATGTATAAAATAATTAAGATAAATATTAATAGTTGTTAGGCAAAATTTTAAAATACTCTTCTGACTAAAAAGAAAATAATTAAATGTATAAAATATATAAACTTTGAGGGGGAGAATGTTGGGGTGCAAAGTTCTTCATTCATGACTTTGTAAATGTTTGATTTTTGTAAAACCCACTTGCATGTGGTGCTTTAGCCTTTAGTCCCATTTGTTAGTGAGAGTGAGAGAGAGACATGTAAACCCTATATATACGGTGGGTTTGTCCACTTGTAGAGGTGTGCTTGAGAGATGTAGAAGTGAGTGTGTAAGTGTGTGTTAATTATGTAGTCTAGATCTAGATCTTTTTTGTAACACCATATACATTCAATATATCTGTTAAACACCCAAATCACCATGTTCAATTGTGCAAGCTTTAATTCCGCATGCCAAACCATGTTCTTTGTCATTACAATTGGTATCAGAGCGGGTCTTCAGGATCAAGGTGATATTTGAAGAACGATTCTCGGTTTGGCAATTTTTGTCGCAATTTGATCAATTTTGGTGAGTCTCTCTCTATGATCTCTCTTAATTTCATTGAAATCGTGCGTTGCGTTTTTGATTTGTGATCATTTGAATCGTTGGATCAAATTTTTCTTGAAAAACCCATTTGTTGTGATCCAATAATTTTTTGTTGATCAAGGTTCAATCCAATCTCATATTTTGTTGTTCGATTTGAGTATAGATTGAAATTGTTTGGTTAAATCAAGATATTTTCCAAAAATCATTTTGATTCATTTTTGGAATTGATATTGATTATATTTGACAAGATTCATTTGATCTTCATCGTAAGCCCAAAGTCAGATCATCTACTATTCATAATAAGCCCAATATTTCTTCCATTTATGATCCAAAAGATATTGCCACTGTTCATAAATATTTTGAGCCCAAATTTTGAATATCTTTTATTCATTAAATCATTTGAATCAATATCAGATGTTTATCATCTGACTTGTTCACTCGCCTCTTGTACAGTTGTACTGATATCTTCGCCTCTTGTTCCAGTATCTTTGATTTCAAATCGTTTCTTGATGATCAATGTTGTATATGATCAAGAACTTTTAAATATTCTTGATTTTAGTTGAAGATCTGTGAGAATAGAGAGTTTTTGTATTTGTTGACTTTTTAGATCGAAACATCGAAATTGATTTTTGATTGTTGATTTGAGTTTTGATAACGAAGAACTGTGATCGATTGTTCATATCATTGATCGATAATTTTGATTTTGGGATTAATCTAAGAACAAAGACTCTGATTGGTGATTTTGATTCTAAGGGATAAAGAACGAAGATTTGAGATGATAATTTTGATTGGGATGAACTGGGTGAATGTACGAAGGGTCCCTGTGTTTTGCTGTTGATGAATATTCGAAGGGTGATGATGAAAATCATTGATTTTTGGGTTTGATGTTGATTTTCGAATGTTTGATGAATGAAGGATGATTTAGGGTCGACTGAGAATGATCATATACGAAGGCTTGATGTGTGAATGGTTCCACAGTGATCGATGATTTGGGAAGGGAAGACTTGTTAAACGAGATCTGTGATTTTGAATTTGGGGTCAAGCATCGATGTTAAAAACGAAGCCCTGCTGGTCGATAAAAACGAAGCCCTGTTTAATTGTTGATGTGCAAAGGATCGATTGTTGATTTTGGTTGTTAACCAGTCAAGAATCGATGCCAACTGGGATATCTTGGAATCAATTAACGAAGGGTTGAAGAAGAATTAGGATTCGTACGAAGAATAATGTTTCAAAGGGTGTTTGATTTTACTGTGATTTAGAAAGAACGAAGGTTTTTGGTGATATAGATTCGAAGGGTCTATGAATGGATTGCAAAAGCGAAGGGTAATAGATAATTAAAAAAAACGAAGAACTGGAACTGGGTTAACATACCAAGGGTATCACTGTTCATTATTGTTCACAGTCAACTCTTCGTATGCTTCGTATGTTTTGCCAAAGTCTTCGTATGTTTGATCACAAAAAGCTTCGTATGAATTGAAGAAGAAAATTTTTCGAGTGTAGTCCTTCAAATTTCGAATGGTTGTCAATTGGAAAAAGGCTTCGTATGTATGGCATCAAAAAGCTTCGAATGTTTTGGTTAAATCACACATTTTCGAAAACAGCCCCTGAACCTTCGAATTTTTGACACTTCGAAAACTAAAGCAAGTTTCGTATGTTTAACACTTTTCACCCAACTTCGAAAAATTTTTGGTGCTTCGAATTTTGTGGGCATGCTTCGTATGTTTGAGCAAAAAGGGAAGAATTTATGAAGATGGTCCCTGAGACTTCGAATTCTTGGCGGTTTATACTCAAATTCGAAAAAGGACTATTTTTTGCTGAAAATTGAAGATTGTGCATTTCAGGCCCCTGCAGTTTGTGCAAATTGACACTTTCTACCCAGCTTTGGAAAAAGGGGAGAGTTTTGCATATTTTGCTGTTTTGGGCGCAACGGGTCACTGCAGAATTTTGAAATTGACAATTTCTACCCATTTTTGAGAAATTTTGTCAAAGGCGATCCGTGAACGACAATAAAAATTGAATATTTTTTGGGTTTTCCGGATTGAAGCACAAAGTTTATGCCACATGTCAAGGGGGAGTTTTGACACGAAAAATTCCGAATAGAGCACGTTCTTTTTCCTTTGGAGTTTTATAATCAAATTTCGATTATAAAAAGGGGGAGAAGTTTTATATGGAAATTCGAACTTGAATTTTTCATAGTACGCGGATTTGATGACCGAAGTGATCTTGAAGTTTTGAAGCCTATGAGATGATGCAATTGGATGTTCGGAAGTGATATATTTGAAATGGGTTTGGTTTTATTGAAGATTTTTGGGGTGTGTTTTTATGCGCAACTTTTGGGTGATTATTTGGAGTTTGGAATACTCTTAATCATTCGTTGCTACTCGATTTGTAAGGTCTCACATCCTAGAGCCCAAATTGAAGAGTCATGGAAGAATTGAAGATTGAAGTTCGTTTCGACATGTGTCACCTTTGAGGCTCGAACCGCGTAGTGCTTGATTTTGGAAGATTTGAAGTGGGTCATTCATTCCTAACTTTGAGGGGGAGAATGTTGGGGTGCAAAGTTCTTCATTCATGACTTTGTAAATGTTTGACTTTTGTAAAACCCACTTGCATGTGGTGCTTTATCCTTTAGTCCAATTTGTTAGTGAGAGTGAGAGAGAGAGAGACATGTAAACACCTCTATAAATAGTGGGTTTGTCCACTTGTAGAGGTGTGTTTGAGAGATGTAGAAGTGAGTGTGTAAGTGTGTGTTAATTATGTAGTCTAGATCTAGATCTTTTTTGTAACACCATATACATTCAATATATCTCTTAAACACCCAAATCACCATGTTCAATTGTGCAAGCTTTAATTCCGCATGTCAAACCATGTTCTTTGTCACTACAATATACTTTCATTTATTTGACTATTTTAGCATCAAAATTCATTTCTTTCTATTACAACATTGCACTTTGGAAAACATATCCATTTCTAGCATTATAACTTTATTTTTTTTTTCTTATTAGGATATTATACCTTGAAAAATCTATCCAATTGTGAACTCATGGCAGTTTTTCATAACAGTAGACATCAAAACTGATATTTTTAGTTTAAAGGCTACAAGTAGATTGTCAATCTAGAAAATCTCAGAAAAAAGAAAAAAAATGCAAAGTTCATAGACTCAAATTGACTATGTTGTTTGGGGTTTATGAACTCATGGCTGTTGTTTTGGCAAGTTTCAAACAGTTGGACCATTTTACCCCAACAATAGGATGGACTGACAAATTGAAGTCTAATCTGTTATTAGATGATGGATTATACATCGTCCACAATCCACTTTTGTATATTTCATCTCTTACTTGATAATACAATCAATTATTATCTGTAATTAAGCCACTGTTTGTTTTCCTCTTCAATGTGTTTGTTACATTCTCATAGCCAAAAAGTAAATTATAAACTTGCGTGTAGTGTATTTTATTTTGAAGCAATGGGTTGTGAACTTTTGATTGACAATCGAAAAATAGAGAACAAAAAAGCAAAACATAATGCAAGAAAGAGAACCAATTGCTTGATGTACATAAAAGAATACATGACTAATACAAAAAAAGGTCATGATATACATGTATCTGTAGTTTGTCGAGATTGGTTAGGTTTCACAAAACATTATTCCAAACACACAAATGAGAAAATTGGAATATAGATGAATAAAATGCTCAAATGAGACCAAAGAAGGTTGAACAACAGCTCAAATAAGAAAGATGTAGTTAAAATGTACATTGCCTATATTGATGTTATCAGTTGTTTATTTTCAGCAGTTAGTCTTCTCTGCTGTCCCCTATGTTTTTTAAGGTACCATTTTTTTTAAATCCATGTATTATAAAATTGTATATCTATTTTTTTAATTTTCTAACCTTTTATTTTTTTATCTGATGTAGAACATTATGGAGTGTATCGTTGATGTTTTTTTTTTTTGTCTCTTTCAAGGAAGGCAGAGTACTCATCATCTTTTGAAACTCTGACAAGTTGGGTTCCCAACTCCATTAGTAGCACATAACTAATCAGGTAGTTTGTAACTTGTCTTTTAATTTCGTATTTTTTTTTGTTTCTTTATGCCAAATCATCTATTAAATGGTTATACTCATAATAACATTAACATAAAAGAAACAATAAACTATTCCAATAAAATTCAAAACCACAAAACCAATAAAATAGTTTTTCCAAATTTGAGAAAGTTCTAAAAACAACCAACGACCATATAAAAAACCATAATCCAAAATATCAAAAAACGGAGAATTGAAAACAAAATCCCACACACAAGTACCAAATTATTCGAGAAAAAGTACCAAATTATTCAAGAATTTTTAAAAACCAAACCACACTTTACTTCTCTTTTTTTGGGACCAAAAGAGGAATGCTTTGACCACTTGATACACGTCTTGGCTTTGTTGCTGATTCAAAATCGAGGGAATCAACATCATACACTTCATGCAAATTCCGCTTTAGATCAATGGTTTTGTTAAAAAGTTTAATCGGACTGGTCGCGGTTGATTTTTCTAAAGTCGAAGGAGTTACATTATCTCCCGTCTGAGAAGCACAATCCTAAAATCGAATAAGGCAATTAAATTGTTAGTTGTCATTAAATCTTATTGAAATTTATTTATTTTATATATTTAAGCGAGACTAATATGAAAATATAATATAATAATAATAATAATAATAAAATGTAATCTTTACCTTCACAAGTTTTATCTCATCTAAATCAGCAACATCAGTTTGTTGATTAAACGATTGAGATTCACCAGCCTTGATAATAAGATATTTAAATAAAGGTTAACTTCTTAAAATTTTATAAAGAAATTAACTATTATTTGAGGTAAGGTATATACCAAAGTTTCAAATTTGGTCTCCAACTCAGAAATGATTGATATATCTTTAATTTTGTTGATAGAATATAAGCTGCTTGGATTTGATACATTGTAATTTGTAACTTCAACTATAAAAGCTGCTTTACGTCCTTTCAAAACGTTTAATTCAGTTGGGAATAAAGCCAAACTATCACCTCTATGTGGAGCAAAAAACATATATATGACAATCAGAATCATAAATACATACTTAAGTAATAGTCATATAATAAATATTATACCTCTATAACTACTTTGACCAAATCATCCGCGTTTGCTTCCAACATTTTACTTGCATCTTTATCGAAAAGCGTCAATGAAATCGTCCCTGTACCATCCTGACCATTGATAGGGATCAGAAACCTATATGAAAAAAAAAAGTTATTGTCAATATATTTAAAATATATATATAAATTTTAAATATATCAATGTTAAAGACAAAGTATACTATACACACTTCTCTTTTTTCACCACAACTGACATGCTGCATGGTCCATTTTTACACATCACAGTAGACAAATCCGTTATGCATTTTTGGGAATCAGATGCGTGAATTATATTGTAAATCTCTATGATCTTCTTCCCACATTTATTACATGCAGGATAATACCATGCATGGTCCTGTCGGATTCCCTTCATGCCTGCAATAATTCCAAAAGTATAATACAAACTATTTAGTGATAAAATGTAAAATGTAAAAAATTATACCACTAATTTAAAATGTGATAATATACCTTCAACGGTTCGAGGACATCACAAACATTTTTTATCTCAAGATCACTGGTAAACCAATCATTTGATGAAAAAGTCCTACTCGCAAGCACGGATATGCTACTTACAGATTTTCTTCCTCCATCAATCTCTTGCAATCTATATGATGTAATAAAATAGTTAAAATATTAAAGAGATGCAGGGTAGGTGGAATATTTTACATTAAAAAATTGTATTAATGGATATTAGACCTTTTTCTATAATTGTGTATCTCTAGAATATCAACATTAACAAACAAATTAGAAGCGTCCCAATAAGATTTTGCTCCAACAATACCTACAAAGAAAAAAGAATAATTAGTTTGAAAATATATTTTTTAACAAAGTAATTATTATAATATTATCACAGACAATTCCAAGAGTTCACGGCAACAAACTGAACAATAATGATAACACAAGAAGCATTTGTGTTTTAGAAAAATATTCATTGAGTTATGGGCTTGATTTCCAAAGAGAGTAATCCTAAGCTCTGTACCCCTACAATAATAAAGTAAAAAAAATTAAAACAATGATATATAAAAATTATATGATACAAAAAAGGTTAAAAACTCACTCTATATCACTTAAGGTGATCTTCATGTTCTGTTTTGATTGTATCGGATTAGATGTATCAAGCTCACGACGAGAGATAATATGTCCAAGTACATCTTGAAAATGATATAAACAAATAATGTGATTATAGAAAATATGAAAAATAGATTAAAAAGTTATGTCAAACAACTAACCAAAACACGAGTTTTGCGGACAATTTAGCTGTAAAATTGAAGCAAAATCAACAAAATCAAAACTATGAACTGGACCCCCAAAATCAACACATTTTTTAACAACAGCAGGACAATCTGCTGGTCTTGTTTAGTAATACTAAACCCCCGTTTCATCATAGCCATGTTAGGATCTTGTATTAACAAAGTGCCTCCAACATTCAAAAGATGCTGGAATCTGTTAAACTGACCACTGAAAACACGTGCTTGTATCTTTTTGCCCTATAAGTAAAATAAACTTGTTATTAAATAATAAAATATTAATAATAAATAATAATATATATAAACCATGTAAATAACCTGTTCATCCATAACGATTAATTCAATGGACGTAACTTCTTTCTTTCCTTTTGGTACAAAATTCCACATGCTCAAGATTTTGACCTTAAATGTGGTATCGGGTGTTACCACTCCAATGTTGTCAAAGTAGGTGATTTCCGCTTTAGACATTACTCTAAAAGGAAACGGTGTAAAATGTAGTAAAGTAAAAAGAAAATGGTGGATATTTTGCATATTTAAATAAAGAATAATATAAAAACAGTCACACACTCATAGTGGTATATATAAATATTCAGAAATTTTAATTTTTATGATAGTTTTACAATGAATGGCCATTTTTATTAAAAATATATTTTACAGAACTTTTTATATAATGATCGTTGTGAAAAAGTCATACACAAATAATGGTCCATGTGAAAAACTAATAGGAGGGTAGACATCAGATTGGTTTCATTACTGGTAGACATCAAAAATGATATTTTTAGTTTAAAGGCTACAAGTAGATTGCCAATGCACAAAATCTCAGAATAGGATGGATTGACAAATTGAAGTCTAATCTGTTATCAGAGGATGGATTATACATCCTCCACGGTCCACTTTTGTATAGTTCATCTCTTACTTGATAATACAATCAATTATTATCTATAATTAAGCCACTGTTTGCTTTCCTCTTTAATTATTTTGTTACATTCTCCTAGCCAAAAAGTATATTGTAAACTTGCGTGTAGTGTATTTTATTTTGAAGCAATGGGATGTGAAGTTGTGATTGACAATCGAAAAACAGAGTGCAAAAAAACAAAACATAATGCATGAAAGAGAACCGATTTCTAGATGTATAGAAAATAATACAGGACTAATACATATACTAATAAACTGATGATAGAAATAGATGGAAGAAGATAGAAACAGATGGAAGAAGAAACATGAATGAAGAAATATAGATAAAAAAAACATACCTGAGGTTCTGAAGTTGAAGCCAAAGCCGAGAATACAAAGAGGAAGAAGGAAAAGGCCGAAGATAATGACGAACCGTGTTTTTCAATTCGTATTGCAGGTATATATTTGTATATTAAGTATAAGAAAATCGTCCCAAATCTAGATAATATTAAGAGATAATATCATTATCACTTTAATTACGAAATTGATTGCTGGAATATGTATATACGAATGTAAATTTCCTTATTAAATGCCGGATTATTAGCTGGACAGCTTTTACCTAATTGTAATACCATATTTAAATTTAAATTTTGAATTGTAAAACAAATGGAACAAAACCTCTATTAAGTCGACAGTTGTCATCATTTAAATACAGTGACACGTGGCGATTTGATGACACGGCTAATGGAGTAGGAATATTTATTCTTTTATTAAGAAGGGTAGAGGTAGATTTTTTGTGGACCATAAATTTTGATGGTATAAAATAAAGGAAATGTGATTATTTAAAAAAAAAAAAACTTTTCCTCTACCCAAACAGGAAAAAGGAAAATATGTCGACCTATAGATTTTCGGATGGCAATGTTACAGCATTATAAAAAAAAATTATTATAATAATCAAATTATTGAACTTCTACTATCCAAACATATAACTTTCATCATATTAATAAAAAGACAAAACATATAAATTTCATCATATTAAAAAAAAAAAAAAAAAAAATACCACATTGTAGGTCAAGAGTGGCTTGAAGACACATGTTAACACTTCTCGATCCCCCACGCCATCAATCTGACCTTGACGTTAATCTCTCACACTTCCTTCCAAGAAACACACAAACCCGCCCGCCACTTGAGAAAAAACACACACAGTCAAAGCATCAAGGCTGCTTTTTTACACACATATTTATACCACAACTTTCCCTTTATTCAACCACATCAATCTTCCTCCCTACAATCATGAACACCATAGCCAGAACCACCACTCTCCGCCGTCTAAACCACCGTTACCCCGCCTACGAACACCTGAACCAAACCTCCAACCAGAGTCGTGGATGGCGAGCCTTTTCTACCCGAAGAACCATCACCACCGCTTTTGGGAGAGTAAAGTCTCAAAACAATGATACAACCATGTCTCCGGTTTGTGACAAGCGAGATCGTGTTAGGGCAAGAAGTCGACATGTGTTTCTTCAAGGATACAAGCTTTCAATGTATACAACTAATGGGAAGTTGAGGTCGGAAATTAAGCTTAAGAAAGCCATGGTTAAGGTAAAAACAATGGTGGTTTCGGTTCTTTCTTTCATGCGTGCTGCTTCATTGAAGAGATGCAACTCTAAATCCGCCATTGCAGCTTCTTCTCCTCATCCAATTCATCGGTGCTTTTGATTCTTGTAGAATGAGTTCACGAGTCTGAGTATATTTCGTGCTCGATCGATTTTGCGGGTAATCTTCTCCGTGTCGAAAAGCCGAAGATAAAATAATGTACAACTTTAACTACACAAGATACAACTTCTATGCATAGGGTAAGATAGAAGTTACCAAAAACATGTGTATGTATTTAATTGAAGATGTTTTAACAAATTTATTATAAGAAAAGTTGTTCGATTTTGACTAATTGGGAGCTGAACCTAACGAATTGAAAATGTATTCTATAATATTTCTAGAAACAATCCCTTATTTACTTGGTGTTTTTTCTTTCTTTTTGATGTGGCATTTCTGATTTCACCGTCCAATTATGATAGAACTCTTAGAAGATATTTAGATATGTATCATAGACACTACTTAATTTTAATGGAAGAGTTGAATGAGATAACCTTGAAAAATAAATTGATTTTTCAAAGACTAAACTGCATAAATGGTCCCTGTAGTATATCGAAAATTGTCATTTTGGTCCAAAAAAGTTTGGACTAACACCAGTAATCCAAAACTTTAATTTTGTTGCGTTTTTGATCCAAACTGTTTTGATTTTTTTTTTTTCAAAATAACGGATTTTCCCCTCTTAATATGATTTTCTCTTTTTTTTTTCTTATTTTGTTTTTCTGATTTTATTACTTTCATTAAAAAAGAAAAAAACAAAAAAAAAAACACTATTCCTAATCATCTAAACCCCACCCCCACCATTTCCCTCACTAGTCAGCATGGACTCTCTCTCTCTCTCTCTCTCTCTCTCTCTCTCTCTCTCTCTCTCTCTCGTCTTTACGTGAAATCACCACCACTGCCGAGATTCACCACCTCCACTGCTGGAAATCATTACCACTGCCGGAATACACCATAGCAACTGCCGGCGATCGTTGCAACCGCCATAAAATCACCGCCATTGCTGGAATCCACCACCTAGCCCCGTGAATATTTGAAAGACCACCGCTACAGTCATCCTTGTCCGATTATCTCTATAATAGTCAATCTGAAACCCTCACCGCCGATCTATCTCTCTCAACAACGATCTGAAAACCCTCTTGATCAAAACAGTAGAAACCACCACCACCCCCGTCGAAAGTCCAGATCTATGGCGTTGGAGTTCAAGTCTACGTCGGAAACCAGTGTCACTACCACAACTTAATGTCGTAAGTATAGATCTATGCCGAAAAAGATCACCACCACCACAACTCAATGTCGTCTCCACCACCTTCGTCGTTGGAGTTCAGATCTACGTCAAGAACTTTGACGGCGCTGTAAGTGGTTAGGGTTTCTGGTGGTGGTACGATGAATGAAAGAAGGGTGATGTCGGTTGTGGTTCTTCGATGGTTTTCAGATCGACGTACCGGTTGGTGGTGCTGGTTGTTTATATTTTTTCGGCGAAGTTCAGATGTAAGATTGGTGGTCAGGTCTAGGTCGTTGGTGTTGGTTTGGATGGTCCGAAGAAAAGGGGGATCTCCGGTGAATAGGGTGATATGACAGGCTGAGGTGGTATGGTAGATGGTGGTGGTCCGACTGGCGGTTGTCGGTGGTGGTCCACATCAGTGGTGGTGGTCCGACATTAATGAAGAGGGTGAGAGAGAATGTAACAACGTAAATTTCAAAATAAAAATTTCATTTTTGTCACAACCATTTTCACATAAAATGTTTTAAAAACATCCAATAATAGTTAACAAAACATATCGTATCCCAAGATCACAAAAATCAAGTCCTCTCTCTAGTGTGTACGAGTCATGCTGGCGCCTTTCCACGGTCCTCGCTAGAACCTGAAACACATAACACAACAACTATAAGCATAATTGCTTAGTGAGTTCCCCAAAATACCACTTACACACATACGCCCTTCCAGGCCACGACCTTCCGGTCCATGTGTCTCAGGGGACTTCCGTCCCAACCCGATAAACCTTCTGGCCTTACCCGTGTTGACCTTCCGGTCCATAACTTCCTGACCGTCCGGTCCACATCATAATGCCTTCCGGCCCATAACATAATGCCTTCCGGCCCATATCATACATAACATACATATCACATACAAACACATACAGAACATGCAACGCATATCATACAAACATGCACCTCATAACATACAAGACCTTCCGGTCACACATAGGTACCTTTCCAGGTACAGTATAGTGAGAAGACTCACCTCAGGTATCTCGGTAAGTCTCTGTCTCGGTAGAAATGTGATCTAGCCTCCGCCTAATCACATAAAGAAAATACTCCCATAAATATAACTATACTCCGACCTTTCTTAACATCCTTAGAAGGGTAAAAGACCATTTTACCCCTCTCCTGGCTCAAAGGCCTCACTGTTGACCAAACCCTAAAGTCAATCAAAAGTCAACGCTCAAACTTTGACCCGACTCGTCGAGTGCACTAAGGTGACCCGGCGAGTCTACACGTGTCCAATGACTCTCTTAGTCCCTCTCTTGGCACGTCAAGTCCTTCCCTTTACTCGACTAGTCACTCCTGGCATGAATCGTGGGGCCACCCCGACTCAACTCGCCGAGTCTCAAGAACTACTCGGCGAGTACCGCCTTGAACCTCAGTCCTCTAATCCCCTTCTGACTCACTGAGTTATCCCCCAACTCGGCAAGTCTACTCACAAAGATTTTCACGTGAAATGCTAACCCTACTCGCCGAGTCCCAAGAACAAATCGGCGAGTTCATGCCATGCACTAGCTCTATTGACCTCCTGAGGTCGGATCTGTGCCCCTAATTCATAGATCTGGCCTTCTCAAGCATGAAAGTCACGTAAAGCTCGAAACTTGATGCATATAAATTAACATAATGGCATCAAATGGTGATTTAGTCCCAAAAATGGCAACCTAAGTCCAATAACCCCAAAATGACTCATAAAGTTCCATGGGTTAAAGTCTCTGGACCTCAATGAGTCCAGATCCAAAGCACAAACTCGAGAGGGGACTAAATACTCTACATATTCTTCTTCTAATGGGTTTAAAAACCCTAACTCTATGAAACAACACCCAAAACTGGAGAAGGTCCGAAGGAATACCTTAATATGAAGCCTTTGATCTCAGAAGATGCTAGATTTGCACTTCCTTCAGCCTTCTTTTGCCTTGATCACCTTCTCCTTCAAGTTTCACCAACAAAAGATCAACAATGGCCTCTCTTCTCCTCACAAGCGATCTAGGACTCTCTCTGGGGTGTGGTAGCCGCAATGGACGGCCATAAGGGCCTTTAAATAGGTCTCAAACCCTAGAAATTAGGGTTTCATTAAACAACGTGGACTCGCCGAGTCCAGCTGTAAATTCACGTCCGAAATCCGCGACCATACTCGGCGAGTCTAGATGCCAACTCGCCGAGTTCCCCCACAAAACCCAAAAATAATGGAACAAGATATCATACCTGGAAGTCCGGTTGTTACAATTCTCCCCCACTAGAATCTGACTTCGCCCTCGAAGTCTCACTCTGCAAATAACTCTGGATGTTGTTCCCGCATCTCACATGCCCGAAGCATATCCTCGAGCGTCTGAATCGTCCTCTCACTCTGGCCGTCCGTCTGTGGGTGGTATGCGGTACTGAAGTGCAACCTCGTACCCAACTCCTCGTGAAACTTCTTCCAAAATCTGGAAGTAAAGCGCACATCTCGATCTGAAACAATCGAGATCGGAACTCCATGCCGCAATACCACCTCCCTCACATATATCTCTGCCAGCCTCTCAGCAGAGGAGCTCTCATTGATAGCAAGAAAGTGAGCGCTCTTCGTCAACCTGTCCACAATCACCCAAATTGCATCGACACCCCTCGCAGTCGTTGGCAATTTGGTGATGAAATCCATGGTAATCTGTTCCCATTTCCACTCGGGAACCTCTAATGGCTGCAACTTACCATGTGGACGTTGGTGTTCGGCCTTAACCCTGCGACAGGTCAAGCATCTCTCTACAAACCATGCGACATCCCTCTTCATACAGGGCCACCAATATTCCTTTTTCAGGTCCAAATACATCTTAGTGGCTCCGGGATGGATCGAGAATTTCGATCGATGAGCCTCGTTCATCAAAATGGTACGCGTTCCGCCCACGGACGGTACCCATATCTGTAACGCCCGTGTTTCTGGGCTTGCCATTTTTAGCAATGTAATAGTTTAGGTTAACCTTTGTAAACCCAATTTGAAATAATAAAAATGTATTATTTGTGAATTATGTGTGTATTTTCTTAATTATTATAATTTAATGAATTAAGAATAAAACGAACGTCAAAATTTAAGTGTAAAATAAACTCGATATCTTTGCATAAATTTGTAGTGGCCGAAACGAGGTTTCCGAATATATATAGAACGCGCAAATCTGACTTCGTATGAGGAAGTTACGATTTTCTGAAGTTTCGACTGGGCAGTATGCAGCCCGAATACTCGATTTGAGATCGAGCGGTTTTTAGCCGAAACAATCTAAACGAGAATCGAAGATCTTGTTGTTAGTAGCGAAACGATGAAAAGTTAGGCGAGAACGGACGTCAGACGAAGAAGTTATGAATTTATAACGAAGTTTTTCTGTCCCAGACTCCTATAAATAAATAATAAAATAAAAATCAAAATTAGCCGACGAAGTCTAAACGAAAGTTGTAGAGCGTAGTCTCACCTTCGCGCGGATATAAAGAACGTCGAAAACGGAGTTCGTATGAAGGAGATATGAATTTTTGAAGTTTATTAAATATTAAATATTTATTTTTAATTAAACCTCCGATATTATCCGAAGGGGAGTTAGCCGACCTATCCGAAGTACGCCCCGCGTACTGCTGTATTCCTCGCGTACAACGAAGGGTGATGAAACCAGCACTCGAGTACCTCCGATGACGCAAGTGCTTACGATCCGAGGCGTACGCCCCGCGTAGCCTCGTACGCCCTGCGTACGTGCGAGGGTTCAGCTCCTATAAATGGGGATCCGAAGGCAGCCTTAGTTCTTTTGCAAATTCCATCCTTCTCTCTAGTCTTTGCCTTGTTTTGCGTGCCATTTATACCCCGAATCCCCGATAATATTTCCGAGCCCCGAAGCAAGTTCCGAAGTCCCGAGGATCCCGAGAAGTGAGATTTTCGAGCCGAAGCATAGCCCGCGAGGAGCCCGGTTTTTGTGAAGATTTTCCAGATCTACGGAGAAACACTACTTCTGCAAGTCGTAGTGCTGCCCGATCATCTTCTGATCAGATGAGTGTATAGTCCCTTTCAATACACGATGTTATACAAGTAATCGTTGAATGTATTTAAGAATACGGGAAGTGAGTGTGTAGTCATTTTCATTCCAACGCAATATTATGAAGTATTCTATATAAAATACGTGCTATGTGTATATATTTTGTTGCTATATGTGTGAATGTATATTCACTCTCTTCTATCTCATATATCTGATATATTCTCTATGAAATACGTGTTATGTGTGTATGCCTCATCTGTTATGTGGAATATGTATTGATTTAAGCATGCTATACAGGTTTTTAAACAATGTATAAAAATGTATATTTTTATCTACTAATATGTTGGGTAGAACATGGGTAGATAATTGGTGTGAAATAAACAGATGAGAGGCCTCGGTGTTATTGGTGTTATTCTAGTCATTCAGCAGAGTATGGATGACGACCACAGACTATTCTAGACTCTCCTGTGGAACACTAGCAGGCTCATTACCTGTAGGTGTTGTGAACGACGTGTTCACCGGTGTACTCTATCCCCCACATGGTTGCCTTTAGGACACTTATTGTTGAGGAAGCCCCTCTGCAGTATTGTCTGTCCCGATGAAAATCCTGAATTAGGTTCCTTATAATAGATGTTATTTTAGGGACGTAAAGTGAGGATAACGGGAATGGGTAATCGAGTTTATTGTGGATTGTTGAAATTAAATATAATTATTGTGGGTTGAAAACCCTATATGCTCACTAGGCTCCCAAGCCTGACCCACGCAGTTTATTTGCATTACAGGAAGTGGCGCGAGAGCTTAAGATGGGCGAATCATCAAGTTGTTTTGTTTACAAGTCTGTATATGTATATATTTGTTGAATGACTTGTAATGTTATCGTTTATGCTTTATGATCTGTATCGGAACATGACATCCCGACTTTTGATTATAAAATGAAATCATATTTCTATATGAAATGTTTTGATAAATATCTATTTTATCATGTTTTTTTTTGGGAACAAATTCCGCATCTCTTTTAAAATTAAAAGGATTTACTCTGAAAATGTTTAAAAAACATAAATGAAATCGGTCTTTTCTGGCCGAGATTTTGGGGATGTCACAGTTGGTATCAGAGCATTAGTTTAAGCAAACTAGGAATTTGTAGGATTTGTAGACTTAAACTTAGAATGCTAAGTGGAAATTCGAGTTAAGTGTCTGTTGGATTTTAGACACGAGCACTAGTTTATTTTAGGAAAGTTGCCTAAAATGCTTTTATGGGCTAAATGTTATATGTTGCCATATATGATATTATTTGTTCGGATCTACGGTTTGTTACCAACCGGATCTGAAGGTTTATGTGTTTAGGATTCTAAGCGTATGTATATGATATTAGAACTAGCATGTAATCGTTTGGAGTAATAAGGTGAAATTATTCGGTGTATAGATCAAAAATGTTGAGAACAAGAAACGGAGATGGAAATGCTGATGAAAACAGGAATCAACCACCTGTAATTCAACAAGTACCTGTTGTAGCTGCTGCACCTGAGCCGATAACAATGGTTGGTGTACAAATGATGATTCAAACGATGTTGGATCGTCAGATGGAAGAAACAAGACGTATGCTTAGGCAGAATCGTGAAGAACCGTCAATTCAAGTGGAAGAGCCCGAGGAGAATGGAGGGCAGTCTGAAGGAGAAAACTTTAGTGGGATCATTGGTCAAGACAACCCACCCATGGTTAGGCGCAATAACCAGGATGGAGGAAATGATGGGCGTGGGTGGAAGTTCAAGGATTTCATGGCGTCCAAACCACCATGTCTATCCGGAAGCCCGACGCCGGTGCAAGTTATGGACTGGGTCTCCGAAATGGAGACTATGTTTGAAAGTTGCGAATGCAGCAACAGGCAGAAGACCGCTCTTGCGATCCCTCTGCTAAAATCTGGCGTGTTGAGTTGGTGGAAGCTGTTAGCTGACTCTATGACCAAGGGAGAAGCAAACAAAATGTCTTGGGAAGACTTTGTGGAACAACTAAAACTGCAATACTGCTCCGAGCAGGACCTTCTGGAAATCAGTAATGAGTTTCAGAATTTGAAGAAAGGGAAATTAAGCGTTACTGAATACGCTGCAAGTTTCACATAAAAGATGATGTTTATCCCATATTTGGTGCCTACAGAACTCTCTAAGGTCAACAAGTTTGCCCTTGGACTACCAACGGACTATGGTCCAATGGTTAAGCAAGCAACCACATTGAAAGCCGCCATCTGGGCTGCTAGAAATGTTGAGACCCATATCAGGGAAAAAGGTCTGGAAAGGTCAGAGGTTAGTGAGAAGAGGAAAATCGATGGATTTTCAGGGTCCAGCAAGAAAAGTAAATTCTCGAAGTCTAGTTCGAAGGGAAGTGGAGGAAAGGTAGAGGCGAAATGGTGCGACAAGTGCAAGAAGAAGCATCATGGGAAGTGTGGCGGGGAAACCACATGCTTCAAATGTGGAAAGCCAGGGCATTATGCCAACGACTGCACCTTCACCAAGAATGTTTGTTATGGTTGTGGTGAGGAGGGGCACATCTCAAGGGATTGTCCGAAAAAGAAGGAAGCAGCAAGACCCAACATTCCGTCAAAGCCAAAGGCGAGAGCATTCCAGATGACACTGGAAGCTGCTAAAGATGAAGCTGATGTCGCTTCAGGTACCTTTCTCGTTAACAAATTGCCTGCCCAAATTTTATTTGATTCTGGAGCCAACTACTCCTTTATATCGCATGAATTTGGTAGAAAACTAGCTTTGCCTGTTGATAGACTAGATAATGCCTTATTAGTCGAAGTTGCTAGTGGCAAGTTTGTACCTGTTAGCCATCGTATGAAAAACATCTTAATTGACTTGAATGGGAATAAGTTCCACGAGGAATTATTGCCTATCGAACTTAACAGTTTCAACATCGTTTTGGGAATGGATTGGCTTAGCGCCAATGATGCCGAAATTTTATACAAGAAGAAAATAGTGAAAGTGAATCCGCCTGGGAAGGAATCGTTTATGGTGTATGGAGATAAATGCAGAGTAAATTCTGAAATTATTTCTCTAATGAAAGCCAGAAAATGTTTGACCAAGGGGTGTACATCATACTTAGCATTCGTGATCGATGCTAAGAAGGAAAAGAAGGTGATGCAAAATATTCCTGTTGTGTGTGATTATCCGGAAGTATTTCCTGAAGATCTTCCTGGATTACCGCTCGATCGACAAGTAGAATTTCGTATTGACTTGTTGCCCGTAACAACGCCAATTGCAAAAGCACCTTATCGATTAGCACCGACGGAGATGAAGGAGCTGATGATGCAACTTCAAGAGTTATTGGACAAAGGTTTCATAAGACCTAGTTCATCACCCTGGGGAGCTCCGGTGTTATTCGTAAAGAAGAAAGATGGAAGCATGAGGATGTGCATTGATTACCGAGAGCTGAATAAGGAAACAATAAAGAATAGATATCCGTTGCCAAGGATTGATGACCTTTTCTATCAACTACAAGGTTCAAGTTATTTTTCAAAGATCGACCTGAGGTCAGGATATCATCAGCTGAAAGTAAGAGAGCAGGATATAGAGAAGACTGCATTCAGAACGCGATATGGACACTATGAGTTCTTGGTTATGTCGTTTGGACTAACCAATGCTCCAGCAGCATTCATGGATTTAATGAACAGAGTTTGTAATCCGTTCCTTGATAAATCTGTGATAGTGTTCATAGATGACATTCTGATTTATTCAAAAAGCCAAGAAGAGCATGGCAGACACTTGCGAGAAGTGTTGGAAGTCTTGAAGAAGGAGAAGTTGTATGTGAAGTTCTCCAAATGTGATTTTTGGATTCGTGAAGTCCAATTCTTGGGTCACATGGTCAACCAAGAAGGGATAATGGTTGATCCAGCGAAGATCGAAGCGGTGATGAAGTGGGAACAACCGGAAAGTCCCACGGAGATCCGAAGCTTTTTAGGATTAGCCGGATATTACCGAAGGTTTATCCAAGGCTTTTCTTCGATCGCTAGTCCATTAACAACTTTGACCCACAAAGGAGCTACTTATGCTTGGAGTGATAAGCATAAAGAAGCATTCGAGAAGCTAAAGAAGAAACTATGCGAGGCACCGATACTTTCTCTACCCGATGGAGTTGAAGACTTCGCTGTTTATAGCGATGCGTCTGGGGTTGGATTGGGTTGCGTTTTGACCCAAAGGGATAAGGTGATCGCATATGCGTCTCGACAACTGAAAGAGCATGAAAAGAACTACCTGACTCATGATTTGGAGTTGGCAGCGGTAGTTTTCGCTCTGAAAATATGGAGGCATTACCTTTATGGCACAAAGTGCAAACTTTTTACTGATCATAAGAGTCTCCAATATCTCTTTAGTCAGAAGGAATTTAATATGAGGCAATGACGCTGGCTGGAATTACTTAAAGACTACGACTGTGAGATACTTTACCACCCCGGTAAGGCCAATGTTGTTGCTGATGCTCTCAATCGGAAAGTCAATCTTGAAAGGAGAAGGCCAAGAGCGTTGAGAATTGAAGTTGTCTCGACTATTTTGGAAAGTATAAAGAAAGCTCAAAGCGAAGCTTCTGAGAAAAATGATCGAAAGGAGGAACGTTTGGGCAAAACGTTGGTGTTCGGTGTAAACAGTCACGGACTGAAGGTGTTCCAAGATCGGATTTTGATACCTAAGACAGGAGGAGTCAGAGATCTTCTGATGGAAGAAGCTCACAAAACCATGTACTCGATTCATCCCGGTAGCACTAAAATGTATAGGGACCTGAAACCCTATTATTGGTGGCCGACGATGAAGCCCGACATCGCGAAGTATGTGGCAGAGTGTGTGACCTGTGCAAGAGTCAAGGCACAACATCAGAAACCATACGGGAGTTTAGAACCATTACCTATGCCTATGGGTAAGTGGGAAGACATTGCTATGGATTTTGTCACTAAACTGCCCAGAACAAAAAGTGGTCACGACATGATTTGGGTGGTCGTTGATCGATTCACTAAGAGTGCGCATTTCATAGCAGCCAATGAGAAATGGTCTACGGAAAAGCTTGAGAATTCTTACGTGAAGGAAATTGTGAGGCTTCACGGTGTTCCATTAACAATTGTGTCAGATCGTGATAGCCGTTTCACCTCACAATTTTGGAAAAGTCTACAAGAGGAATTGGGTACCAAGTTGTGTTTAAGTACAGCTTACCATCCGCAGACTGATGGTCAGAGCGAACGGACGATACAAACACTTGAAGATATGCTGAGAGCATGTACCTTGGAATTCCTAGGTAATTGGGATGAACATTTACCTTTGGTAGAATTTTCCTATAATAATAGTTTCCACTCGAGCATTAAGATGACACCTTATCAAGCATTGTATGGACAGAAGTGTCGTACGCCGTCTTGTTGGCTTGAGGCTGGGGAAAAGCAGTTTATGGGACCGGAGATAGTCCATCAAACTGCTGAAAAGTTGAAAATAATTAGGGAAAAAATGTTAGCAGCTCAGGACCGTCAAAAGAGCTATGCTGAAAAAAAGCGAAGACCGATGACTTTTGAAGTTGGAGATTCGGTTTTGCTTAAAGTCTCGCCATGGAAGGGACTTATAAGATTTGGTAAAAGGGGAAAGTTAAGTCCAAGGTTTATTGGACCGTTTAAAGTTCTTCAGAGAATTGGAAACCAAGCTTACAAGCTCGAACTACCAGAAGAACTGAATGGAATTCATAACACTTTTCATATGTGTTATTTGAGGAAGTTCACGGGAGAAGTTCCTGACATAATTCCACTTTCGGAGTTGAGGATGGATGAAAACAAAAGGTTGATTGAGGAACCGGAGGCAATCGTTGACCAAAAGACTAAAAAATTGCGACGTAAGATGGTTGAGTTAGTGCTTGTCCGATGGAAACACATGAATGGGCCGAATCTCACCTAGGAGACGGAGAGTGACATGATGAGTCACTATCCGCATTTGTTTGCTGGTGTGTGATTCCGGGGACGGAATCATTCTAAGGTGGGGAGAATTGTAACGCCCGTGTTTCTGGGCTTGCCATTTTTAGCAATGTAATAGTCTAGGTTAACCTTTGTAAACCCAATTTGAAATAATAAAAATGTATTATTTGTGAATTATGTGAATTATGTGTGTATTTTCTTAATTATTATAATTTAATGAATTAAGAAGAAAATGAACGTCAAAATTTAAGTGTAAAATAAACTCGATATCTTTGCATAAATTTGTAGTGGCCAAAACGAGGTTTCCAAATATATATAGAACGCCCAAATCTGACTTCGTATGAGGAAGTTATGATTTTCTGAAGTTTTGACTGGGCAGGATGCAGCCCGAACACTCGATTTGAGATCGAGCGGTTTTTAGCCGAAACAATCTAAACGAGAATCAAAGATCTCGTTGTTAGTAGCGAAACGGTGAAAAGTTAGGCGAGAACGGACGTCAGACGAAGAAGTTATGAATTTATAACGAAGTTTTTCTGTCCCGGCCTCCTATAAATAAATAATAAAAATAAAGTCAAAATTAGCCGACGAAATCTAAACGAAAGTTGTAGAGCGTAGTCTCATCTTCGCGCAGATATAAAGAACGTCGAAAACGGAGTTCATATGAAGGAGATATGAATTTTTAAAGTTTATTAAATATTGAATATTTATTTTTAATTAAACCTCCGATATTATCCGAAGGGGAGTCAGCCGACCTATCCGAAGTACGCCTCGCGTACAGCGAAGGGTGACGAAACTAGCACTCGAGTACCTCCGATGATGCAAGTGCTTACGATCCGAGGCGTACGCCCCGCGTACGTGCGAGGGTTCAGCTCCTATAAATGGGGATCCGAAGGCAGCCTTAGTTCTTTTGCAAAGTCCATCCTTCTCTCTAGTCTTTGCCTCGTTTTGCGTGTCGTTTATACCCCGAAGCCCCGGTAATATTTCCGAGCCCCGAAGCAAGCTCCGAAGTCCCGAGGATCCCGAGAAGTGAGATTTCCGAGCCGAAGCTCTGCCCGCGAGGAGCCCGGTTTTTGTGAAGATTTTCCAGATCTACGGAGAAACACTACTTCTGCAAGTCGTAGTGCTGCCCGATCATCTTCTGATCAGGTGAGTGTATAGTCCCTTTCAATACACGATGTTATACAAGTAATCGTTGAATGTATTTAAGAATACGGGAAGTGAGTGTGCAGTCATTTTTATTCCAACGCAATATTATGAAGTATTCTATATAAAATACGTGCTATGTGTATATATTTTGTTGCTATATGTGTGAATGTATATTCACTCTCTTCTATCTCATAGATCTGATATATTCTCTATGAAATACGTGTTATGTGTGTATGCCTCATCTGTTATGTGGAATATGTATTGATTTAAGCATGCTATACAGGTTTTTAAACAATGTATAAAAATGTATATTTTTATCTACTAATATGTTGGGTAGAACATGGGTAGATAATTGGTGTGAAATAAACAGATGAGAGGCCTCGGTGTTATTGGTGTTATTCTAGTCATTCAGCAGAGTATGGATGACGACCACAGACTATTCTAGACTCTCCTGTGGAACACTAGCAGGCTCATTACCTGTAGGTGTTGTGAACGACGTGTTCACCGGTGTACTCTATCCCCCACATGGTTGCCTTTAGGACACTTATTGTTGAGGAAGCCCCTCTGCAGTATTGTCCGTCCCGATGAAAATCCTGAATTAGGTTCCTTATAATAGATGTTATTTTAGGGACGTAAAGTGAGGATAACGGGAATGGGTAATCGAGTTTATTGTGGATTGTTGAAATTAAATATAATTATTGTGGGTTGAAAACCCTATATGCTCACTAGGCTCCCAAGCCTGACCCACTCAGTTTATTTGCATTACAGGAAGTGGCGCAAGAGCTTAAGATGGGCGAATCATCAAGTTGTTTTGTTTACAAGTCTGTATATGTATATATTTGTTGAATGACTTGTAATGTTATCGTTTATGCTTTATGATCTGTATCGGAACATGACATCCCGACTTTTAATTATGAAATGAAATCATATTTCTATATGAAATGTTTTGATAAATATCTATTTTATCATGTTTTGTTTTTGGGAACAAATTCCGCATCTCTTTTAAAATTAAAAGGATTTACTCTGAAAAATGTTTAAAAAGCATAAATGAAATCGGTCTTTTCTGGCCGAGATTTTGGGGATGTCACAATATCTGACCTTGAAAAGTCATAAGCCCCCGGCTATCGGTAACGAACTCCGATACCATCCCAAAAACTCGCTCTCTCTTCTGGATTTTTGACCTCACAGCCTCAGCCTAGGCCCCACAGATAGCATCCAACACCGGGGTCATCACTGTCAATCTCAAACAAACATCCCGCAATGGGGCGCCCTCTGCCCTTCGGCTCAGAGCATCGGCTACGACATTAGCCTTGCCCGGGTGGTACTGGATCTCACAATCATAATCCTTGACCACGTCTAACCACCTCCTCTGGCGCATATTCAGGTTGGGCTGATCCATCAAATACTTCAAGCTCTTGTGGTCCGTGTATATCGTACATCGAACCCCATACAGATAATGTCGCCAAATCTTGAGGGCGAACACTACCGCTCCCAGTTCCAAATCATGAGTGGGATATCTCGACTCATGAGGCTTAAGCTGCCTCGATGCATACGCTATCACATGCCCCCTCTGCATAAGCACCGCTCCCAATCCGGATATCGATGCATCAAAATATACCACAAAATCCTCCATCCCTTCCGGAAGGGCTAAAACTGGGGCCTCGCATAGCTTCCGACGAAGTGTCTCAAATGAGGTCTGCTGCTCCGAACCCCATGAAAATGCAACACCCTTTCGGGTCATCTTGGTGAGTGGCACAACGATTTTGGAGAAATCCTTAATAGATCTCCGATAATAGCCGGCCAATCCCAGAAAGCTCCTAATCTCGGTGGGTGATCTCGGCACCTCCCACCTCATGACTGCCTCAATCTTGGCCGGATTGACCAATATCCCACTCTGGTTGACGAGATGTCCCAAGAACTGAACCTCTCGTAACCAGAACTCGCACTTGGAGAATTTGGCATACAGCCTCTCCGATCTCATAACTCCAAGGATCTCCCTCAAATGCTCCTCATGTTGTTCTCTGGACCTCGAATATACCAAAATATCATCAATGAATACGATCACCGACCGATCCAACATCAGCCTGCACACCCTGTTCATGAGATCCATGAACGCAGCTAGTGCATTGGTGAGCCCAAAAGGCATCACCACAAACTCGTAATGCCCATAACGAGTTCTGAATGTTGTCTTCTGGATATCTTCATCCCGAACCCTCATCTGATGATATCCCGACCTCAAGTCTATCTTGGAGAACCAAGATGCCCCCTGCAACTGATCGAACAGATCATCGATCCTCGACAGCGGATACCGGTTCTTGACCGTCAACTTGTTCAACTCCCGGTAATCAATACACATCCAGTGTGAACCATCCTTCTTCTTGACAAAAAGGATCGGTGCTCCCCAAGGTGAGCTACTCGGTCGAATAAACCCCTTCCCTAACAGCTCCTGAAGCTACGAAGATAACTCCCGCATCTCTGGCGGCGCGAGGCGATAAGGCGCCTTGGCAATAGGTGCTGCTCCCGGAACCAAATCGATATGGAACTCCACTTGCCTCTCCGGAGGCACGCCCAGTAGTTCCTCAGGAAAAACATCCGGAAACTCGCACACTATCGGAACTTCCTCAATCGAACTTGGCCTTCCTGCGGCCACGCACGTGTCCAACACATAGGCTACGAATCCACTGCAGCCCTGCTGTAGAGTCTGCCTCGCCCTGGCAACCGAACAAAACGCTGACCCGCACGCGGTCCCTTCGCCATACACCGTAATCACTCCCCCACTAGGGTCTCAGATCGTCACCAACTAACACTCGCAGTCTATAATAGCTCCAAATCGGCTCAACTAATCCATGCCCACTATAACACACACGTCCCCCATCGCAATCGGAACCAGATCTATCGGGAACTCCACACCGAAGATCTCAAGGATACACCCTCGAATCACCTCCGAAGCATACACTGCTCGCTCATCAGCTATGGAAACTCGCAGAGGTCGACTCAATGCCTCTCGACGGATACTAATGTGCTGACTAAATGCCAATGAAACAAAGGACCGACTCGCACCCGAGTCAAATAATACCAAAGCAGGTACAGAACTCACAAGAAAAGTACCTACGCATATCATCATATGAGCACAATATCGTAAACCAAAGATGAAATACAGAATACATACCATCCACAACATCGGGCGCCGCGCGGAGCTCCTCCGCAGTCAACTGAAAAGCTCTCCCACAAGCCTTCGGAGCCTCGGCCTTCACCGGTCGAGCCTCGGTAACCCTAGCAGCAGGCGCAGATCCCTGCGCTGATCCTTGGAGTAGCTGAGGGCACTCGGCCTTCCGATGGCTGGTCTGGTTGCAATGGAAGCAAACCATAAATCCCTTGGGGCAATCCTTGGCGATATGCCCCTCCATGCCACATTTGTAGCAAGCACCCGATCGACAGGCCCCCTCATGACCCTTGCCGCACTTCCTGCAAGTGTGGCCCTTCTGGCCTCCAGTCCTCGAATCAGCGGACTTGGTTCTCTTGGCTGCCGGCTGAGACTGAGCCGGCCGCCGATCCATCCTCTGAGACTCGGCCTCCTCCCTGGCCTGAGTCTCCAACTCAATTTCCCTCTTCCGGGCATTTGCCTGGAGCTCGACAAATGTCCGGTACGTCGAGTTCGACACGAACTCCCGAATGTCCCTCATCAGAATACCCAAATACCGCCTCATCCGAGCCTGCTCAGAAGACACCTGCTCAGGGCAGAACATCACCCTCTCATGAAACTTCCGGGTGACCACAGTAACCGAATCATTACCCTGCTTGAGAGTCAAGAACTCCTGAACCAACCGTTCCCTCTCCACCGGGCGAACATACTCGTCTCTGAACATGGTGGTGAACCTCTCCCAGGTCACCGCCGAAATCTCTGCAAGAGTGACGTTCGCTGTCACAAACTTCCACCAATCCTTCGCTCCCAAGCGAAGCTGGTTCAAAGCGAACCGTACCCTCAGATGCTCCGGACATGAACACGTATAAAAGCATCCCTCAATGTCAGAAATCCATCTCATCGCAACGATCAGATCCTGCGTCCCATCAAACTCGGGTGGCTTCGTGTTGCTGAACTCCCAGAACAATAACGAGTCACCTCCCTGAGGCCTGGCAGCAGCCACAGTGGCTGCAGCCTCAGTCACCGCGGCGTACCGCTCATCAACAGTCTCCAACAGTGTGGTCTTGATAGACCCAAACATCTCCGGAATCTGGGCCCTGATCGCCACAGCCACCTCATCGTGGATCATCTGACGAAACCCCTCGTCACTCACACCGCCCGCCTCAGGTCTGTGGCGTGTCCCAACCATGATACCTCTCAAATATAACAAAATGATCAGAGACTCGATCGAGCATACTCATATTCGATGACGCAACCTTACTCGTCCTCCGTTGTCCAAAAGATTCTTACATGGAATGCCCGATGATTCGGTGTCTTCAGTATTACGGGCCCAATACTACTGACCACACCGCATCAGTATTCACTCCAAGTCCTCCTCCTTGGATCCTGGATTACGAGTACTCTACTCTCATGAACTCCTAACTGCTATCTACTCGTTATCAAAGCAGCTCAGCAGCAGAAACCTCCTAGGCTAAGGCATCACAAATCAGGCCACTCTAGTCCTAATATGTATACCCAGCCTTCTCTAGCATGCATAATGTAACATAACATATCTCATAACACATAATGTAAGGGTACTTTTGGGAATTCACTGTTCGGGCGTTGGCTGATCGTACACACGACTCTACTCTGTTTGTCTCAAAACTCTTTTTACTCTTTACAAAAATTTTACTTTGTTATCAAAATTTTCCTCAAATCCTCAGTTTGAGTTCAGATACGCCTGAAGGTGCATCCGAATCTCTCAAACCAAGGCTCTGATACCAACTTGTAACGACGTACATTTCAAAATAAAAATTTCATTTTTGTCACAACCATTTTCACATAAAATGTTTTAAAAACATCCAATAATAGTTAACAAAACATATCGTATCCCAAGATCACAAAAATCAAGTCCTCTCTCTAGTGTGTACGAGTCACGCCGGCGCCTTTCCACGGTCCTCGCTAGAACCTGAAACACATAACACAACAACTGTAAGCATAATTGCTTAGTGAGTTCCCCAAAATACCACTTACACACATACGCCCTTCCAGGCCACGACCTTTCGGTCCATGTGTCTCAGGGGACTTCCGTCCCAACCCGGTAAACCTTCCGGCCTTACCCGTGTTGACCTTCCGGTCCATAACTTCCTGACCTTCCGGTCCACATCATAATGCCTTCCGACCCATAACATAATGCCTTCCGGCCCATATCATACATAGCATACATATCACATAGAAATGCATACAGAACATGCAACACATATCATACAAACATGCACCTCATAACATACAAGACCTTCCGGTCACACATAAGTACCTTTCTAGGTACAATATAGTGAGAAGACTCACCTCAGGTATCTTGGTAAGTCTCTGTCTCGACAGAAATGTGATCTAGCCTCCGCCTAATCACATAAAGCAAATACTCCCATAAATATAACTATACTCCGACCTTTCTTAACATCCTTAGAAGGGTAAAAGACCATTTTACCCCTCTCCTAGCTCAAAGGCCTCACTTTTGACCAAACCCTAAAGTCAATCAAAAGTCAATGGTCAAACTTTGACCCGACTCGTCGAGTGCACTAAGGCGACCCGGCGAGTCTACACGTGTCCAATGACTCTCTTAGTCCCTCTCTTGGCACGTCAAGTCCTTCCCTTTACTCGACGAGTCACTCCTGGCATGAATCGTGGGGCCCTGATCGCCACAGCCACCTCATCGTGGATCATCTGACGAAACCCCTCGTCACTCACACCGCCCGCCTCAGGTCTGTGGCGTGTCCCAACCATGATACCTCTCAAATATAACAAAATGATCAGAGACTCGATCGAGCATACTCATATTCGATGACGCAACCTTACTCGTCCTCCGTTGTCCAAAAGATTCTTACATGGAATGCCCGATGATTCGGTGTCTTCAGTAGTACGGGCCCAATACTACTGACCACACCGCATCAGTATTCACTCCAAGTCCTCCTCCTTGGATCCTGGATTACGAGTACTCTACTCTCATGAACTCCTAACTGCTATCTACTCGTTATCAAAGCAGCTCAGCAGCAGAAACCTCCTAGGCTAAGGCATCACAAATCAGGCCACTCTAGTCCTAATATGTATACCCAGCCTTCTCTAGCATGCATAATGTAACATAACATATCTCATAACACATAATGTAAGGGTACTTTTGGGAATTCACTGTTCGGGCGTTGGCTGATCGTACACACGACTCTACTCTGTTTGTCTCAAAACTCTTTTTACTCTTTACAAAAATTTTACTTTGTTATCAAAATTTTCCTCAAATCCTCAGTTTGAGTTCAGATACGCCTGAAGGTGCATCTGAATCTCTCAAACCAAGGCTCTGATACCAACTTGTAACGACGTACATTTCAAAATAAAATTTTCATTTTTGTCACAACCATTTTCACATAAAATGTTTTAAAAACATCCAATAATAGTTAACAAAACATATCGTATCCCAAGATCACAAAAATCAAGTCCTCTCTCTAGTGTGTACGAGTCACGCCGGCACCTTTCCACGGTCCTCGCTAGAACCTGAAACACATAACACAACAACTGTAAGCATAATTGCTTAGTGAGTTCCCCAAAATACCACTTACACACATACGCCCTTCCAGGCCACGACCTTTCGGTACATGTGTCTCAGGGGACTTCCGTCCCAACCCGGTAAACCTTCCGGCCTTACCCGTGTTGACCTTCCGGTCTATAACTTCCTGACCTTCCGGTCCACATCATAATGCCTTCTGACCCATAACATAATGCCTTCCGGCCCATATCATACATAGCATACATATCACATACAGAACATGCAACACATATCATACAAACATGCACCTCATAACATACAAGACCTTCCGGTCACACATAAGTACCTTTCCAGGTACAGTATAGTGAGAAGACTCACCTCAGGTATCTCGGTAAGTCTCTGTCTCGGCAGAAATGTGATCTAGCCTCCGCCTAATCACATAAAGCAAATACTCCCATAAGTATAACTATACTCCAACCTTTCTTAACATCCTTAGAAGGGTAAAAGACCATTTTACCCCTCTCCTACTCAAAGGCCTCACTGTTGACCAAACCCTAAAGTCAATCAAAAGTCAATGGTCAAACTTTGACCCGACTCGTCGAGTGCACTAAGGTGACCCGGCGAGTCTACACGTGTCCAATGACTCTCTTAGTCCCTCTCTTGGCACGTCAAGTCCTTCCCTTTACTCGACTAGTCACTCCTGGCATGAATCGTGGGGCCACCCCGACTCAACTCGCCGAGTCTCAAGAACTACTCGGCGAGTACCGCCTTGAACCTCAGTCCTCTAATCCCCTTCTGACTCACTGAGTTATCCCCCAACTCGGCAAGTCTACTCACAAAGATTTTCACGTGAAATGCTAACCCTACTCGCCGAGTCCCAAGAACAACTCGGCGAGTTCATGCCATGCACTAGCTCTATTGACCTCCTGAGGTCGAATCGGTGCCCCTAATTCATAGATCTGGCCTTCTTAAGCATGAAAGTCACGTAAAGCTCGAAAGTTGATGCATATAAATTAACATAATGGCATCAAATGGTGATTTAGTCCCAAAAATGGCAACCTAAGTCCAATAACCCCAAAATGACTCATAAAGTTCCATGGGTTAAAGTCTTTGGACCTCAATGAGTCCAGATCCAAAGCACAAACTCGAGAGGGGACTAAATACTCTACATATTCTTCTTCCAATGGGTTTAAAAACCCTAACTCTATGAAACAAGACCCAAAACTGGAGAAGGTCCGAAGGAATACCTTAATATGAAGCCTTTGATCTCAGAAGATGCTAGATTTGCACTTCCTTCAGCCTTCTTTTTCCTTGATCACCTTCTCCTTCAAGTTTCACCAACAAAAGATCAACAATGGCCTCTCTTCTCCTCACAAGCGATCTAGGACTCTCTCTGGGGTGTGGTAGCCGCAATGGACGGCCATAAGGGCCTTTAAAGAGGTCTCAAACCCTAGAAATTAGGGTTTCATTAAACAGCGTGGACTCGCCGAGTCCAGCTGTAAACTCGCGTCCGAAATCCACGACCATACCCGGCGAGTCTAGACGCCAACTCGCCGAGTTCCCCCACAAAACCCAAAATATTGGAACAAGATCTCATACCTGGAAATCCGGGTGTTACAGAGAATATGTATCCAATGTAATTAAGAGTGATAATGGGTGGTGGGTTAGTAGGAGGTGGGGGTATATACTTATTTTTTATTTTTCTTTTAATTAGAAAAATATTAAGTAATAAAAAATATAAAATACCAAGGGAAAAATCGGCATTTTAAAAAGTTTAAAACAAATTGGACCAAACTTACAACAAAAAGAAAACTTTGGACTTCTGGTGCTAGTCCAAACCTTTTTGGACTAAAGTGGCAATTTTCGACATACCAAAGGGACCATTTGTGCAATTTAGTATTTTTTCAAATATTCATCCCAAGTTTAAGGATCAATCTAGATATGTTACGGTTATTCTCCGGCCTATGATCATGCACAACCTTTCCTTGTATATTTCACTAGGTGTGAGACCCGTATATTATACAAGTTAATTTAAAAAAAAAGGTTCAACATTAAAGTGTAAGCAATATTTTTTAATGTAAAACTTTAAAATAAGAAAGAAATAGACGTATTCATTGGAATTTAATTTCATATATTTATATTTAATACTTAAATATATAAGTATATTACTTTAATTTTAAAATTTGAAACAAATTAGAAATTGAAGTGGATTATATTTATTTTAAAAAGTACCACAAAATGACAAGTGTTAAAACTCATGAGAGATTAACAAGTGACAAAATTATTTTCATTTATTAGAGAGGATTAGTGTCCTATAAATGTTGGCTTCCATTGGATTGTAATATATACAAAAAACCTAATCAATAAGAAGACTTTCAGCTCTCTGATTGACAACATGGTATCAGAGAGCAATGAGACATTCCAACCCAACTAATCCAAACTCATCTCTACCCAGAATCAAGCTGCCATGTCCGAAGATGGTAGCTCGAATAAGAGAAACAATGATCTTACTACCCAACTTACAAACCTTTTCAAAACAACCCTCAAGAACCAGAATCAAACCACAAAACAGACTTTATCCGATAGCTTGAAGATAAGTCTCAAGCTTAACAGCCACAATTACGCCCTCTGGGCTCGGATGATCCGAGTTGCGATTGGGGGAAAACCAAAAATTTTGTTAAGCCATATTTCTGGTGTTCCAGCACCACCAGATCCATTAGACGACCAGTACGAGCAATGGGAACAAGATGATTTGATCTTGTTCTCATGGCTAATACAAAACATTGAACCTACACTCGCTAGCAACCTTACCGAGCCCCCCACGGCAAAAACTCTATGGGATGCCTTAGTGGTTACGTACAGTAGCAGGAAGGATAAGTTACAAACCTTCAACCTTCACGTTAAAGCAAATGAAATCAAGCAGAATGGGGCTACTCTTGAAGATTTTTGGATAACCCTGCAAGGTATATCGGGTGAAATCGAGAGGAGAGATCCAAATCCAATGAAGTGTGCCATCGATATATCCACATACAATAGTATCAGGTATGAACAAAAACTCTTCCAATTTTTGAATGCCTTGGATCGAAGATTCGTTCCCATCAAATGAGAAATCCTTCGATGGGACCAGCTTCCCTCTGCAGAGGGTGCCTACGCGGCTGTTCGGAAAGAAATGGCTCACCAACGAATTCTTGGAGCTGCCACTGAAAACCCACTACCTGGCGTGGCGGCTGGCCTTGTCGCCGGAGGTGGTTCATATGATTCCGGTGGGATAGTGCTGGTCACGAAGGGGCAACATCGCAGATCCGATTCCTCTGGGAAACCTCCATCTCGAATGGATAAATCAAAACTAAAGTGCAGCCACTGTGGTATGTTGAAACACACTAAAGATCAATGTTTTAAACTGGTCGGTTACCTCGAACGGTGGAATGATGGCGACAAGAAAACTGGTACTGGTGTCCCGGTTGAGAAAGGGAAAGCAGCCATGGGTACCGGCACCGACGAAATTTAGATCACCACCTCTGGTGTCAAAAGCGACGAAGGAAATGCAGGTAAATGGTTTGGGGCTTTATCCTCAGAACCTTGTTTATTAAATCCTAAGTTTTTTAGTTCCCAAACTCTTGAAATATTAAAAAATGAACCCCAAACTATTAGACATGCTAAAATGGCTCAAAATTCCCATAAGGCACAAAAGAATGCTTGGATTTTTGATAGTGGGGCCACTGAGACTATGAATTTTGAGTCCTCTGATATTACCCTTAGCTCTGAACCTATAATATCTCAAATACAAACGGAAAATAGGGAAGTATGCATGTTAAAGGGAGAGGGACAATTAAGATATCTCCTAAACTAAAACTTTATAATTGCCTTTATGTTCCTTCCCTATCTTATAAATTGTTGGCTATTAGCCACGTCACAAAAGAGCTAAATTGTTTTGTTTTAATGCATCCAACCTTCTGTATTATGCAGGACATCAGGACTGGGTTGATCATTGGGCGTGACGCTGAATGACATAGATTATACTATGTGGATGAGGTGACTCAACATGGTACTGTGATGCTTGCTCATGGAACACCAAGTAGGGAAGCATGGGTATGACATAGGAGGTTGGGGCATCCGTCCACAGGCTACTGGCATTTATTATTTCCTAAATTTTTCCCTTCTAATAACGTTTTAGTTTGTGAAACTTGTGTTCATGACAAAAGTCATAGACAAACCTTTAAACCAAATAACGCTAGTGTGAATTTACCTTTTTCCTTTATTCATTCTAATGTTTTGGGGGCCGGCAGAAGTTAACGAGGGGCAAAGTTTTTGTTTTTTCCTATTTTTTGTAGATGATTGCACACAAATGACTTGGGTATATTTCCTAAAACACAAATCCGAAGTTTTTAAATTTTTTACCATGTTCCATGCTATGGTTCAAACCCAATATAAAACCAACATTCAAATTCTTCGGTCTGATAATGGAGGCGAATTCGTGAACAATTCTATGAAAGAATTTGTTCAGTCTAACAGAATGGTTCACCAAACCACTTGCCCAAGACATTCTGAACAAAATGGCGTTGCCGAGCGGAAAAATCGTATTTTACTAGAGATGACTCGGGCTCTTATGCTTGAATGTAATGTACCAAAATCTTTCTGGCCTGAAGCCCTTGCTACCACTGCTTACCTTATTAAACGACTACCCACCAAAGCACTCAACCTTAAAATCCCATTGCAAACCCTATCAAAATTCACTAAAATACTGCCTCACTAATTTTTGGATGCTCTGTGTTTGCCCATATCCCTAAAGTTGACTGAACCAAACTTAGTGCATGTAGCCGTGGAAATCATGAAATGCCAACAGAACATGAAGAATTTCCTGAACAGGTAGAGATTACAGAGCCAGAAGAAGTAGAAGTTCAGCAGAAGACAACAGTTCTACTCAAGTGACTGTGACATAGAGGTATGTGCTACCCCCAAGAGCAAATAGAGGAGTTCCTCCCAAAAGATACTCGCCAAAAAGAAAGACTACAAGATCAAAATTTCCTATGGAAAATCTCGCTGAAGGAAACTTGTCCCAAGAAGCTAAATCGTTTGTCACCGCTTTGTGCTCTGAACAAACACCTTCTACAACTCAAGAAGCCTTGAAATCGAGAGAGTGGAAAGAAGCCATGGAGACTAATATGGAAGCACTTAAGAAGAACGACACAAAGGAAAAGTGTGCACTTCCACCGGGCAAAAAACCAGTGGGATGTAGGTGGGTCTTTTCTATTAAACACAATGGAACTATTGAGAGATACAAAGCTCGACTTGTAGCCAAAGGCTATACCCAAACATATGGAATTGATTACTCTAAAACATTCTCTCCGGTTACCAAGATTGATACAATTAGTGTACTCTTCTCTATTGCTGCCAATAAAGGGTGACCTCTCCACCAATTTGATGTATAAAATGTGTTCCTGCATGGGGAACTGAAAGAAGAAGTCTCCATGGAAGCACCACCTGGGTTCGCCCAAAATTTTAAAAAAATAGAAGTATGTCGTCTAAAAAATCTATGTATGGGCTAAAACAATCCCCTCGAGCATGGTTTGGCAGATTCACTCTTGCAATGAGAAAATATGGGTACAAACAAAGCAACTTTGATCACACTCTATTTCTAGAAAAAGGAAGAAATGGCCTTATAACATGTTTGATCATATACGTTGATGATATGATCATTACTGGGAATGATAAGGGAGAAATGGAACAGCTAAGAAAAAAATTATTTGTAGAGTTCGAGATGAAAGACTTAGGAAGATTAAAGTATTTCCTTGGAATTGAAGTTTTAAGATCAGAACGGGGAATATTCATTTGCCAGAAGAAGTATATTCTTGATCTCCTTGCAGAAACTGGAATGGTGGACTACAAACCCATGGAAACTCCGATGATAACGAATCACAAGCTCCATATGGAACTTAAGGCTAAATTAGCTGATAAAGAAAGGTATCAATGACTACTGGGGAAACTAATATATCTATCACACACTAGACCCAACATAACGTATGCTGTTGGAGTTGTCAGCCAATTCATGCATGAGCCCCAGGTAGCCCACATGGAAGCAGTTATTAGAATCATAAGGTACCTTAAAGAAACACCCAACCACGGGGTGTTATTCAAATCAAACGGGCACTTGGAGATACAAGCATACACTGATGCTGACTCGGCAAGTGATGATGGAAACCGAAGGTCATCTTCAAGTTATTTCACATTGGTTGGTAGGAACCTTGTGACGTGGAAGAGAAAGAAACAAAAGGTTGTTGCACTCTCAAGTGTTGAAGCTGAATTCAGGGGCATAGCTCGGGGACTAGCCGAAATTCTATGGATCAAGAAACTTTTAACAGAACTTGGTTTTCCTTCGAAGGGCACAAGTAGAATGATGTGTGATAATGAGGCTAAAATTCAAATTTCCGAAAATCCAGTTCAACACGAGTTCAACATGATTGAACAAAACACATGGAGACTAAGCGACACTTCATTAGAGAAAAATTGGAAGTTGGAATTATTGAACTTTCGTTCGTCCGATCAGAAGACTAGGCGGTTGACATTCTAACAAAGGCAATCAATGGAAGAATCTTTAACCAGTGTCTTGGCAATTTGAGTTTTGGGGATCCCACTACTCAACTTGAGGGGGAGTGTTCAAAAAGGAAATGATTTTTCAAATATTCATCCCAAATTTAAGGATCAATCTCGATATGTTACAGCTATTCTCCAACCTAGGATCATGCACAACCTTCCCTTGTATATTTCATTAGTGTCCTATAAATGTTAGCTTCATTGTATTGTAATATATACAAAAAACCTAATCAATAAAAAGACTTTTAGCTCTCTGATCGACAACAAATGACAAGTGTATGTGTCATTTAATGGATGAAACTCTACCATTGTGAGATGCCACCTTGACATTCAATGGATTTGGAGTTCAATAATCATTGAACTCTTTAATGGAAAAAGGAAAGTTTTTAATTCTTAAATATTTACTATAAATTACATATTGTAACATTCTATTGTACTTTATGGAGTTCAACGCATTGTAGGAAAAAAAAATGATAGAGTTTTATGGATTGTAGAAATATGATATGACAATCCATTAAACTCTATAGAGTTCAATGCATTTTGAATGCCCTGAAGTTTGTTAGGACTCTATATTATATATTTAATTTTTGTGTTTAACGTGTTTGATGAGAAGATCAAATAATTTTTTGGAATTTGTTATTGAATTAGAGTTAAAACCTTAACTAATCTTCTTTTTGGCGGGCACAGTTAGGGTTTCAAATTGGTCCGGACTAAATATGTCTATATGAGATACTGAGATGAGATTTTCTTGATGATATTCTTCTTAGATTTGGCTTTGCTGTCCAATGGAGGAAGTGGATTTAGTGTTATCTCAATTCTTCTAAGGTTAGTGTTGGTTAATGGTAGCCCTAGAAGAGTTTCAGTTTTATAGGGGTTTCAGCAAGGGATCCCCTTTCTCATTTCTTGTTCATTTTGGTTAATGGAGGCTCTCCATATTTCCTTCATGTGCATGAAGGATCATGGTTTTTTTTATTGACTTATTAATTGGTTCGTATAACACTGTTTGTGTATCTCATCTTTTTTATGCTTATGATACATTTTTTATTGAAGAATGGAGGAAAGTTAATCATTTTCATATTGTGAATATCTTGCACCATTTTTATTGGCTTCAAATTATTCTTCATAAGTATAGTCTTATGGGGTTTGGTGTTACTTTTGAGGATGTTGAGTTGGCAGCTTTAGTTATAGGTTGTGTTGCTACTAAAATGTCGTTTACTTACCGGTAGGAGGTTTTACATGTCGTATTCAAGCTTGGAGTGAAGTGGTAAATAAAGTTTATGTTAGGCTCTCAAAATGGAAGGTTAAGTCCCTTTCTATTGGTGGAAGGTTAGCTTTCTTAGAATCTGTTTTGGGTTCAGTTCCTACGTATTATTGATCTCTCTTTAAGGCTCCAACCGGTGGTTTGTCTAAGTCGGAATTTTTGCGAATGAATTTTTTTCTTGAAGCAGAGTAAGAAGGAGAAGAAAATGTCGTGGGTGAGATGGAATACGGTGTTGAATTCAAAGGAAAATGGAGGTGTTGGAGTTAGTAGTTTCTGCTCTTAATAGAGCCCTTTTGTTCAAATGGGTGTGGAGGTTTTTTATGGCCTACTGGGATTCAAGGTATTCATGGTAATCTTGATATGTTAGTTCCATGTTTTGGTTCAAGGAAGTCTATTTGGCTTGATGTTGTTTATGTTGTGTTTCATCTTAAATCTAAAGGGGTTGACTTCATTTCTAATTGCAAAAAGGTGATTGGCAATGGGGAGTTTAATTTATTCTTGAAGGATGTTTGGTTGGGAGATGTTTCCTTAATGAAGAGGTTTCCTAGGATTTATTTGCTTGAGCTCGATTATGAGATTAAGTTCACAGGAAAATTAAGACACTCTTTATTTTTTTCTTTTCGTAGACTTCATATGGGTGGTGTTGAGAGCGAGCAACACGATGCTCTTTAGTCCATATTTGATTAAGTTGTTTTGTTATCTCCTGTGGATAGATGGGTGTGGCGTTTAACAAGTTTGGGTGATTATTCTGTGGCGTCGGCTCATGCTCTAGTAGATGATTATTGACCTTTGTCGAGTCATGGGGCCACTCTTTGGGTTAGACTAACTCCTATCACAGTGACCATTTTTGTTTGACTATTGTCCAATGACATATTGGTTGCTTAAGTTTTTATTTCCAAGAAAGGGATGAAGATTTCTTCTTTGTGTTGTCTGGTTTGTAATGTTGGGGTTGAGTTAATTAATCACCTCTTTTTCTCTTGCTCGTTTGCAGTGGAAGTTCATAATAAAGTGATGCTTTGGTTGGGTATTGATTCTCTTATTCTTTTCTGTTATTCTGATTGGGTTGAGTGTCTTTCTAAGCTTCAGATTAGTAAGTTGTACAAAGAGTTTCTAGATGCAACTTTTTCTTGTTATGTGGTGGCATGTATGGTCGTCTCATAACAAGACTATTTTTTGGTGAGTCTTCTCCTATGAGATCGCTTATTTTTGGTTTACGCAAGCTTTTAATTAATGTCAAAGTAGGTAGTAGGTATAAGGGGGTCGTTTAGTTGGGTAGAGTGGCTGCAAAGTCTCATGTTAGCTATTATGTAATCTTTTGTTTTGATTGTTTGTTCTAGCTTCTTGCTAGTTTTGGTTAATAAAATCTGCCGTTCAAAAAAAATGTCTCCATACTCGAACTCCGATCATTATACCCATCCCCACTAAATCTCGAGAAATTTGGATGAAAAAATCTCTGCCAGGTACATAAAACCCGATGGATACTTGTTTAGTAAAATAAAGTCCAATAGCCAATTATTCACACGTAATCAAATATCATATACATTTAAATATCGACAATCATTCATACATTAAGTATTAATGCACGTAATAACCAAACATATATATTCTGAATTTATGTATCTAAAAAAAAACAAATAGAACCGATTTCTATATCTATAAGAACAAACAACAAGCTTAATTTATATGTATACATTCTACAAAAAAAAAAAGAACCAAATGATTTCTGTATCTACAAGAACAATAAAGAAACTCGATTTATGTATTTACCATATTCATTGAGAATACTGAGAATATTACTCCTTATTAAGCTATGTTATGACAAAAGTTATTCAATATGAAATTGAACAAACAAAAACATAAATAAATCAAATTTACATATTAAGATTCACAAATCAGAAGAACATACGTGTATTTGGATGTTAGTTTCACTAATCATAAAAATAAGAAGAGATTGAGGCCTGCTTTGCAGTGTCCTAAGAGAAAAATTTCCCTGGTAGGGATCTATCTAGAGGATACAACAATCTGATCAAGATTAAGATTGAATCTTGATCCTAACAAAAATATTCAAGCTTTCTTAATTTCCAAAAAAACGAGAGTGAAAGAAAGTGGTGTTATTGTGTATGTGATCAACCCTTTAATCTGTCAATTGATCATCTATTTATAGCCTGCCATATAGTAGTTAAAACTTGTCAACCATCATACCTGTTCCAAAACCGAAATTAACTGCTTAATTAACTTCCAATCAGTTAATTAAAAATTAACATATTTTGTAATTAATAAATTAATTTCGAAATTTGTGTATATAAAAATTAATTAGTTAGTTAAGAAGTGCCCAAGAGCCTTAAGGCCCAAGGCCATCTTTTGACCATTAACTAATTTAATGGCAAGCCTAATCCAAAACTAATTTGATAGCCCAATACTACAATTCTAGCCCAAATGCCTTTTTTTTTTGCTTTATCCATTTAAGAATATATGGAGACATAGTCTTATAAAGCTAGTCAATGTTCTTTCTTTCTCCTATATAGGATAATGCTTTTAGGCTATAAGCAAAATGCCACTAATACCCCACATTTTCTATTCAAACTCCAACAATACCCCACATTTTCTATTCAAACTCCAACAATACCCCACATTTGAATAGAAAATAAGAGAAATTTAATATTCAAATTAGGAAAGTAGAATATGACATGCATCTGAAGAAGTGTTTTAAAACTTGAACCTTTCATAATGTATACTACTTGCATCTACTTTGTGGGTAGTGAACTAGAGTCCGGAACTAACCACTTTGTATAGTAGAGTCAAAATAAGAAGCATCACACATATCATATCTAAACATGGATCATTTCTTACCATTGTGTTCATTTTGGTCACGAACAATCCTTTCTTCATGAGACATTTAGAGAGCTTAGTCATATCAGCTCCTAATGATGCGACCTCACATCCATCTCACATAGGTAATGCTAATCTGGAACAATTCGTATTATTCCATTATAAGATCTATCAACATTATTAAGAATAAAATTCATCACAATATCATCAACGAAAAACACAAAGTAAATATCATAAGAGTGAGCATACCTTTGTGTTAGTGGTACTTTGAGTCTTCCCTAACTGGTTGTCCTATTGAACCTAGACAATGGGATCTCCAATGTTATTAGGTTAGGTTTCTGCCAGGTAGTGACTCATTGTGCTGGCTTTAAGCCCAATCCCCTCGAAGGGAAGAGAACTTGATCTTTACTAAGGCATTTGGTCAATAAATCAACTATACTTTCCTTTAACTTTATGTAACTACTGAAAATGATTCTATTATTCGGCAAGTCTCTTATTATAATGTGTATGCGCCTAATGTGTCTTGACTTGCCATTGTATATTTTACTTAATGCTCTAGTAAGAGCATCCATGCTATCACAATGTATAATAATAGCAGTAACAGGTTTTGGTTACAGAGGAATACCTTCTAGGCTTCTAAGAAGCTTTTGAGCCATTCAACTTCTTCAAAAACTTTTTCTAAAGCAATGGACTGCTTCCATTATAAAACAAGTGTTCACAGTTTTCATAAATGATTTCCAAGAGATAATAGCTCCAGCAATAGTGAACACATATCCACTTGTGGATTTTTCCTCAGATATATTGGAAATCCAATTTGCATCACAATACAGTTCAAGAACAGGAGGATATCTCGTGTAATGCAACCCATAATTCATTGTACGCTTTAAATATCTAAGCACTCTCACTAATGCATACCAATTATCCTTCCCAGGATTATGGGAGTAGTGGCACAATTGTAACTGTAACGCTTGAATTTGGTAAGTTCTGAATTTAACCTCTTTATTCTAAAAAGTTTGCAAATTTGGTCCTTAAGCTAGTACGCTGGGCGTACAGGGTGGTACGCTTTGCGTACTAGCCCGAAGTTGATCGCGGATTCAATCCACGTACGTTGGGCGTAGGTGGAGTACACATGGCGTACATGAAGATTAATGAAACCCTAATTTTTAGGTTTTTCACCCTATATAAAACTTATGATCGCCTCATTTGGTCATGTTTAGCTAGCCTCCACCCTCCTTTGTCTAAAAATCAAAATCGTAGTTTCTGTTTGTGAGTTTTGAACCTTAAAGAGTATTTGTTGGTGATTTGTGATGGAGAAGAAGAAGAGGACCATTTAGAGAAGTGTTTTAAGCTTAAAGATTTGGGGTTAGCTCATCATTTGCAAGCTTTTTGAGGTAAAAAGCTCACATTTTGATTATCCAAGATGCTAGATCTAGTTATGTTGTTATTTTATGTTTTTGAGTCCTTAGAGTGGTTGATGAGCTTCTTGACTCACTCCAGAAGTTATGGTGTTAGATCTAGGCTTCTTTTGGTCCCCTTATTCATAAAAATGCAAGCTTTTTGATGAATCTTGGACCATTCATGTGTTAAGACCTTGGTTAAGTCCTTTTTGAGCTCTTGGGCCTCGTTAACACAAGCATGTACGTGAAGTTTACAGGTTTACGTGAAAAGTCACCCTAAGGAATCAGACTTTAGAGTTTGGCTTGAAGTCTCAATGGATTAATGGCTTAATGAAGTGGGGTGGTCAACTGAACAGTACGCTAGGCGTACGAAGTTGGTACGTTGCTCGTACTACCCCTAGAGGGAGCACGCTAAGTGTACGAGCTGAGTACGCCTCCCGTACTCAGCAGGTGGGCTTCGGATTTTGGGCTTCTCAGTTTTGGGCCCATATTTGGACATTAGGAGATTATGGCCTTGTTGGGCATGTTGGATTAGGTGTCTAAGCCCATAACTATAACTAGGATGTACTTGACCCGATAGGATGGACTTTTGAGAATAAGGGTATTTGTGATTTATTAATATGTTATAAGTATACTTTCTTAATTGAGAAATCATATTATTTAACTAGTATTGATCAAGAATTAATTTGGAATTAATTTAGTGATCAAAAGAGACTAATTAAATATACAGGGACATATTAAGTAAATCAATGATTCTTATAGTGTGGGCCAAAGATCCATGGTTAATTAGGATGGGCTAAACCAACATGGATAGTCCATGGAGGTTTAAACCATGGAGCCTAAGTAATATGAAAGGTCATGGTGAATTAGGGTTTGCATGGATGTAACCCTAGCATTTGTAACACTATAAAAGCACACCTTAAGAGCCAAAATCGGTTGCCCCATCATTCTAAGAGAGTGATAATCGATTTTGTAACATCCAGGAATTTGGGTATATCTGTTTAACCCTTCCTCTTCTCCAAATTGTCAAGAGAAGCCCCTTAATGGAAATGTTGCAAAGGAGTACGCTGCGCGTACTCATTCGCTTATAATAAACGCGGACTCAATGAAGTACGCTGGGCTTACTAAAGTTACGCTGGGCGTAACCCGCCCAGATGCAAAACCCTAATTTAGACTTGAGCCCTGTATAAAGAAGGTTATGGCCTTATCCCCAGCCACCATTTGAGTGAGTGAAACCCTAAAAGAGGGCTAACCTTCGTTCTAAGCTTGTGTGAGTGTTTTTGGAGCTAAAGAGCCTTTGTGTGTTAGTAAAGAGGAAGCGGAGATTCTTGTGAAGGCTAGAAGTTGGAGTGCAAGCTTGGATCTGAGTTCTACAGAGGGAGAAGCTTCACTTGGAGGTAAAAAGGTCAGAACTTTCCTTTTTATTATGGTTGTGTGCTTCTTGGACCAATTTTTAGGGTTTTTGGTCCCAAGATGGAGACTTTTTGAGCAAATGGCCTCCATAAGCTAGAATCTGCCTTATTTCAGTGTATTATGCGTTGTGGGTTCATAAAAATCCAATCTTGGACGTTGAGGCTAAGTCGTGCATGAGATTAGGGCTTAATGGGGAAATATGTTATATGTTGGAAGTGGTTGGTGACCTTTATAGCCACGCAAAGGCTTAAAGGTTTCGACTTTATGACTTAATAGGTAGTATAGAGCCTAGATCTGTAATATGAGCCCTTGACTTAACGTGTTCAAACCAAAAATAGAGGAAGGATAAGTCTGGGACTTACGCTCGACGTAAGTCTCAGAACACGCGACGTAGTAGGTTGAGGTCCCCGATCAGTTTCATGCACGCTTGAGTACGTTGAGCGTACCAAGGAGGTACGCCCTGCGTAACTCCTTCTGTGGGCTTTTGAGTTATGTTTTGGGCCTTGAGTGTTGGGCCTGGAGTTTGGGCTTCATGCAATAGAGTCTTGGACCAGAGAAGTGTATATAGGTTCTTTGGGGCCCTTGGGTTGGGCTTGCCTTTTTGTTTGGGAATTGGGCCGTGTGTGGACCCATTTATTATTGGGCCTTGGTGGGCCCAGTGGGTTAGGGAATTAGTAGGCTGGTAGGTGGTCTATCTTTAGACCCAATAAGTGAGAGGTTGGACTTAGCTCCTAATTGAGATTATATTGGGTTTGGCACAGAGTTAGAGGCCGATGCGTAGCAGCAATGTTTAATAGAGGGTCTTAATGCATTAAGATGTTGAGTTTTTTGTGTTTTAAGAACTTAATGGACATGCAAAGTCATAAAGTTGGAAACTTTATGAATCTTGAGGATATTTTAGCCTTGGATCTATAATTGGAAGCATTAAGTCGAAGAAATAAAGGTTGAATGGGTTAAGAAGAGGGCAGCTGCATACGCTGGGCGTACCGCATTATACGTTGTGCGTACGCATATATGGCCTTGATGTCTTGGATGCTTGTACGCCTTGCATACCTCCAGAGTACACCCCAAATACGAGGCATGAGTCAACTCGGCTGTGTTGACTCGTTGAATTTTGAAATTGACTTTACTTTGACCAAAGTTGACCAAGTGTGGCTTAAGGGTATTTCGGATTGTATTTGAGAATTGGCCATTTGGATGAATAGGTGACAGTTAGAGTTGAGAATCGGAGTCAGGACCTCATCAACTATTGTTCAGACTGTGATGTGAGCTTTCCTCACTATAATTTTGGGTCGAAGGCACCAAGACAGACTCATTGGATTTATATTTTGGTTTACTGTATGTTGCTATACTGTAGTGATATGTTAGATATGTATCCTAGTTTATAGGATGTTGCTATGTGGTAGTGATCTATAGGCCTACCTGTTTGAATGTTGACTGATTATATGTTTATCTGTTATGTATATGTCGACATATTGTGTTCGGTTGAGGTTGTATTGCTTTGTGCGGTAGCCAACAAACCGGGAGCATAACATAAAGTGTAATTGACATTTGATGATGAATAAAAGTTGTGTTTATTTATGAGTAAAGTGTTTCTATCTTTTGTCAATCTTTTATTATATTTCTTTTGCATGTTTTGACTTCCAGAATAATTATGTTTGGTATATCATATTATTCAAATCTCCACAGTCGGCCATATGTTGGAAGTATGTATGAATCAAGACTGACATGAGATGGTTGCAGAGGTCTAAGTTGTTGGACATGGCTACAACACTCATGAGTGCTCATAAGTTCTGAGCATTGGACTCAACCCATGCTCACTGGTATCACTTCATGGAATTTATCTCGAGTGATCATCAGACAGTAATATCATATAAGTCTTCAAACCTCGAGATATGACTTATTGCCTATGAGTTGGTTATGCATTGATTGTATGAAACCGCATTGGTAACTAGATGTTATATGACATACTTTTGTGTGTGATTCAACAAGTAGTAGAATAAGCATATGAGTCGAAGTTTATATGTTCCTTCTTGGACTAGAAGCGATATATGGGCTCCTCGTTGATTTTTTTGACCTATGTACCGGGCCCGATCAGAACCGAATTGATGTGTTCAATTTAGTTCTATGTCAAACAAATCGGAAATCGGGAAACAAACTACTGGACAATAAGTAAGACATTGTTCCATGTATTTGTCCGGATGATATCTAGAACATAGGATTATATGATCACTTATCTTAAATGGCACATCATCATCTTCTCAGTTCCGAGAGACCTTGAAAGAGCTACGATTACTAATCGGTTCCTGAAGTCTTACTTGCAGTTATAGTTATTAGACTTATCCAAGTGGGAGACTATTGGATAAGGTGTCTAAGTCCATAACTATTTCTGGTATGTACTTAACCCAACCTGGCATGGTCCATTTAGGTTGTATAGTGGGCTAAAAGGCTCCAGGGATTATCAAGTTGGGTTAAACCCATAAGATGCTCCATGGATGCTCCATGGGAGGTACAAACCCATGGGTCATGGAAATGAAGAGTCATGTCACATTAGGGTTTACATGGTCTAAACCTAGATGTGACACACTATATAAGTAACATGTTGTCTACCAAAATCGGCTACACTAAGTTACAAGAGGGCTAGGCCGATTTTTACAAGTGTTTGCATTCTCTCAAAGTCATTCAAAAGCATTTGGTGTTGTGTGAAGCATTTGAGGCATCACACTTGAGGTGCTAGGTTCTCAAGGTTTTCAAGGAATCAAATCAACTACAAGGTATGTGATTCTAGCCATCTTTTAGATTAAAAAGTTCCCCATGTATGCTAGATAGGATTATGAACCTTGGAAATCATATTTTGCATGTATTTAGACAAACATAGATCCAAGGTTTTCTAGGGTTGCATGTATACTTAGGGGTGTTAGAATGCTCAAAACCCATCAAAAGAGTCAAAGGTTTTACTAAGGTTTTAGTGTATCATAGGGATTCGAATTGTGAAAGTTTCTTTATCGATCTGTTTGAGGATTTTTTTTCTACATGGTTTTGGTAGTTTTAGTCAGAAACTTGGGGTGGATTCATGGACGGACATTTCAGGACGGCTTATAGTGGAAACCTGCGTCGGGAATTGCAAGTGTATCCATGTGAGGCATACACTCTGGAGGTCAATGATGTAAATGAAGGGAACCTTTTTGGTTGTGGGGTGAATTGCGAGTTGCAGGCGAAAGGTATGATGTTATCAACAGGAAATCGAGGGTTACTGGGTTAGAGCATCCTTGTCTTTCAAGTTCTGAGAACTGGGTTAGATCTTTCTCTTGAATATATATGGCAGCACATCATGTTGGGAGGGTTGAGGCGATCCTGCTCTACGCAGTAGGCCAAGATACCTGGTGCGGGTTGAGTGTAAGTCGTAGGCACGAAGAATCAAGAGGAGCAGTATGGTTGAGGCCGTAGGCCAAGATACCTAATGCGGGTCGACTGTAATTCATAGGCACGAGGCTAGGAAGAGAGGTAGGGTTGAGGCGTTAGGCTGACAAACCCTGAGAGTGTCAATCCGGTGGTTGATTGGATTCGACATATTAATATTCCAGCCCGAGGCTGATCAGGCCAATCATAGGTGTTTGTGGTTATGCGTTACTAGTTGACTGTTACTATATGTAGATTGAAGAGCTGAAGGAAGCATTTGTTGGGTTTTGAGCATTCTAACACTCCTAAGTGTACATGCAACCCTAAATACCTTGGATCTATGTTTTCTCTATTATACATGCAAATATGAACATCCAAGGTATTATCCTAATCTAGCATACAAAATAAAGGATATAACAAGATATAATACATACCTCTTAGATGTAGAATCTCTTCATGAAGCTTAAGTGCCTAGTGCCCCAAGTGTGACACCTCAAATGGTTCACACAACACCAAATACACTTGGAATAACTTGCGAGAATTCTACACTTCATGAAAATCAGCTAGCCCTTCTATTACACACACTAGTGCCGATTTTGGTCAAGAATAAGATGCATATATAGTTAGGGTTACACCATGTAAACCCTAATTTTCATGGCCTTTCATTTCCATGATCCATGGGTACAAAACACCATGGAGCATCATATGGGTTTTAGCCCAACTAGAAAATCCATGGAGCATTAGCCCACTATATAAGTATGGATGATTTGCACAATCAACCCATATATTTAATTAGTCTTCTTTTGATCACTTAATTAATCCTAGATTAATTCTTGATCAATACTAATTAAATAATCTTATTATTCTTATTATTAATATACTAGAACTTATAATATATTAATAACCATAAGTGTCTTATTTCTCTCATTTAGTCTATCCAAGTGCATGATGCCATGTAACCCAAATGGACCATGCCGGGTCGGGTCAAGTCTTACCAATTATAGTTATGGACTTAGACATTAATCTAACAGCATTATCATGTCAGCACAATAAAGGTTCTTCTACCAGTTTGCCTCCCGTTGTTCGTGTTATCCCTGAAAATTCGGTCATTGAATGAGTTTCCCTCAAATCAGTCCTGGCCCGGCCGAGCACTTCCATTTGTCATCATCAAATCATCGAGGGCCCCACAGATATCGCTTTTATCCCGAAGGTAAAAGGAATGGATAAACTTCGACTCATATGGCCTGTTCTACTACTTGTTGAATCATACACAAAGACACGTTTTATAACACCGAGTTACCGAATGCGTTTTCATGCAATCAATGTACAACCAACTCATAGTAACAACTCATATCTCTAGGTTTGAAGAATATAAGATATTATCGTCTCACGATCACTCGTGATAAAATCCATGAAGTGATTCCAATGAGCGCGGGTTGAATCCAATACCCAGAACTTATGAGCACTCATGAGTGTTGTAGCCCTTTGTCCAACACATTAGACCTCTACAAGCTAACCCATGACAGTCTTAATTCATATCTACTTCCAACATATGATCGAATGTGGATGGTTTGAATAACTTAGTCATCCAGAACAATGACCTAGTTTATTCTAGAAGTCAAAACATGCAAAATGAAACACAATAATAATCGAATCCAATATGGTCTCAGAACTTATGAATATAAATAAAACACCTTTTATTTATCACCATATGATTACACATTATTCATTGTATACTGTTTCAGCTATCAACTTTATTCTTGAATTTAAAACAATAGTTGTCCCATGCTCCAAGCATGTACACTATGTTTTCTAAACACTAGTCATGCCACACACCAAGTATGCATATTATGTTTGTCTATGATCTTTACTTTATGAACTAGATCAATTGAACATAACTTCAATGATTCTCTTTTCACACTCCCAAATCCTTACTACAAATGCAAGAATTCCAAACTCATGCCATTTACTGAAATCTGTTAGATTCTAAACTTATATGTATTGATCCTCTTGTAATGATTATGCAAGAAGTCAGAAAGACTTGACAACAACCATTACAGAGCATTCCAAAGGAGATCAGCTCCTTATAAACATCCTTCTTGCATTAAGTTTCCTAATCTTAAACAGATTGAAAATTATAACTTTGAAACATTTCCAGATTCCATTTTGACTATCACTTCTGAACAAGAGTTGCCTCCTTACAGATTATGTCAATATGGTCCTTCTAGAATTATCACTAAACTTCCAATTGTCCTTGAGAAACCAATCTTTGGTAAACCTTAGATTGTCCTCGACAATTGATTAATCCTTTTAGTCATATCCAATTCTAGACCTTTTCCCTTCTTAATGCCCCAGGCATTTGGAAAATGTTAGAATGGATGAATACAACACATGTCATCGATCCTATATCTGAAGCATATGGGACACGATTCATGATGTCTCACATAAAGACTAAACCAGTCTTTTGCTATAACATTTCCATTTCAATTTGCCAAGTTCTCATAATTCAGATTATGAAAAGGGATGTCGTAATCATAATCGAATTTTAGAACGCAAATAATGGACCCATATACAGAATTTCCTTATGTTGAGCCATTCCAACATGAAATTCATATATATATATATATATATATATATATATATATATATATATATATATATATATATATATATATATATATATATCCTTGACTAAATATGATTAGAACCTCAATCTAAGCTTTTAGATTTGAGACAAAGTATAATTTCCTCTCCGTTAATTATAGCAAAACAACTCTTTCCCAATTGAAACTTTTGTTTTCTATAATTAACATTGCTAACTTGCAACCTTTATCATAATTATCATGCTCCCACTAACATGATGCTTATTAGCATAACACTTATGCTCCCACTAGCTTTGACATGTACTCAGAAATTAGCTGACTTTCTTACCAAAGTTCAGATTTCTGATACTAGATTGTTTTGATAAAACTTTATCAAAATCATTCACCTCTTTTAGATAGCTCACAGGTGTGTCTAAACAATTTTAGAACTATGAAACAGGATGTTGTAATCATAGTCTCAATTGTTTAGACCTTTGCCACTTCTCACAAGTCCATGTTAGTGTGCCGATAAACCACACACGCTCCACTAACAACTTTGAGAATGCAAATATCACAATTGCTATCTAGCTAAAATCTACTTAGTGAAAGTGTTTCCTCACCATCATTTTCATGAATCGGAGAGAAACCTTATGACACTTAGATTTAATGGTGTATGTGTTCTTAACCATGTGAATTGTCAAAACCATAGTCACAAAACAAGGATAATGACAAATCCAAACTCATATGGACTGAACTCAATCTAATTTCTTGCCATCTGGCAGCTCTAGGGCCTGCCATTGCTTCCAAGTTGTTATGCACCCAATTGAGAACTCTATGAACTCATATGCAAAGCCAACTTTAACTGTAATGGACACAGAATATGTCAACACGATAGGTTATAAACCTCAAGTTGTGTGCTAGTGAAGAACTTTAGGTTTTATTCTTGATTAGTTCTTGAGACTTTCAAGACCTTTAAGGCTCCCACTGTCCTCTTGAACCATAAGACTCGCTTGTCAAGCATCCAAGAGATAGTGCGGATTCTAATCAAGACAAACACTTCACACAATTGGCCTTAGTTGGTCTTTGTTTTATCCAAAACATCACAACTTACCAATTTCAAATGTACAAGAGTAGAAAACTTTTACTCTTACATTTGACAAGTGTTTTAAACCTTCTTTAAGACATGTCACTCAAGTTACAATCTTAGAGTATAACTCTAAGAATTTTTTTTGAAACGAAGTATGAATCATCTTCTTGATTTAACCACTTCAACAATTCAAGTTCCTCTTCTTAGCTATAAGAAGGCTCTTAGAGGATGAATTGTGATAAGGTCTCTAAATCATTAAGATGATCACAAAACTGATACTAAAGTACTCTCCCATCTTTTCAGATTTGAGAGACTTTTATCCTTCTACCTAATTTGATTCTTCTTATTCGCTCTGCCTTACATTGGAACCTTTTCCAATGTCTCAGAATTACACTTAAGCTTGTAAGTATAACAATATTTACTGAGTCTTAGTAAATTATGACGAATAATCTTATCGATCTTTTGTGGTGGACTTGACCAGTGCACAAGAATGTGTACTCGATCCCTTAGTCCTTTAAATGACTCACACATCCATGTGAACAAGTAGTTAGTCTTAATTTTTCCAATGCTCGAAAGTTCTCATTCATCATGCTATACAACTTGCATGATTCCAAGTTCCGGTCCAATTGAAACTTGGGTGATGAGAATCTTTCCTTATTTGGTAAATTTAGACATTACCACAAATGAAAGAATCAATTTTATATTTCCACTCTTGCTATTAATGGAATCATATAAGCAACAATTTTTCCTCAAATGTCATTGTAAGGATATTTTAAAATAAATAAAATCAAAAGTTTTCTTTTATTTTAAAAGTTTGCGGAAAACTTATCCTTACAATCCATATGAAAACTTGTTGTTATCTATTCCTAAGCAATATCTCATAACTCCTAAGAAGTAGCTCAAGAATCCGATCTTCAAACTATGCGATAGAAATCCATCTACGCGATCAGATTCAACATATTCTTTCTTTAAGTTTCTTCACTTTTCTTTGATTCTTAAAACATCACCAGGTAACCCAGTCACATCATGTATCAAGAATCTCAGAATAGAAACTTAGCAGAGTTAGATAGTGGACTTTACCTGAAGTAGAGTCAAGCTTATTGACTTTAACATCCTTAGGTAAATTTGGCAGCTTCGCAACTAATGACCCTTTCTTTGGCAATATAAACATATGAACCCTTTGATAATGGTACACGGGACTATCACAGACTTAGCTTTTCTCTTTACCATTTGGTCAACCGATTTGACTACGGCCGATCCCTTTCCATTGGGAAGAGAATGCTTTTCTGGATTTCCTGTGTCACTATTGTCAATGTCCATCAAGTTTTTAGGAAGTTGATCTTAGCAAATAAATAAGATCATTAAGGTTCTTGTCATAGTCTGTTTCATAGGTGTTCCAAAAGAACTCACTATGTGACTTAGAAAGTGATTGAACGACCAACTTTCTCAAGACTTTGACACCCAACTCTCCCGGCTTGTCAATATGTGACTACATCTTCAAGATGTGATCACACATAGACATTTACTTTCCAATAGGGCTTGAGTGACCTTAAACTTTTCAAGAACTTGTGAGTTAGGGAGAATAATTGGAGGAGGTGAAAGAAGTATGATTTCCAAGGGACATCATCTTCATTTAGGAAAGCTTGTTTCAAGAGATTTGGGAAGATCATAGATGTCTAAACCAGACATGTTTTGGGAGATATTGAAGATAGTTGATCTAAAGTCCTTAATATGACACCCAATATGAAATATTAAGGCTAGGACCCAACAAACTATTTTATAACTTAGAAGAGGGATGCCGTAATCCAAGCTATAAAATATTTGAAGGTAGATGAATGACGATTCACCAATTTCCACCATGAAAAATGAAATAATGATTAGGTTTTTAATTGGATTTGAAACTCCTAGATCTTTGAGATTCATTGAACTGTTCAATGGCATGTTTCAATCTCGAGTGTGTCCTTCAGGTTTTGTGACTGGGATGCCGAGGATCACAAAACAAGGTGTGAAGTAACCATATAAATTACTTGGTACCCTTAAGTGTTTACCCCTCAATCGATGTGCCGGTTAACCACACACGCTCCATCGATACTATGATAAACATTAAGTTACCCTTTTCCTACCTTGTTAAATACGAGTTAGTGTGCAGGTTAACCACACACGCTCCACTAACCGACTTAAACAAAGTGCAAAGTGTAATTTCATGGATTAGGACCTTATTCATATTTTCCTAAGTAACTAAGATTGAGTATTAATAAAATGTTTAGTTACTTAGTATTTATCATTAATACTTTTAATGAAGGGAGAATTCTAGTCCTTGTCCTACCCGTTCGGCTAACGACCCTCCACCGGTCAAGGAAGCGGTGGGTGAGAGTGGACACCCATTAAACTGCCATTTTATAGGCAGTAACCTTATACCCCCATATAGACCGGCTTCGTGAATGAGGCCTACTAACGGTAAGACTAACTTTACTCGTATACATATATATATATATATATATATATATATATATATATATATATATATATATATATATATATATATATATATATATATATATATATATATATATTATTAACTTATAATATTATAAAGTATAAGGGTTGAATTTTAACTTTTAAAATTCTAAGGGCTAACTTGGAATTAAAGTATTCATAAGTAAAAACTTTTCAAATTTCCAAAACTTGAGGACAAGTTATGGAAGACTTTAAACTAATAAAAGAATTAACTTTTCTTTATTTTATAACTTATGGAATTAATTAAGGTTACATTTTTTTTTTATTTATTATTTAATGAAGAGACTCTTGGTCCTCCATAACTTGAGGACAAGTTATGGAGTCATAAAACCATTTAATTAGAACTAGACTCTTCATTTTGTAACCTTTGCCAACTTTTATGAGTTTTATGAAACTTAAATGTGACTTTTCATATAACTTGAGGACAAGTTACAAAAACACATTTTAGAATCAACTCTTAGATTAATTTGGATTGAAAACAACTATTTCACTCAACTTTTCTATTAATCTAAGCAACTCATAAGAACAAGACAATTCAAATCAAACTTTTTCATGTAATTAGTCTAAACCTTAAACTAATACAAAACATGAATCTATTGACAATTATCTTTGAAATTGGATTAGCATGAACATTACCACATCAAAAACAAGTTTATAAGTCCAAAAACATCTTAGGGTAATGTTCCTAGTCTAATTCCAGCCAAAAAAGTCGAATTTATGCTGTCTGGGGGTCCAACTCGTCGAGTGCATGAACCAACTCGGCGAGTTGGATGCATTTTGCCTTGGACTCGGCGAGTCCATTCATGGACTCGTCGAGTCTGCTGGGCAGACAGCATCAAAACTCGATTTTTCAGCTACTTTTGCAAGTATAACAAGAAAACAAGCCTAGGCTCTAATACCACTGTTGGGTTTTGAGCATTCTAACACTCCTAAGTGTACATGCAACCCTAAATACCTTGGATCTATGTTTTCTCTATTATACATGCAAATATGAACATCCAAGGTATTATCCTAATCTAGCATACAAAATAATGGATATAACAAGATAGAATACATACCTCTTAGATGTAGAATGTCTTCATGAAGCTTGAGTGCCTAGTGCCCAAAGTGTGACACCTCAAATGGTTCACACAACACCAAATACACTTGGAATAACTTGAGAGAATTCTACACTTCATGAAAATCAGCTAGCCCTTCTATTACACACACTAGTGCCGATTTTGGTCAAGAATAAGATGCATATATAGTTAGGGTTACACCATGTAAACCCTAATTGACATGGCATTTCATTTCCATGATCCATGGGTACAAAACACCATGGAGCATCCATGGAGCATCATATGGGTTTTAGCCCAACTAGAAAATCCATGGAGCATTAGCCCACTATATAAGTATGGATGATTTGCACAATCAACCCATATATTTAATTAGTCTTCTTTTGATCACTTAATTAATCCTAGATTAATTCTTGATCAATACTAATTAAATAATCTTATTATTCTTATTATTAATATACTAGAACTTATAATATATTAATAACCATAAGTGTCTTATTTCTCTCATTTAGTCTATCCAAATGCATGATGCCATGCAACCCAAATGGACCATGCCGGGTCGGGTCAAGTCTTACAAATTATAGTTATGGACTTAGACATTAATCCAACAACATTATCCTGTCAGCACAATAAGGGTTCTTCTCCCAGTTTGCCTCCCGTTGTTCGTGTTATCCCTGAAAATTCGGTCATTGAATGAGTTCCCCTTAAAAGAACATATAATCTCTTCTCCATCAGAGAATTGTCGGCAGCTGCGTATGATCCATGACTATGTTATGAAAAGGACTCCAGGTTTTCTGGGTGTGATCCGCTTCAAGAAAAAGGGAATGTGGGTTCCCCAATATATCGGGCCATTTCGGGTTTTGCCAAGGTTGGCAAGGCAGCGTATCGACTGGGTCTCCCGGAGGAGCTCAGTCAGATTCATAGCACTTCCTATGTCTTGCAGTTGCGAAAGTGTGTCTCGTGTGAGGATGTCATGGCATCATTGGGTGATCTTTAGGGAAATGAGCGCCTGAACTACATCGACATTCTGGTGGTCGTCTTGGAACAAAAGGTAAAGGTTCTACTTCGCAAGGAGATACCTTTGGTAAAGGTACAAGTGGCAACATCGGAGGGGATCCGTGTAGATTTGGGAGTCGGAGGCTGGAATGCAAAAGCATTATCTGGATTTTTCCATTAAAGCAGGCTTCGAGGACGAAGCCTAGTTCAAGTAGGGGAGAGTTGTAACATCCCGATTTCTAGGAATTAGATTTTAGGGATTTTCATACAATTAAGGAAGCCTACTCGACGAGTTGGAGGCCCCAACTCGTCGTGTAGAGATTATTCAGCCCGCGTGAACTTTAGGACCTACTCGACGAGTTGGAGGACCCAACTCGACGAGTTGGAGCTGGAACACGAAACCCTAATTTGCAGGGTTTTGCACCCTATTTAAACGCTCATTAGCCACCCTCTGCCTCTCTTATCACCCCTCTCGACCTCAAAAAACCCTAATCGTATATTACTCCTCATTTTGTGTGTGTAAAAGCTTGGAAGGTGGTTTTAGTGAAAGAATCTTGAAGACTCAGGAGCTTGGAGCAAGGAGAAGCTTGTAGATCCAGTACCTACTATGTATTTGCTTCCATTTGAAGATAACAAGTTGTTACCTTGATCATTCTAGTGTTAGATCTCCTCATTCAAGGGTTTAAGGCCATTTCTAGCATATTTATGGATCATTTTTGGTATTGATCATGATTTGAAGTTGTAACTTCAGATCTGGAATCCTCTAAGCCCTCATAGTCATACATTTATCGAATTTACCAAGCTTTGGGCTTTCTCTTTGGCTTAAACCTCTTCCTTAGCTTGGTTTTGGCATTTAAGGCCTTGCATGCAAGTAAAGTTTGAAACTTTACGTGGTAACTATGCTCAAGGAGGCTAGATCTACAATTTCGAGCTTTGGGGTAGCTTAAAAATGTCTAAATAAGTAATGGCTGAAGGAACTTGACGAGTTGGTTAGTATCTTCCCGATCTTCTGGACGTTGCATGGACTCGACGAGTTGACTCAGGTTTTAGCAGGGTTTTCTGAATTTGGAAGGAACTCGACGAGTCAGTGGCTGTACTCGACGAGTTGGGTCAACATGGACTGTTGACTTTGACATTGACCAAGGGTTGACCAGTTTGACTTCTGTGGGTACTTTGGTAATTTGGGTATTTATGGAAGTGGATCATTGGTGGTTGTAGGTGTTGGTGTTTGGAGCTGTGTTTCGGGAGTTTGATATTTCAGTTCTGATCAACTTTGTGAGGTGAGTTGTCCTCACTATACTACAGGGTCGAGGGCACCAATGCCAACCCTTTTCGGATTTGTATCTCGGTTTATTGCATGATGATATGCTTAGTAACCTGTTAGGTCGGTATTCTGGTATATAGGATGATGCTATGTTAGTGACCTGTTAGGTCGGTATCCTGTTATATAGGATGATGCTATGATTAGTGATCTGTCACGTTTAACTATTTGTATATGCTAGCTAGCGTTCGATATATATATATATATATATATATATATATATATATATATATATATATATATATATATATTGATTGTATGTGTGGGGGTGGGTTGAGGCGGGCCTCCTTTGTGCTGAAGGCCAACAGACCCAGGGCGGACCAGATAGACTGCAGACCCTAGGGGCATATCAGTTAGGCCGAAGGCCCGGAGATCAGTCGAGACAGGATGAAGGCCCGGGTGGGCGGACCAGGCTGAAGGTTCTGAGAATGGACCAGATAGACTGAAGGCCCGGTGAGGACAATCCAATGATCTGTAGACTCTATATGCATGTTGTTTATTTGCTATGATATGGTATGTTGTATGGCGTTGGTATTTTAGGGGAACTCACTAAGCTTCAGACTTACACTTTTGGATTTTGTTTCAGTTACTTAAGATGACCGCGGGAAGGCAAAAGCGTTTTCGTGCACCTCCTCCCATTTTTATGATTTGATTTCTGAGATACTCTGATATAAAACTATTTTGAAAACATTTTGTAATAAATAATGGTTTTTGAATGTCAGAAAAAGTTTTAAATTGGCTTGAATTTTATGGATGTTACACACGTATTCGTGTTGAAGATCTGAAGAAGAAGGTCAATATTAAGGAGGAGAAATGTTAGTCAATGTTGATGAGGTAATCAAGACAATAAAAGGCCACGTGAGATTGTTGAATGTTGAAAATAGACGTTGCAGATTTCTCTTAATTTTGTTGTTAGTTTACCTATTTAAGTAGTTAGTGTTTATCATCATAATTTATTAGTCGAAAAAACAGCTCTTGTACTCATTCAACAAAATTAAAGCATTTTACTACCTTTAGTTTGTTAGTTCCTGTTTGATTGGCTTTATCACCAACAAACTTTACAATTTACATATCATAAACACTTAGTAGGTTTCATAAATGGTATTTTCTAATATGTGTGCGTTACATATATAAGAATTAATTATAAAAAATATTAGCATAATTAAATGTGATAAACATTAAATATAAATAATATTCTTTATAATCAATGCATTTTACATTTTACCGTTAAAGTTTTATAGAAAAACGTTAATGAAACATGATTTCCTAAAAGCTCGGTACTAAAACCAAGTCAGACTTTCTTTGAACAACAGCTCCAAAGCACTCCGACATGTCTAGAGCTTCATTCTTTTCGCCATTGGGACGTTTCCAGTTAAAGTGATAAACTATATTAGCTAGAGGGAGCCGCACATTCGCTAAACCTAGGCCAATTCCAGGGCACATTCTTCTCCCAGCCCCAAATGGTAGATACTCATAGTCTTCACCGACGATATTAGCAGGGTTATTTTCAAACCTCTCTGGTATAAAACTTTCAGGATCATTCCAGTATTCTGGATCCCTATTTATTGCAAAAGCATTGATAATTAGTTTGGTCCTCTTAGGTATATGGTACCCGGCTAAAACACATGGCTCTCTAGACTCTCTTGGCATGCACAATGGGCCTGGTGGGTGAAGCCTTAATGTTTCTTTGATTACTTGATTTAAGAAGCTCAGATCTTGAATATCTTCCTCAAGGATCCTTTCTTTTCCATTTAGCACTTGCCTTAGTTCGGTTTGTAGCTTTTCCATTACTCTAGGACTTCTTATTAATTCTGAAAGTGCCCATTCAACTGTAGCTGCTGATGAATCCGCTCCAGCTCCAAACACATCCTGTATGTATGATTTCATTAAACCACAAGTCATTATAGTTGTTTCACAATGGGAAAATAAATAATGCCAATGACAAGTTTACCAAAATTATAGCTTTTATATTATCCAATGTTAAAGGAAACTCAATGCCATCTTTGAGCCTTAGTAAAACATCAAGCAAACTTTCCTCTGATGTGTTCGACTGATTGCTTTGGGTTTCGGCAAATATTTTGTTAACTACATTCTCAACGGCATTGTGTAACTTCGCTAACCTAGCCTTTTTGCCAGAAAGGTTTCGAATAATTTTTCTTGAAGGAAAGATATCAGCGACATCAAAACCTCCCATTTCCATTGATATCTTCTTGATTAAATCTGTAAACTCTGTTGGGTCGTTGACTCCTTTACCAAATGCTGCACTGCTTACAATTAATGCCACCCTACTGAAAACGATGTGGGAGAGATTGATAGGTCTTCCTGACATTGATGATCGAATGTCTTGAACAAGATTCCAAGACTCCTCCTCTCGAAGAGACTGAAACGACTTCACTTTCTTGGGACTCAAAAGCTCTTTGGTGCAAAGCTTACGAAGTTGTCTCCAATAGTCATCATATGGGGAAAAGATGATATCTGTGCTGTGATATACGACAACTTCAGCAGTTATATTATGGGGTCTATCTGCGAACGTCAAGTCATAGGTTGACAAAACCTCCTTGGCTAATTTTGGGGAGGACACCACAATTGTAGACACCTCGCCAAATTGTAGATGCAAAAAAGTACCATGCTTCTTGGCTAAGTTTGTAATCCCACGATGGGGTAAGGTGCCTATACATTTGTCAGTTAGATGCGTAATTGATTAGTGATAAGCAAACAGAATACATGATATGGTATTTATGCATGGGTGGATCGAAGAACAAGTGTACACATGCGATGTGATCAAACAATACATACCAATCAAATGATGCATGTGTCCGATGATCGGAAGTCTCCATGGCTCAGGAAGGTGGTTTCTCTTGGATGCCTTACGGGTGGTAAAAGTGAAAAGAAAGATGACAGTGGTGGCAAGGAGAATGAAAGTGACGAAATAGACTTCCATTGTTGATGCTGAGTAGTAATCAAACTAATACTCGTAGATATTAAATAGTTGAGTTTTTGCTAAATTTGGTATTTAGAGGTTTACGCCGGCTTGAATGGTTACCATAACTGTCTTTTATTGAATTCCATTCATAGCTCCATAATAATAACTTGATAACGCAATGGTCAGTTCTTTTTTTTTTTTTTTTTTTTTTCAGGAATATGTTGACGGACATGATAACTAATTGACCTATTAAAATAAAATGTTCAAAATAGGTGAGCTTGAATTCTAGCCCAACAAAAGACTTTTTCAATTGTCACAGACCCAAGAAGAATGCCACGTAGGCACGAGATATTCCTCTGTAGAGACACGAGTATGCATACGTTAGAAAGGAAAAGTATTCGTTATTATATATATACACTAAAAATATGATAAATTATTATTGTAAGGGATGAGATCTGGAATTTTAATACGGGTACAAAAATAATCGAAATTTAAAATATCATTTGAACAATTTAAATTTGGGTAAAAACATGAAGCATCTTGAAACTATATTTTTAAACAAATTTCTTCGAATGGATGGCGGAATACCGATCTTGCTATTGTCTCTAAACTCTCGGTAGCAATCACTTCGATTCATGAGAAGAAAAGAAAAACGGGCATTAAGCTTTAATGTTTCGAGCTAAGGGTGCGAGGTAGTTAAGTTTACTTAGATATAGAAAACTAATATATGAAAGGTTAATATATAAAGTTTTTTTCGGGGATACAATTGTACCCCAACGCGCCATCTAGCTCAGCCACTGGATGAGATTTTAAACCGAAAACTAGATCCAAATCGGAATCGGTAGAATCATAATACATAGAACCGGTCCAGCTCGAGTTTGTTAATCGGAATCGGTTTTCATGGGTTTGCGGCCTTCGGGTTATGGTAAACCAGGTTTAAAAACCTAAACCGGTGTTAGGAGCCGGAACCGGATTTAAGAGACCGAATCTGGTTGATACTAAATTTTAGAACTTAAGCACTATGGAGATGCAAAAGAGGATAATGTCTATGAACCAAAAATATTAAAATGATTAGACTAAACGGAGTGGGGGTGTCAAACTTACTCGCCAGCTCACCAGCGATCCAGGAACACCGTCCCCAAGCTCTTGCTAGGAGGGTCGCCACTCATGCCTCGTTACAGATTTGGCGAGAAGAGGGAGAGACTGAGGGAGCAATTCAATTGGTAAAAAATCCCCCAAATCTCCATCACAAAACCACACAGAGTCATCTTCATCTAGGTAATCCCAAATTTCAATTCTCAACACTTGGATTACACTTTAACCTTGTTTAATTTGATAGTTTTTGTATGTGGGAAATCATGAACCTTCAAAGTTAATGACAACAATCAACCGCAAAGCTTGCTTTGGTAACAATGGCAGGTGGGGTCTTAACATTTGGATCAATCGATCCAGCTTTCACAGCAAAATCCGGCGGCCGGTCGGTTGTCAGGCGTTCGGTTCTGCCCCAAATCAATCGGCACCTCGTTCGTCTTCACCAAGAATCAATAACTCAAGGTAATTTCTGGGTTATATATAAGGTAATTTATAGGTTACATATTCTCTATAACAAAGTGATTTGATGTTTATTTATGTGGTGGCAGAACCAATATTTAGATCAACCCACCGGTTGCACCACCGCTGATCAGTGGATACAATTGTGGGTATGGTGGTTGGGGGTGGTCGTCGTTTTCATTCTTTGCACCTGGGCCTAGTGTGCCGGTGGGTTTGATACCTTGGTGTTTTTTATGCTTCTTCGTGCTGCAGCAGATGTCGTTGGAAGGTTCTTTAGATCCAGGAATGATTATGATGATGAAGATTACTGGTAAATTTTTGTGTAGAAGACCACACTTAAATGTATGATTATTTTTAGATGTATAGATCACATAACAGGGTGAATATCACTTGATAAACTTGATGTTGATATAAATTTGATTCGAGTACGAGGAGTGTTATCAATCCCTAAATGTTAAATGTTAAAGTTAAATGAGAAAAAAATAAAAAATAACTCAAAAAGTTCACATGACAAAAAAATGTTAGAAGTGTTATTATTCTCTTTAACAATTTTATATATGTCAAATTTTGTTAATAGTTAAAATTTTTAAATGATAACTCAGTTATATTGACCAAAGGTACGACCAACTTAATTTTAATAGTCACCAACTCAACATTATCTTATATACCAACATATTTACATATTTATTTCCCCGATAATTATTCCTCCAAGATATTCCTCCAAGATACAGAATAACACAGATTATCTTTTAAATTTTAAAATCATGGATTTAAATTTATTTATTTAGCCATCTAATATTTCATGTGTTTTTGATGCACGCATAGAGTGTTTGGTGGTGTTTCTATTTTATTTTATTTTATTTTTTATTTTCGTTTTTATTTTTGTTCTATTCATTTTTTATTTTTTTATAAACTCATTTTAAGTATTTATATCTGCGAACAAGAAGACATTTTTATTTGTACGTTGTCTTTGACTGTTTGTTTTTGGGAAAATGACTTAAGAGGGTAACTATCTTTTTTCCGTGTTCACATATTGGCAACTTCTTCTTTTTTGTACATAATAAAACAACTAACTTGTTTTAACTGTTTAGATTACACCAATATTACCAGTTAATACATGTTTTAACCGGTAACTAAAAGAAAAAATGAATTAGGAGAGTAACTACCTCTTATCTGTGTTCACATATTAGCAACTTCTTATTTTTTGTACATAAAAAAGCAACTAACTTGTTTTAACTGTGTAACATCCCAAAAATCATGACCAAAAATTTCGTTTTTAATTTAATACTAAAACCATAATTGTCAAACCATTAATTTAATACTCCGGCATCGGGCCTCGCCCGGCATCAGGCCCCGCTTGGCATCGAGCCCCGCTCGGTATACAGATCTGTCTCTCTTAGGCCCCGCCTGCTACACACATACAATCATATAACATGCTAACACATAAAGAAACATACTCTACTGTATCCCTGTCCTAAGAAACATACTCTGCTAATAATGAGATACAGAACGTCGTCTGTACTCAGCTAGTTCCAGCCAGGGCTTCAACAGTGTAAGGTGAGTCTCCTCACTGTGTGAATGGGTCTAAGGCCACAATGTCAGCCCATGTAGTCTATGAGTAGGAAGACCCGGGGGTTAGCCCTAGCCATTGTATGCTAGTATGTTATTCCAGACCAATGTCTGATGTTGGGCGGGTGCCCGAGGAATGTTTGGATGTTAGATTATACTTGTTGTTTGTGTGATACTGGTATGTGCTTGGTGAAGAGATGAGTGTGGGCGAGGTCCTGTATCTCATCACTAGCTGAGTACGGACGATGTTCCGTATCTCATTATTATCAGAGTATGTTTCTTAGGACAGAGTAGAGTATGTTTCTTTATGTGTTAGCATGTTATATGATTGTATGTGTTTAGCGGGCGAGGCCCGAAGACAGGCGAGGCCTAAGAGAGACATATATGTATATCGAGTGGGGCTCGATGCCAGGTGGGGCCTGGTGTCGGGCGGGGCCCGATGCTAGAGTATTAAATCAATGGTTTGACAATTATGATTTTAGTATTAAATTAAAAACGAAATTTTTGGTCATGATTTTTGGAATGTTACACAGTTAAAACAAGTTAGTTGCTTTCTTATGTACAAAAAATAAGAAGTTACCAATATGTGAACACGGATAAGAGATAGTTATCCTCGTAAGTCATTTTCCCTTTGAGTTACCGGTTAAAACAGGTATTAGCCGGTAATATTGGTGTAATTTAAATAGTTAAAACAAGTTAGTTGCTTTATTATGTACAAAAAAGAAGAAGTTGCTAATATGTGAACACGGATAAGAGGTAGTTACCCTCCTAAATCATTTTCTCGTTTGTTTTTTATAAAAGTCAGAATATTTGCATGCGTTTCTTCTTCTCCAAAAATACCATAGACCAAAGTTTATGGTCAAAAACATATATTTTTTTCATATATCTTCTAGAGAATAAACGAAAAATAAAAATATATATAACTTTCACAAACACATATAAACATGTTTTTTTCCATTCTCTTTTTTTATCTTACAAACACATGTACAAGCCACTTATCTTTCTTTCTTCACGAACACATATACAAGTCCCTTATCTTTCTTCCTCTTTTCGATTTAATAAAATATTAAAAATAATAAATAACTTTATTTATTTTCTAAATACTAAACTAGATATGTTGCCCATGCTCCACATAGGCTGTCTGATTTGAGTGTCATTTTTGTTTATAGATTAATAGGCGTCGTTGTTGATTCTTTTAATTAACTTTGGATTATTTTCATACGGATAAACAGTCGGAGACGGATAGATAGAGAGCAGGAAAAAAACAAAAAAGTTAAATATGAGAACCAATATACAAAAAATATACAAAAAGAAGAATATGACAGATACAGAAAGTGCAAGCATGAAAAGGGACCAAATTTTTTAAAAAAATGATCAAAATTTTCAATTCTTTAAACTTTTGTGGCCAAACATTGAATATTAAAAGGTTCTAAAAAATGTAAAAAAATTTATTGCAATGACCAAAAGTGTCAAAATGCCTAAAGAATAAGGGGAAAAGTTGACAAAAAACATGATGTAAAACTTTTGACTGTAAGGACCAAAAGTGTCAAAATGGCTAAATAATTAAAGAGTTTGGAATTAGCAAGTTTTTAGAAAAGGGACCAAAGTTGTCAATTTCTTAAAGTTTTTTGGTCTAACTTTAATATTAAAAGGTCCAAAAAAAATGTCAAAATTTTGATTGTAATGACCAAAAGTGTCAAAATAACAAAATAATAAGGGACAAAATTGACAAAAAAAAAATACAACTCTACTATTCATAACATTGAACATCTTTAATACTATCTCCATCCCAAATCGATAGTCCGCTTTTGACTTTTGAAGTTTTTTTTCTTCAACTTTAACCTTAAATATTTTTGTTTTTGATAGATAATACTTGATTCAAAATATATGAATTAATTGTATTTTAAATGTTTTTTTATTGTAATAATTTTTATCAAGTAATATATAAAACAAATATCTATATTTAAGTTTAAAGTTGAAGAAAAAAGACTTCAAAAGTCAAAATTGGACTATCAATTTGGGACGGAGGGAGTATATATATATATATATATATATATATATATATATATATATATATATATATATATATATATATATATATATATATATATATATATATATATATATATAGGGTTAGGTTCATATGAGACGGCCTAATTTTGTGAGACCGTGAGACACATTTTTTTATTTTTTTATCTATTTTTTATTTTTTTTAGTTAATTCAACTTCCGAAAATAATATTTAAAAAAAGAATTTTTTTATTTTTCCATTTACTTTGCATTTTAAAATTATTTTTTAGAATATGTACAATGTAATATTCTATTAGAATATTTCACTTATTTTTCAAAAAAAATGGATTTTTTTTAGTTAATTCAAATTCTGAAAATAATATTTAAAAAAAGAATTTTTTGATTTTTCCATTTATTTTACATTTTAAAATTATTTTTTAGAATATGTCAGTGTAATATTCTATTAGAATATTTCACGTATTTTTCAAAAAAAAAAAGGGATTTTTTTATTTATTTTATTTATTTTTATTTTTTTTAGTTAATTCAAGTTCCGAAAATAATATTTAAAAACAGAATTTTTGGATTTTCCAATTTATTTGCATTTTAAAATTATTTTTAGATCTAGTCTCACGGTCTCACAAAATTAGAATGATCTCAACTGAACCTTTACCTATATATATATATATATATATATATATATATATATATATATATATATATATATATATATATATATATATATATATATATATATATATATATATATATATATAGGGTTAAGTTCATTTGAGACGGCCTAATTTTATGAGAACGTGAGACGCATTTTTTATTTTTTTTATTTTTTTTTAAATTTTTTTTGTTAACTCAAGCTCCGAAAATAATATTTAAAAAAAGAATTTTTTGATTTTTCCATCTATTTTGCATTTTAAAATTATTTTTTAGAATATATATACAGTGTAATATTCTATTAGAATATTTCACGTATTTTTTTAAAAAAATGGAATTTTTTTTATTTTTTTAGTTAATTCAAGTTCCGAAAATCATATTTAAATTTTTTTTTTAGATTTTTCCATTTATTTTGCATTTTAAATTTATTTTTTAGAATATGTCAGTGTAATATTCTATTAGCATATTTCACGTATTTTAAAAAAAAACGAGATTTTTTTTTATTTTTTTAGTTAATTCAAGTTCTGAAAAAAATATTTAAAAAAAAGAATTTTTGGATTTTTCCAATTATTTTGCATTTTAAAACTATTTTTAGATTTGGTCTCACGGTCTCACAAAATTAGAATAGTCTCAAATGAACCTGAACTTTTATATATATATATATATATATATATATATATATATATATATATATATATATATATATATATATATATATATTAATTGGTGAAGTTTTCATCACTTTTCATATAATAATTTATATATTCAAAATATTATTCAATTATAATAATATAGACTTTTTTAATTTTTTTAAGTCCGTTAAATAACAATGTAATTTTTTTAAAGCCTAGTGTCACAGGCTGATATCCCGTGACTGTGTTGACCAAGAAGACAAAGACCATGCCACTGGAATAGATTGCCATTGGATTCAAAAAGGAGCGTCCTAGCCCAAGGGACATTGTTATGCTAGTCGTTGTTGTCTGGTTCAGTCGTTGAAGTGTGTGACAACGAAGGGGCCGTAGCGTTCTAGAGATACAACTGGTCGGGGGCTAGTGACGCTTCCCTGATGAGCCCATGGCAGGGCGAAACTAGTTGGCGTGTGTAACATGGGAGGCCTAGTATCGGGGTTTTATGGGGGACCTCGGTGCGCCGCATGGGCAAGGAGTAATGTCGAACTAGTGTCCGTGACAAGTGGTATCAAAGCCAAAATGAATGGACGTGCCAGTATGATCGAGCATATTTGTGGGGTCTGTAGAAGTATGGACTTGTTGGTGGGTTGTTGCGAAGTCAAGAGCAATACACCGATGAATGCTCTACCTCCTTAAAGGAAGTAATGGGGTTGGCTACATGTCGAGGATTCCGACTTCGAAATATATATGTTGGGATCCAGTTTAGCGGTACGAGATCACCCTTGGCATCAGAAGAAAAGGTCATTTCGAAAGGACAAAAGTTCCTCTTCCATCGCACGAGGATGTGCGATAATTTTACAGTGGGAGAGTGTCACGGGCTAATTTCCCGTGACCATGTTGACCATGACATCATAGACCATGCCACTGGAATAGCTTGCCATTGGGTTCAAAAGGGGGTGTCCTAGCCCAAGGGACGTTATGCTAGTCGTTATGGTATGGTCGAGTTGCTGAAGTGCGTTACAATGGGGTCATAGCGTTCTAGAGATACAACTGGTCGGGGGCTAGTGTCGCTTCACTGATGAGCCCATGGCATGGCGAAACCAGGTGGCGTGTGTAATATGGGAGAGCTGGTATTGAGGTTTTATGGGAGACCCCGGTACGCCGCATGAGCAAGGAGTAATGCCGAACTAGTGTCCGTGACAAGTGGTATTAGAGCCAAAACAAAGGGACATGCCAATATGATCGTACATATTTGTGGGGTCCTTAGAAGTACGGACTTGCTGGTGGGTTTCTGCAAAGTCAAGAGCAATACTACGATGAATGCTCTGCCTCCTTGAAGAAAGTAATGGGGGGTGGCCACATGTTGAGGATTCCAACTTCGAAGTATAAAGGTTGGGATCCAGTTTAGTGGTACGCGATCCTACTTGGAATCAGAAGAAAGTCCATTTCGAAAGGACAAAAGTTCATCTTCCATCGCACGAGGACGTGTGTCAATTTTGTGGTGTGAGAGTGTCACGGGCTGATATCCCGTGACCGTGTTAACCAAGAAGACAAAAACCATGCAACTGGAATAACTTGCCATTGGGTTCAAAAGGGGGTGTCCCACCCAAGGGACATTGTTATGCAAGGTGTTGTTGTCTGGCCGAGTCGTTAAAGTGCGTGACAATGAAGGGGGTCGTAGTGTTCAAGAGATACAACTGGTCGGGGGCTAGTGCTGCTTCCCTGATGAGCCCATGGCAGGGCAAAACCAGTTGGCGTGTGTAACATGGGAGGGGTGGTATCGGGGTTTTATGGGGGACCTTGTTACGCGGCACGGGCAAGGAGTAATGTCGAACTAGTGTCCATGACACTATACATTGATTCATTTATATTTATCCAATATTTTTATCTTTATTTAACTATTTGACATAAATATACGAGTCCAATTAAATTTTTTGAAACATTTAATTGTTTGAAGGACATTGTAATACAATGGATCGTTGATATGTGGATCAGTTACGGGATAAAAAATTTGAACTGTTTAATGCAAAATATATAATAAATAATTTTTTTAAAAGTTGTTAATGTGGTTGTATAAATTTTATATTAATGTTGTAAAATTTGATTTTTTTTAAAAAAAATTTAGTGTTGAATAGCTCTTTTAATTTAAAAATAAATCAATTTATTCATATTTCATTTTATTTTAATAGCTTGCATACATTAATAAACAATAATTTTTTTTGCAGACTATAAATATTTGGTCTACCTCTTCTTTTGTAGATGTGTTCAAATGCAGTCCGTAAACTGCAAAAATTTTACATTTTCAAAAGACAAACACTACCTAAATTTATCTTTAATCTCATGTGTTTCTTGGACCTCAAATCTTTGATCTCGTGTTTTTCTTGTACCTTAAAGCTTTATCTCAATATTGCAACCTACCAACGTATTTTTATCCTTAGTAAATAAATATAAGGTAAATGGCACAAAACTTACTAACTTTTCACTTTTTTCAATTTTGACACCGTGTTTTTTTTTGTTACAATTAAGTTACTATATTTTCAATTTATTCCAATTCTGACCAATTGACCGGTTTGCTTCAGGTCATCCGGTCGCCACTACTTAAGTGACATGATGACATGTTAGAATAAAAAAAAAGTGATGCAAAAGTCACCATGTTTTAATTTTTTTTCAATTTTGACACTAAGTTTTCAATATTTTCCATATTTGACACTAAGTTTTTTATGTTCTCTAATTTGCAACATAAATGAAATAAACATATCCATTTCCACCCCATCAATAAAAAATTTCGTTTGTATATAGTTTTTCTTTATCCTATATTTTTGGATAAGATTTAAACTATTATATACCCTTTGGGTTTTTCTTATTCCTTAATGTAGTAATTTTTACTAACTTTTTTTTGTCTCTCCTCCCTCGTTTCTTTGACCTTGCCTCATGTATGTAAATAACTTGTTTTAATAACTCGAAACCATGTCTTCCTTTTGGCTGTAAAGATATTCCTAGTACATGTTTATTGACTCAAAAATTAAACATTGTATGCCTTTAACTTGATCTTAAAGCGGGAAGATAGAACCATGGATCGAATTAAAAGAAAGAAAGATACAATTAACGACCAACTTACGCTTTGTTGGCAGCATAGATCACATAGAGAGACGTGAAGGTACAACAATGGCAGCACCCGAACCAATATTAACGATGACACCTTTTTCCTCATAGTCATTCCTCCAATCACAACTCTTGTTACCAAACTCGTGCTTGTCACAAACACTTTCATCACATTCATCAAAACATCTTCTTCAACCTCATGAAAGGCAAAGGATTTGTCGATGTCGTTGGTTTCTCCGGTGATGATAGCCCATGAAACGTAGTTTTTTAGGTTCTTAGGTGGTCGGAAAAAAGTGATGAAAAACCATTTTAGGAGATTGGTAATGAGTTGGAAAAGATAAAGAAAACCAAGTACAAAAAATGAAACAATTATGTCTTTGCATATGTTTATTTTATTTATATTGTTTTTTTATTGTATTGTACATATATTTTATTATATTATAGGGTAAATAGTGAAATTATGTCTTCGCATATGTTTATTATTGAATTAGGTGTCTAAGTGTAACATCCAAAATTCCAGGTATCAAATTTTAATTATTTATATTGTGTCAAGAAGAGGGACTCGACGAGTTGACGCCTAGACTTGTCAAGTAGGATCGCGATTGCTGACTGGATTTAATGAATGGATTCGACGAGTCAGTGAGTCGACTCGACGAGTCCGCGCTATGGACAGAAACCCTAAATCCTGGAGCATGTGCCCTATTTAAGGGATCTTATGGCCCTCATTTGCGGCCACCTTCACCCTTCAGAGCACCAGAGAACCTGAGAGCATTGTGAGTGAGAAAAGAAGCTATTTTCTTCATTTCTAGTGTGATTTTGCAAGAAAGAAGGAAGGAGGGCAAGCTAGGCAGATTGTGGAGCTCAGATCCTCTACCATATGAATAGAAGAGGCTGCTAGAGGTATAAATCTATGCTTATCCTCGTGTATATGGTGATCTACTTGAATCTAGGGTTTTCTTATGCCTTCTTTAGCTTGGATTAGAAGCGTATGAGGTCCCAAGGTGGAATTCTTCTTAGATCTGGACCTTAAGAGGTCCAGAGAGTCCTATCCATCCTGCTTTATGCTATTCCTTTGGAGATATGAACCTAGGTTGCCATTTTAGAAGCTATTTCACCAAAAGAAGCCCTATGAGTGTTGCATGAGTGTAAAGGTTGGACCTTTTTGTGATTATTGTGTATTGGAAGGTCAGATCTATAGGATAGAAAAAGCAGATCTAACCTCAAAAGGTCTTTTGAGTGTTGCCATAAAGGGAACTCGACGAGTCGAGTCGGTTTTCCCCGCGGTTCGTGACCAGTGGTAACTCGTCAAGTGAAAGGTTAACTCAACGAGTCGAGTGAGGATTTATGAGGATTAAGAGGACACGCATAGACTCACCGAGTCACATGAGTGAACTCGACGAGTCTGGTCAAAGTTTGACCGTTGACTAGAGTTGACTTCAGCTGACCTTTGGGTTTTGGTCAAGCTGGTTCAAGAGAGGTCAGAAAGGGGTAGGATAGTCTTCTACCCATTCTTTGGAAATGAGGACAAGAGAAAGTATTGATTAGAGATGTTATTATGTTGATAAGAGGAGGCTAGGTCGGGTTATCGAGCATGATAGGTTATTCGACATCGTACGAGGTGAGTATTCTCATTATACTATACCTAGAGTGATAATTATGTATGACCAGAAGGTCTTATGTTCTATGAGGAGTATGTGATGTATGCTGTTATATGGTATGTATGTGTTATGTTATGTTATGAGTAGTATGGTATGGACCAAAAGGTCATTATGATATGGACTGGAAGGTCAAGATGTTAGGGACCGGAAGGTCGACAAAGGAGGACCGGAAGGTCTATCCGGATTGTGGGACGGAAGTCCCATTGAGACACATGGATCGGAAGGTCTTGTAGAATTATAGCCTTGAGTGGCGTATGTATGTATGTGGTATTTTGGTGAACTCACTAAGCATTTATGTTTACCGTTTATGTGATATGTGTTTCAGGTACCAGCGAGGATCGCGGGAAGGCGCCAACATGATCTGTACACATTGATGGAGTTTTATGTATTTGAGATCTTGGGATTGTTTTATTTGGATGACATGTGTTACGTTGGGTTTTGATATTTCTCATGAATGAAATTATGTTTTAAAAATGGAAAAAAAATGTTTTGGAAATTCACGTTGTTACAAATTGGTATCAGAGCCTTGATTTGAGGGATTCGGATGCACCTTCGGGTGTATTTGAACTCAAACTGAGGATTTGAGAAAGTTTCTCATAAAAGGAAATTTTTTTCTAAAAAGTGAAGGAATTTGAGGAAAGCGGAAAGAAGCAGTGTGTACGATCAGCCAGCGCCCGAACGGTGATTTCCCAAAATACCCTTACAATATGTGTTATGAGATATGATATAATATCTTATGCATGCTAGAGTAGGCTAGGTATTCATATTAGGACTAGAATGGCCTGATTTGTGATGCCTTAGCCTAGGAGATTACTGCTGCTATGAGATGCTTCGAGAGTGAGTAGGTAGCAGTGAGGAGATTTTGAGAAGTCTACCGAAGGGTAGCCTATGCTTAGCGAGATGTAGAGTACTTGTGATCTGGGATCCTAGGAGGAGGACTTGGAACGAACGCGGATGCGGTGTGGAAGGTAGTATAGGGCCCGTACTACTGAAAACACCGGATCAATGCGCAGTTCAAGTAAGAATCCTTAGGGTACCAGGGAAAAAGTAGGGTTGAGTTATCAAGTGCGAGTATACTCGAGTGACTCTCTGATATTTTTATGTTGTATTTCAGAGACATCATGGTTGGGACACGCCACAGACCAGAGACCAGCGGCGTGAGTAACGAGGAGCTTCGTCAGATGATCCACGATGAGGTGGTTGTGGCTATCCGAGCAAAGATACCGGAGATGTTTGGGTCTATTAAGACCATGTTGATTGAGACATTCGATGAGCGGTATGCCGCGGTTACTGAGGTTGCAGCCGCTGCAGCTACGGCAGTTGTTGCTGCTCCTAGACCTCAGGGGGTGACTCGTTGCTGTTCCGGGAATTCAACAACACGAAGCCGCCAGAGTTTGATGGGACGCAGGACTCGATTGCTGCGATGAGATGGATTTTTGATATTGAGGGATGCTTCTACACCTGTTCGTGTGCGGAGCATCTGAGGGTACGGTTCGCGTTGAACCAGCTCCGCTTAAGAGAAAAGGATTGGTGGAAGTTTGTGATGGCAAACTTCACTCTTACAGAGATCTCAGAGGTGACCTGGGAGAATTTCACCACCATGTTCAGAGAAGAGTATGTTCCCCCGGTGGAGAGGGAACGGTTGGCACAAGAGTTCTTGACCCTCAAGCAGGGGACGGTGTCCGTGACTGAGATTACACAGATGTTCCATGAGAGGGCGTTGTTTTTCCCTGAGCACGCGTCGTCTGAGCAGGCACGCATGAGCCGGTATTTGCGCATTCTGAGGAGGGATATTCGGGATTTCGTGGCGAAATCGACTTACCAGACATTTGTTGAGCTCCAGGCAAATGCCCAGAAGAGGCAGATTGAGCTAGAGACTTAGGCTAGGGAGGAGACCGAATCTCAGAGGTGTTGGGTTTTGAGCAATCTAACACTTCCTAAGTGTGCATGCAACCCTAATAAACCTTGGATCTATGTTTTCTTCTAAAATACATGCAAATAATAATTTCCAAGGTTTCTTCCTAACTAGCATAGCATAAGGATTATGAATAATAAAACTACTAGTAGAAATACATACCTTTTGATGGTGGTTGATTGCTTGGAGTTTGAGAGCCAAGCACCAATAGTGTGAATGCCTCAAATGGAATCACAAATCACCACAAACACTTGGAAAACTTTGAGAGAGTAGTATACTTTCTTTTGGAATCGGCCACCACTAAGTCTCACACACCTAGTCACATTTCTTGCATCATATGCTTCTTTATATAGTGTGCATGGTTAGGGTGAAACCCTAATAACCCATGTCTTTTCCTTTCCAAGGATCCATGGGTTAAAAGCTCCATGGATTGTCCATGGACTTCCATATTAGCTTAGCCCATTAACAAATGAGTATTAGCCCATACTATATAAAATATAACAGCCCATAATTTAATCAGTCTTCTTTTTAATCTCTAAATTAATTCATAATTAATTTAAGACTAAAACTAATTAAATAACATGACTTCATATTAATGTATTATAATTTATAATATATTAATAAATCGTAAGTATACAATTCTCATAAAATTATCCATAAATTGTTTGGGTGAAGTGCAACCCAAATGGACCATGCCGGGTCGGGTCAAGTATGTACCAAATAAGTTATGGACTTAGACACCTTATCCAACAGAATCCCACTTGGATAAGTCTAATAAATATATTTGCGTATGTTACTTCAGGAACCAACCAGCAATCGTAGCTCTCGAAAACTCTGTTGAACTATGAAGCGCCATTTTAGATAAGTGATCATATAATCCTCTGTTCTCATGATATCAGCCGGACAAATACATGGAACAACGTCGTACTTATTGTCCAGCAGTTTGTTTCCCGATTTTCGATTTGTTTGACAAAGAACTTAATCGAACACATCAATTTAGTTCTGACCGGCCGGTACATAGGTCACAACAAAATCATCGAGGGGCCCAGATATCGCTTCTATTTCTAGAAGGAACAGATAAACTTCGACTCATATGCTTGTTCTACTACTTGTTGAATTGTACACAAAGGCACGTTTTATAACATCAAGTTACTGATGTGTTTACGTGCAATCAATGCACAACCAACTCATAGGTAACAACTCATATCTCTAGTTTTGAAGATTTATATGATATTACCGTCTCACGATCACTCGAGATAAATTCCATGAAGTGATACAAGTAAGCATGGGTTTATTCCAATACTCATAACTTATGAGCACTCATGAATGTTGTAGCAACCATTGCTATGACTAAACCCATTTAGCCATCTACAAACTCGATTCATGACAGTCTTGATTCATACCTACTTCCAACATATGAACAACTGTGGAGTGTTTAAATAACTTGGTCATTCGGAAAGAATAACCTAGCTATTTTGGAAGTCAAAACATGCAAAGTGAAACACAATAATAATCGAATCCAATATGGTCTCAGAACCCTTTTGAATATAAATAGAACCACCTTTTATTTATCACCATGTTGATTACACATTATTCATTGTATAATGTTTCAATCAATCAACTTAAGACTTGAATAAAAACAACAGTCGTCCCATGCTCCTAGCATGTACACTTTGTTTTTCTAAACAATAGTTATGCCATACTCCAAGTATGCACACTATGTTTGTCTATGATCCTTACATTGTGATGTAGATCAATTGAACATGATTCCAATGATACTCATTTCACAATCCCAAATCCTTATTGTAAATGTAAGAATCCCCGATTCCTATCATTTACCAACATTTTAAACTTTTATGCAATGTTCCTCTTGTAATGATTATGCACAAAGTCACCAAAACCTTGTCACCAGTCATTATAGAGTATTCCAAAGAAGGTCAACTTCTATGGAACGGAAGTCTCATATTCAAAGTACATTGCTTTGAACATCCTTCTTGCATTAAGGTTTTCTAATCTTACATAGATTGAATAACTTCCACCTATGGAGACATTTCCATAGTCCTATTTTGACTATCACTTCCGAACAAGAGTTACTTCTTTTCAGAATATGTCAATATGGTCCTTTCCGACAACTTACATCATACTTCCAACTTTCCCTGAGCAACCAATCTTTGGCGAACCTCAGATTGTCCTCGACAGTTGCTTAATCACTTTAGTCATATCCAGTTCTAGACTTTTCCCTTCTCAATGCCTTAAGCATTTGGAAAATTTAGAAAAGATGAATATTATAGCACATGCAATCGATCCTATATCCGAAGCATATGGGACACGATTCATGATGTTTGACATAAAGACATGATACTAGACCAGTCTTTTGCTACAATATTTTTTTATTTGCCATGTTTTCAAAATTTAACTATGAAGAGGGATGCCGTAATCATAATCAAATTTTGAAAACGCAATATATATAGAATTTCTTCAAGTTGAACCGTTCCAACATAAAATTCATATATATATTCTTGACTAAAGATGATTAAAATCTCAATCTAAGCTTTAGAATTGAAATGAAGTATAATTTCCCTTTAGAATTGAAATGAAGTATAATTTCCTCTCCCTTAATTATAGCAAAACAACTTTTCAACCCCTGCAACTTCACGAATTGAAACTTTGTTTTCTATAATTAACATTGCTAACTTGCAACACTAAACGTAATAATCATGCTCCCACTAACATGATGATTATCAGCATAACACTTATGCTCCCACTAGCTCTGACATATTTCCAGAAATTTGCTGGACTTCTGAAATTTAGATTCATACACCCTTTCTTAGATAGCTCACATATGTGTCTAAACAATTTTCAGGACTATGAAAAGGGATGCCGTAATCATAGTCTCAATTGCTTAGGCATTTTCCATTTCGCACAAGTCCATGTTAGTGTTCCGGTTAACCACACGCGCTCCACTAACGACTTTTTGAAAATGCAAATAACACAATTGATATCTACGTAAAATCTACTTAGTGAAAGCGTTTCCTCACCATCATTTTCATGAATCGGAGAGAAACCTTATGACACTTAGATTTTATAGTGTATGAGTTCCTATCCATGTGAATTTGTCAAAACCATAATCACAAGATAAGACTAGTGACAAATTCAGCCTTACATGGATTAAACTTGTTCAATTTTAGTTTCTTGTCACCTTGGTAGCACAAGGCCCACCAATGCTTCCAAGTTGAACTCTGATAACTCACATGCAAATTCAACTTATTTGAAGTAGGTACATAAATAAGAATTATGTCAACACGATAGGTTGCAAACCTTAAGTCGTATGCTAGTGATAAATTACAGGTTTTACTCTTGATTAAATCTTGAAACTCTTTCAGGATCTATAAGCCTCCCACTGTCCCCTTGACATATAAGTTTCCCCAGTCAAGAACCATTCCTTGACATAACAAATATTCAAGGGACAATGCGGATTCTTATCAAGACTAACACTTCACACAATTGGTCTTAGTTGGTCTTTGTCTCATCCAAGACATCACAACTTACCAATCTCAAATGTACAAGAGTAGAAAACATTTTACTCTTACATTTGACTAGTGTTAATAAATCTTCCTTTATGTCACTCAAAGTTACAATCTTGGAGTATGACTCTAAGAATTGTTTTGGAAAGAAGTATGACTCATCTTCTTGATTTTAACCAATCCAACAATTCATGACCTCTCTTCTTAGCCATAACAATGCACTAAGACGTCCTTAGAGTATGAATTTGTGATATGGTTTCATAATCATTAAGATGATCATGAAATACGATACTAAAGTACTCTCCCATCCTTTCAGATTTGAGAAACTTTTATCTTTCTGCCTAATTTGATTATTCTCATTTGTTTTGTCATACATTGTAACCTTTCCAATGTTACAGAATTATACTTAACTTCATAAGTATAATCATATTTACTAATCTTTAGTAAATCATGACAAATCAATCTTTGTGGTGGACCTTGACCAACGCACAGCCAGTGTACCTAATTCCTTAGTCCTTCAATTGACTCACATATACATGTGATCAAAGAATTAGTCTTAATTTTCAAAGATGAAAATTCTCATTCATCATACAATACAACTTGTATGATTCCAAGTTTCTATCCAATTGAAACTTGGGTGATGAAAAAACTTTCTTCATTTGGTAAATTTAGACACTACCACAAATGAAGGAATCAAATCCACTTTCCAACATTGCTATTACTGGAAACATATAAGCAACAATTTTCCACAGATGCCAATGTAAGGATATTTTTAAAATAAATAAAATTAAAACCCTTTTTTTCTTTTATTTTAAAACTTTGCGGAAAAACTTATCCTTACAATCCACATGAAAACCTTGTTGTTATCTATTCATAAGCATTATAATATAACTCTTAAGCAACAGCTCAAAATTCTGATTGCCGAACCATGCGATCGAAACCCACCTTTGCAATCAGAATCAACATATACTTACTTTAAGCTTCATATCTTTTCTTTGATTCTTAAAAACATCAGCATGTGACTCATTCACATTATGTAATAAGAATCTCCAAATAAGAACTTAATAGAGTTAGACAGTGTACTTTACCTGAAGTAGAGTCAAACCTCTTGACTTGATCAACCTTATGACCTTTCAGGTGAATAGGGCAGTTTCGCAATCAGTGTCCCTCCCTTTGGCAACAAAACACATGGAACCTTTGGTAATGGCACATGAGACTATCTCAGACTTAGCCTTTCTCTTTACCATTTGGTCAACCGAGTTGACTATGGCCGATCCCTTTCCATTGGGAAGAGAAATCTTTTTCTACATATCCAATGCTACCATTCTCAATGTCCATTTAAGACTTGGGAAGTTGTTCTTTTAATCAAATTTGCTTTACTGGTGTTCCAAATCATTGCTAATTCCACAACACCAAGCAAATAGATAACATCATTAAGGGTCATGTCATGGTCTGTCTCATAGTAGTCCCAAAGAGACTCACTATGTTACTAAGAAAGTGATTGAACATCCAACTTTCACGAGACTTTGACACCCAACTCTCCCGGCTTGTCAATATGTGACTTTATCTCCAAGATGTGAGCACACATAGACTATGCTTGCCAATAGGGATTGAGTTACTTTAAACTTTTCAAGAACTTGTGGGTGAGGGAGAATAATTGGAGGAGGTGGAGGAAGTGAAGCATGATGTTGAGGGACACCATCTTCAAGAGATTTGGGATGATCATAGTTGTCTGAACCAGACATCTATAATGGGAGAAAATCAAGTTAGTTGATTCAAAGTCCTTAATATAACACCCAATATGAAATATTAAGGCTAGGACCCAACACAATATTTTATAATTTGGAAGAGGGATGCCGTAATCCAAGCTATAAAATATTTGAAGGTAGGCGAATGACGATTCACCAATTTCCACCATGAAAAACGAAATAATTTATTAGGTTTTAATTGGATTTGAAATTCCTAGATCTTTTGAGATTCATTGAACTTTTCAATGGCATGTTTCAATCTCGAGTGTGCCCTCTCAAATTTTGTGACTGGGATGCCGAGGATCACAAAACAAGGTGTGAATAACCATACCAATTCACTTGGTACCCTTAATATTATCACCTAATCAATGTGCCGGTTAACCACACATGCTCCATTGATCTATGACAAACATTAAGTCACCCTTCTTGATCCTTACTAGTCCAAGTTAGTGTGTCGGTTAACCACACACGCTCCACCAACGACTTGGTAAGGTACAAAGTGTGAATTCCATGGGCTAGCACCAAATTCACATTTTTCCTAAAGTAACTAAGATTGGGAATTAAATAAAAAAAATTTAGTTACTTTATAATAATCATTATACTTTTAATGAGAATTTAAAGTCATTGTCCTACCCGTTCGGCTAACGAGCCTCCACCGATCAAGCAAGCGGTGGGTGAGAGTGAACACCCATTAAGTTGCCATTTTATAGGCAACAACCTTATACCCACCTTATAGACTGGCTTCGTGAATGAGGCCTACTAAAGGTAAAACAACTTGTTCTTATACATATATATAATAATTAACCATTAATCTTATAATAGTATAAGGGTAGAATTTTAACTTTTAAAACTTCTAGGGTATGGAATTAAAGTTTGTGTGAGACTACAAATTCCAAAACTTGAGGGCAAGTTTTGAACAATTCATAAACTTTTGGATATTCATAACTTATGAGTTTTAATTAAGTGTTTAAAACTTTTAATGAAGAGTCTCTTGGAAATCCATAACTTGAGGACAAGTTATGAAGTCCATAAAAGCATTTATTAGAAAAACTCTTCAAAAGTGTAACTTATGACTTCTTAAAAAACATTTAAAAGAAAAAACTTTTGGAATTCCATAACTTGAGGACAAATTATGAATTCCATTAAAACACATTAAGATCAAGAATTAACTAACAAACAATTTGCAAATAATTCCTATGATCTAACAAAACTCATATGAACATGAACATCCACATCAACAATTTCAAGAATCATATGAACACATATAAACTTGAAATTTTGATTATAACTTTGAAATTAGTCCACCATCATCATTACCACATCAAAAACAGGTTTTATAAGATCAAAACAGTTTAAGGTAATGATTCTAAACCAATTCCAGCACCAAAACTCGAAAATCTGCACTCAGGCCTGCCAACTCGTCGAGTGCATGAACTGACTCGACGAGTTGGTTGAATCTACACATGGACTCAACGAGTACCACGAATGGAATCGGCGAGTCTGCTGTGCAGAATGCAGTTTTTCGACATTTTTCAGCAATTTGCATCAAGTATTCAAGAAAACAAGCCTAGGCTCTGATACCACTATTGGGTTTTGAGCAATCTAACACTTCCTAAGTGTGCATGAAACCCTAATAAACCTTGGATCTATGTTTTCTTCTAAAATACATGCAAATAATAATTTCCAAGGTTTCTTCCTAACTAGCATAGCATAAGGATTATGAATAATAAAACTACTAGTAGAAATACATACCTTTTGATGGTGGTTGATTGCTTGGAGTTTGAGAGCCAAGCACCAATAGTGTGAATGCCTCAAATGGAATCACAAATCACCACAAACACTTGGAAAACTTTGAGAGAGTAGTATACTTTCTTGTGAAATCGGCCACCACTAAGTCTCACACACCTAGTCACATTTCTTGCATCATATGCTTCTTTATATAGTGTGCATGGTTAGGGTGAAACCCTAATAACCCATGTCTTTTCCTTTCCAAGGATCCATGGGTTAAAAGCTCCATGGATCATCCATGGACTTCCATATTAGCTTAGCCCATTAACAAATGAGTATTAGCCCATACTATATAAAATATAACAGCCCATAATTTAATCAGTCTTCTTTTTAATCTCTAAATTAATTCATAATTAATTTAAGACTAAAACTAATTAAATAACATGACTTCATATTAATATATTATAACTTATAATATATTAATAAATCGTAAGTATACAATTCTCATAAAATTATCCATAAATCGTTTGGGTGAAGTGCAACCCAAATGGACCATGCCGGGTCGGGTCAAGTATGTACCAAATAAGTTATGGACTTAGACACCTTATCCAACAAGAGGAGGGACAGGCGTCCGGTACAGGTACAACTGGCAGTCAAGCGGACTAAATCCGCTGATACGAGATCTGGAGGCCAGAAGGGTTGCACTTGTGGGAAGTGCGGCAAGGGACATGATGGAGTGTGTCGTGCGGGTGCTTGCTACAAATGTGGCAAGGAGGGGCATATAGCCAAGGACTACCCCCGATGGATTTATTGTTTTCTTTCATTGCAACCAGACGGGTCACCGGAGGGCCGAGTGCCCACAACTGCTACATGGATCAGCGCAGGGATCTGCCCCTGTTACTGCATGAGCTACTGAGGGTCGGCTAGTGAAGGCTGAGGCACCGAAGGCTCGCGGGAGAGCCTTCTAGTTGACAGCGGAGGAGGTCCACGCAGCGCCCGATGTCGTGGCTGGTATGTATTCTTTCATTTATTTATGCTAAGTTGAGATATTGTGCTTATATTATGATATGCGTAGGTACTTTTCTTGTGAGTTTTGTACCTGCTTTGGTGTTATTTGACTCGGGTGCGAGTCGATCATTTGTGTCATTAGCGTTTAGTTAGCACATCAGTATTTGGCAAGAGGCATTAAGTCGACCTCTACGGGTTTCCATAGCTGACGAGTGAGCGGTGTATGTTACCGACGTGATTTGAGGATGTGTACTCGAGATCTTCGGTGTTGAGTTCCTGATAGATCTGGTCCTGATTACGATGGGTGACATTTGCGTTATAGTGCATGGATTGGTTGAGCCGATTTGGGGAGGTTATAGACTGCGAGTGGTAGATGGTGACGATACGAGACCCTAGTGGGGGAGTGCTGGCGGTATATGGAGAGGGTACCCGATGTGGGTCAGCATTTTGTTCGGCTGCCTGAGCGAGACAGAGTTTACAACAGGGCTGCAACGGGTTTGTAGCTTATGTAATGGATACACGAGTGGCTGCAGAGAGGCCGAGTTTGTTTGATGATGTTTCGATAGTGCGTGAGTTCCCGGATGTTTTTCCCGAGGAGTTGTCGGGTGTGCCTCCCGAGAGGCAGGTGGAGTTCCGCATCGATTTGGTTCTGGGGGTAGCGCCTATTGCCAAGGCGCCTTATTGCCTTGCGCCGCCAGAGACGCAGGAGTTATCCTCGTAACTTCAGGAGCTGCTGGGGAAGGGGTTTATTAGACCGAGTAGTTCACCATGGGGAGCGCCGATCCTTTTTGTCAAGAAAAAGGATGGTTTATACCGGATGTTCATTGATTACCGGGAGTTGAACAAGTTGACGGTCAAGAACCGTTATCCATTACCGAGGATGGACGATCTGTTCGATCAGTTTCTGGGAGCATCTTGGTTCTCCAAGATAGACTTGAGGTCGGGATATCATCAGATGAGAGTGCGGGATGAAGATATCTAGAATACGGCGTTCAAAACTCGTTATGGGCATTACGAGTTTGTGGTGATGCCTTTTGGGCTCACGAATGCACCGGCAGCGTTCATGGATCTCATGAACTCATTATGGCGGATCTGTTCACCAAGCCGTTTAACAAAGCTCGATTCGATGTGCTGGTAAACTTTTTGAAAATGATTCGCTTTGAGCATTAATTTTTGTTTAGGTTAGTTTAAATTTGTGCATTTTCATTTCATTCTCGCCCATGCACAAATTTAGGGGGAGAAATAAACAAAAACCAAACAAAAATTAAAAAATTAAAAATCCAAAAACAATAGAAAATCAGAAAATCCAAAAACATTAGAAAAACAGAAAAATCAAAAATATTTCTGAAAAGTGATGTGATGAGAAGTGATATCTACAAGTGATAACAGGCAATCTGAATCTGTGTAAGGTACCAAAGCTGAATTGCCTAGGCTCTGTGTTCGATACGCTGGTAGGCACGAAAAGTTTAATGGACTTGACTAGGTACAGATGAACTTAAGGAATCTAGAGACTTGATAAATCTTGACCTAGATAGTTCCTTTTAGCCTGACAATATGATGTTTGGGTAGGTTGAGCAGGGAGATATACATGAGAATCTACTAGTCACATTAAGAGAACCCGTACCTAGAACTGTGGATTAACTTTTCCTCGATGTACGGATTTTGTCCTTAATTCCGATATTGATGGGGCGACTGGGGAATTCCGGTAAAGTAGGTCTGTAGAAAATTATTTTCTTTCTTTCTTACTATTAGTCATATGTTTCCTCCTCTATGTGATTGAATGATTCGACCTGGACTACAACATATGCAACTATGTCTCTCTGCATCTTCTATCTATGCTATTCTTTCTACCTGTTAGCCATATGCTGTCTCCTTTGTGTGATTCATAAACCGACCTGGTACACAGCATATGTAACCTTCTACTTCTCAATCCCTCTGAAATTCTAGTTAGTCATATGTTTCACCCTTTGCGTGATTGGAAGAGATCCGACTTGGGTGTACAACATATGCATTCTAAATCTATCCTCTCTCCTAATAACTGTCTGCTCACCTAAAGTAAGGAGTATCTCGGAAGTCCTTGATTATTGGGGTATGTCAGGAAGCAGGAAACATGTTCTAGTACATCTAAAATTGAACAATTTTAGATTGTCTGTAGATCTCGCTGCTCAATTTAGGTGGACAACAATATCCTTGGTCGTCGTCAGATAAATGGTCCTTAGGAAATTTTTATCTAGTAACTTAGGATCAATCTGTCCTGTCACTGATAGCATTCCTAAAATTTGTCACAATTTTTCATGCTTAAGTGGACCATAATACCGGCAATCGACCAGATCTATTCATGAAATGAGAGGTACTGATAAATCGAAAATGATTGTCTAACAACTTTGATCCAATATCACAAAAAGTTAATCAATTTCAAGATAGAGGATTAAATTTAGTTTGAATTAAAATTTTAGTATTTTTTTATTTTATTTTATTTTCATTTTTTAAGATTGATAAATTTTAGAAAATATTTTTTTGTTTTATTTTATTTTTATTTTTAGTCTTTAAAATTTTAGGATTGGTAAAATTTAGAATATTTTATTTTATTTTATTTTATATTGAAGTTAATCCTCAAAATGATTTATTTTTGTAATTTTTGAGTATTGGGCTTAATGCTAATTGAAATTGGGATCAGCCCATGGGGGAAGAACCAGGTTTGGGCCAGGTATATAAGGAAAAGGGGACACCGAATTCAGTTCTTCCCTCATTTCATTCTCTCTGACCGAAAACCTCCAAGAATCCTCTAAACCCTCGAAAATTGTTTGTGTTAGTTCTTCAAATGAACTTGTTTTTCTTGAAGGTATGAAGATTCCGACCATGCCCATGTAAATTTTACCGATAATCGATCGTGAAATCGTGGCCAAATCGTGAAAACAAGAACTGTCGACGAGCTTTCGATCGAAGTCGTTTTCAGTCCATCGGCTAACCGGCTTTCGGTCAAGCCGAGCCATTCTCGGTCAAGCCAGCTCAGACGGCTTTCTGTCGAAGCTGTGTTCCGTCAAACCGGCTCATTTAAGCCTTTTCGGTTATAATTGGCTTTCGGTCTACACTAATGTTCGGTCCATGAGTTTTCGGTCTGACTGTATTGACCGAAAACCCATGTCTGTCTAATACCATTCGATTTAAAATGGCCAATATTAATGGATTAAATTGAGAAAATAATTTTAATTTGTTATAATCAAATGTTTTCTCACTTGGCTTGTTTTGTGCAGATAAAATGGCAAGTCTGAAAGTTGCAAAAAGTCACAATGTGTCCATTCTTCTTGATGATCCTCCTATAGCACACAACGAGTTCAAATCAATGATGTACATGCTAAGGGAGTGTTGCATCTCAACTACACTTACATGGAACCCCATCATTTATCTGAACCTGATCAACGAATTCTGGATATCTGCAAGTTTCAAGACTGGAGACAATGGATTAGTGAAGATTGAAGCTTCTATCAGGGGACGCAAAGTTGTTATCTCTAAGCAATTCATTAGAGATATCTTGAAGATTGATGATCAAGCTGCTGACACGACTGATATTGATCTAAGAATTGTTGATGAGTATCTCGAGAAGATGGGATATGAAGGAGTCTTTCCACCAACCCTAAAGAAGTTGTTACCTCCTTACTGGAGGTTTCTAGCCCACGTATTTGTCAACTGTATGTTTGGGAGAAAGAGTAGTTCAGACGACATATCCTCGAGAAATACTCAGGCGATCGTTGCATTGGCTGCCGGGATTGACTTCAACTTCTCAAGGTTTATTTTGGAAGAGATGGTTTCTAATGCTAAGAAGAAGTCGAAGGATCAATTCCTACTCTATCCAAGATTTATTCAAATCTTCATAAAACAGCCTATTTCCCGATCTGGTCAAGACAGGAGAAATACTTGACATGAAAGCCTTCGGACCAAACACTGTGAGCCTAATCAAGTAGAACCGTAAAGGGAAAATCATGTTTCATGGGAGGTACCCTCTCGTGAAATTTGGAAAGTTTACTGAGCTATCAGACTCTTCAGAATCCCATGGGTCGTCTGAACAAATGTCAACTGATCAAGCATCGTCTGAACATGCAAATGTGAATGACGATGTTATCACCATTTCAGACCATGAGATTGAGCATGTTACTACGTCCACCATTGTTGCTGAAGACCATGATCTCAGAAACGTGGCGGTTCAGAGTGACTTCAGTGAGGGAACTACAGAAGAAGTTACTGAGACTGAATGAGGAGAAGACGATGAGTATGAGAATCTTGATTTGTACGGTTACGACGAAGATGATATTTTGATGCAATTTACTGGACTTGAGAACCCTTTATCAAATGAAGACCTCGATGACTTCCTCAAAGATATCGATGATGTTGCCAATTCAACACTGGAGATAAGGGAGAAAGCTGACGATCGAGAAGTTAAGCCTCCGGTTACCGTTCAAGCGGCTGATTCTTCAACTCATACATCATGGATTCCTCCCCTTGATCATGTGGTTCCTACATCCAAGCCAATTACAAGTGATACCCAGCTTGTCCTGACCTGCCAGTCCCCGATGAAAAGGCACAGAATTGATCCAAGGGTGAGACTAGTTTTCCCTGACCCAACTCAAACCATAGAGACTCCTCCATCTACAACATTTTCTCCATCCCCATCTGTGCCAATTCAAGAGAATCCCAGCTCTATCTATGAAGCTGGTGGTTCGTCTGCTGGCCTGAGATCGTCTCCTCCAAGGCCTTATCATGATACTGTCTTTGAGAGACTAGCTATTAATTTGGCCCAGCCATTAAGTCCAACTTACTCCTCACACGGAAAAGGAATATCCTTTGAGGAAGATATATCTAAAGATGATGACGTCTCAGTGCCTGAGCTGAGAAAGGAGATTAGTGTACTGAACCAGAAAAATATCGAGCTTGATATCAAGGTTGCAGACCTTCAAACTGAGAACGCCAAGCTCAATATTCAAGTTACTGATCTTCTTGAAGATAAAGCTCAGAAAACAAAGCAGATCACCAATCTTCAGACACATTTTGGTTTGTTGACCGTCAGCTATTATGATTTGAAGAAGAAGCTGGAAGAAGAATTTAGTGACAAATTCAAATCATTTGTCAATGAGCCAAGAGTCTATCTTCCCAATCAAGACGCTCCCGTAGTTCCACCTCCTACAAAAACAACCATGGTTGTCAATCGTTTTGACAAAGAACCAACGCAGGCTCCAAATGTCGTGGCATTAAAACATGCTAAACTAGCCAAGTCTGCTGAGAAGGGTCAATTTTTGTTCAAGAGGAGCTCGGATCAGAATGCTCCCGTGGATCAACCAAACATCACCTTTACGGATCTTGGAGAAAATCGCTTCAGAGACGTTTATGGTGATAGGTCTAGGATCATCTCATGGGGATTACATGAACCTCTGAAAATGTGGATTGTAAGAAGGAAGAGTGGAAATACCGAATTTTATAAAGATGCTCACGACTTCAACTCTTGGACCCAGGTTGATCTTACGGAATTGTCTAAGGCTCCTTTTTTCAAATCCAACAAATGAACCCAAGGCAACACAGTTCAGGTTATTTTTGGAAGGTTAAGTGGCAAAGGGATTTCCCTCAATGAAGACTGCAGAGTCGATCATCAAGGTATACCCGAATGTCATTGATCCCAAAACCAATCAGCCTCTTCGGACTATGATGTGGCCCACTACTAATAAAGTAAAGCATATTCCTATCCTTCAAGACCATCCAGATGGATCTTTACAATCCATGAAATACTGGGTGTTTGATGAAACTACAGCTTCTACTGTCATCAAACTTAAAAATGGATGTATTCGTCTATATGACAAGAGGGATCTGCTATAGTTTGGAAAGTGGGATATACATCAACTTTCTATTCATCAGATGGTGGTGGCTGAAGACATTTTCGAGTCTGCTGCTAAGGAATACACTGCCATGGTTGTTGATATTATTGAAAAGGAGATGTAAAGTGGAGCTATGGGAAAGTCAGACATGCTGGTGGTTGATAAAGACTGAATCATGCTAGCCCCAAACCAAGGGGGAGACTGAAGGGCCAATATATATGGTTTGGGCTAGGCATCAATGTATGGATGAGTTAGGGAATTTGTCAATGTATTTTGGAGTCATTTTGTGTATGTTCGATGTTTTTGGTCTAGGAAGCTTTTGGTTAAGGTGTGACCGAAAACTAGTTTTCGGTCTGCCAACCGAAAGCTGTTTCTGGTCCTTGTCAGTATATATAGGTGTCAGGCTATCAGAGTTGAGAACAGTTGTACTTTTGCTAGTTTTCGGTCCCTAAGTTGTATCATACGATTTCAAGTGTTTAATCGTATGCAAGCTCAGTTTCATTCATCTTCTACTCCATTTCTTCTTTGTTTTCTTATGCTTGATTGATCATTGGTGAAGATCCTTCCATCCAGGTCCTTACAGGTGTTGAAGTATATGGCAAGAACAAGAAGCTTGATCTTATCTACAAGAAATCCACTAACAAGAATAAGATACCAAAAATGCTAGTTTTCTTCTTTTATTGATTTGTTCTTTAAGACTTTAAGTGCTTAACAAATAAACACTAAAAAGACAGACACAAAAGCACCAGAAGCAAAGAACCAACTTCAAAAGAGAGAAAACTCCAAGCTCTTAGATTCTCATTGTTTTGGGAGAGAATGGGAAGAAGTTAGAGACCAAAAAACTTGCAACTTTTTCATCCGTAAGAGCCCCCTTTTATATCACATGCAAATCAAAGCCTTTTGAATATAATACTCTAAAGTATTGGCTACTAATAGGAGCATCTGAAACAAGAGAGTGAAGGTTGAAAAGCAATCACCACTCTTCATCATACTTTGGCCATAAGGCCCTAAACAGGAAAAAAATTGTTTACTAGTATTTTAACTACGGTAGAGTAAGTCATTGATTTAATCATGGTTAACCAAAGCGTCCAAAACTTTGTACATAACTTATTATATGATACCAAATCATACGATGACTAGTTTTCTACTTATAATACTGTTTTCATAAAACAATAATTTTTCTCTAATTAAATACAAGAGTTGAATTTATTTATTAGTAACCAGTTACTTAATAAATACTCAATAAGTATAATTTTGATTAAGGTGTGATCCTACAGGATCATATGTCATTAACAATATCACTCAATAATGATTCTTAAGCATATATATATATATATATATATATATATATATATATATATATATATATATATATATATATCCAACAATCTCTCACTTACACAAGATTCATAAAAGACTGACATAGATAGTAGCTGGTATCTACCAATGGGCTACTGCCCTAACAACACACAAAGGGGTACCATCAATCAACATCCAATTCTAGGAGCTCACTAGCTAGAATTGAAGCATGAGGTAAGTGTATCAATATTCTCTTTGTTTCAGACATCATGTTGGATACGAGACATGGAACAAAATCATTCTCATTTGACATCCAACTTTAAGTAAGGCGCCTTAGATGACTAACTTACAACACATAAGAGGAAAAAATCTCATCTTGACTACATACACACTCTCATATAGTTCATGATATACCCAACGAAAGCTTTTAAGACGGCATAGTTACGAATAACATTTAACCTTTTCAAAGTATAACAATCTCTATACTTGAGTTCTCCAATATGTATCTCAGGTCAAAAGACATAAAGATATTTAGTTGTGTTCAAGAGTCACTTACGATAAAGATCCATGATGTGACTCTTGAAGCGGATCATATCAAATAGTTGTTCTCTAACAAGTACATATGAATTTGGATGCAACACTTTATTCACCACTTGAAATCAACCAATTCAATTCATATTAGTCTTAATTCATAGTTTCTCCCACAACAGTGACTGACTATGGGCAATTTTGAATAATTATATTATTCAACGATCAAATAACATGCTAGCATAGAACACAATAATATTTAACACAAAAGAAATATCTCATATATCATGTGACATCCCCGAATTCATAGTCATTTTAAAAAAATTATTTATGATTATTTTAAAATCAGAGTATTCATTTTAAAGAATAATATTACGGAATTTGTTCCCAGAAAACATGATAAATATATTATCAAAGCATTTCCAAAGAAATGTATTTTTGTTTATATTAAAACTTTGGGATGTCATCGTCAATACAGAAACATAAGCATAAACATACCTTACATTCATTTACACCAGTGATTTACATCTCCTTTAATCTCTCAGTGTAATGTAGCTTCGTATCGACACATGTGATACAAACAAACTGAGTAGGTCAGGTTGGGAAATTTGGTGAGTACATAGGGTTTTCAACCCACAATAATAAAGCTATTATGCTTCATCATCAAACAATTAACCCAACTTCCTATCCCCATTATCTTCTTTATTCTTAAGGATCTACCCTAAGAATCGTCTATTCATCATTCATTCATTCCTAAGGATTGTCCTAAGGAATAGGCATGAAGTCCATCGTTGCCAGGGTTCATCCAACAAGTACTAATTCCATAGCGGCTGATGTTATCTGTTAGGTACTAAGTCCATAGCTGCCAATATCCATTTATAGGGCACTAAATCCATAGCTACCAATGTTTATTTGTAAGGCACTAAGTCCATAGGTGCCAATGTTCATTTGTAAGGCACTAAGTCCATAGCCGTCGGGTTTATCTATTTGTCACTAAGTCCATAGCTGTCAGGGTTTATCTATCAGGCACTAAGTCTATAGCTGCCAATGTTCATCTATATAATCTTTCATCTCTCATCTCATCTCATCTTTAATTTACCCATCTTTACCCATCATAATTATAGGTATAAAATACGTATATAGTTTAAATCGAATAAAACATGTATATTTTATTCATCCAGCATAGATATCAAGATAAAAAATAATATACACATAGCACGGAATTTATATTAAATACTTCATATCTATGTGTAAGATGAAGTAATTATGAACTCACTTGCTAAAGTGATGACTCCAAACTAGGACAGCGCTTCGCTTCTAACAATTGTCTTTCCCTTCAAAGAAACCTAGCATTATTATTGCTAAATTTTAGTCTAATATCTTATACGACCAATTAACTCAAGGTCTATGAGTTTTATTGTATTATAAGTGTTAAACAATACTTTTCAACTACTATGTATAGACAGGGGCCATACATGAAACATCGAAAGGCAGGACCATTTTGGCATTATAGCATTTCTGAAATCCAAAAACCCTATGCGGCCCTTCAAACCAGATTCCCCGTACCGCAAGTAGTTAAAATATATTATAATAAAACTTTTTATATTATATTTATATATATATATATATATATATATATATATATATATATATATATATATATATATATATCTTTATACCTTAATAAGCATTTAGCATGTTTTGCTGAATTTTAAGAGGTACACCCTTTATAGCAGCATTTACAACAACTTTAAGCATTAAAAAAATCAATCACATTGGTAAACCATTGAAACAGTCAAAGAAAAAAAAGACTCCTTATATCTCTCGATATCCCCAAATTTTAAGAGGCTGTTAAAAGACTCATTCTACTTAAAGAACCTTAAATATGGGGAATTTGTTACTTCACAGCTTCATATGTAAAAAAAACGTCTCCTCACCATTTCAATCTCCTTCATCAGCTAACATAGTCACCACTACCACCACTCTTTCGCTTCTCTCTTCCCTAACAGATGACTTGCCCTAAATACACCCACTATCAGCCGCCGGTCACCAGCATACGCGACCATCACCTCGACTATCCCTTTCTGTCAACAGCATACACGACCATCACCTCGACCATCCAGTTCGTCTTCCTACTTGCTATATGGTCTGTGTGTTAGGGCTGAATATGAAACGAGAAAGTAAATAAATATCGGGAGAATGAGAGATCGAAGCTGATGGGAGGAGGCGTAGAAGCAGCAGGAGAATTTCGGTGCTTGATTTAGATTTAAGAAGCATCTATGATTTATTCACTTACTCTAAATTTGTAACATCCATAAAATTTACGCCAAATTTAAACTTTTAATACTAACAAAAGAGTCAAATAGTAATTGTTTTTACAAAACATTTTCCAATTCATTTATCATCAGAGTGTCCCAAAATAGATCATGCGGATGAGGAGCGGTACGGTCACGCCTTCGCCTTCCCTCGCTCTTCTGAAGTACCTGAAATAATAAACTGAAAACTGTAAGCACCGAGGGCTTAGTGAGCTACCCCCAAAATACCAATACCACACTGGTAGAAGCCATAGCCATAACGATCAATCAAACAACATACATACTGGGCCATCGGCCGGACTGGTCCGCCCTACTAGGCCTACAGTCCATCTGAATCTATCCCGAGCCTTCGGCATGACTCATCCGCCGCGTGGGCCTACAGTCTCTCCGGACCGCTCAGAGGGTGTGTTGGCCTTCAGCACAAAGCAGGACCGCCTCAACCCAACCAACAAGCAATTAACCATGTACACATACTATCATATACTGGCATATACACATAGCAATCATATCTATCTCATTGACCATCAATCATAGAGTTTCATTCATAATTAGAGTATCGACCTAACAGGTCACTAACATACCAATCCTTACGGATCATAAAAGCATAACATACTATCTATCCTGATTCCGATCTGACAGATCAGAATCATATGTAGCATACCATAACAACCGATCTAACCGATCTCTAGTATAACAACTATCCTAAATAGGATGGCTTCTAACAAGCAATAACATAATACCCATCCTAAACCAGGATGAAATCTAGCATGGCAATAACAAAGCAACCATCCTAAATCAGGATGTATCATAAAGGGCCGGCCTTGGTGTCGTAGACCCTGTCGATATAGTGATGATAACTCACCTCGCCGATGCCGATTGAAATGCAAACTCCAACTATCGGATCACTTGACACTGGCTCCACCACCTATAACCATGGCACAATATACTCATAAGTTGTTACTCTTATGAGACACCCCATAACCTACTAGTCACTCCCTGATCAAGGTCAAAGTCCTTGGTCAAGGTAAACAGTCCATGTTGACCTCAACTCGCCGAGTACACTTGGCGGCTCGCCAGGTCTTCGAAGCACATACCAACTCGCCGAGTCATCGGGGTGACTCGTCGATTTCCTTCGAATCCTGATCAAGTCTCAAGGCCACCCGTCAAGTTTCCTCCTTGCAACTCGACGGGTATACGTGCAAACATATCCTTGGCTGAAACTCATACAACTCGCCGAGTTGTTCTTCAAATCGTCGAGTTTCAAGACCATCTTCAACTAACTCGCTGAGTTATTCAACCAACTCGTCGAGTTCACGACTTCCTTCAACTGACTCGCCGAGTTGTTCATCCAACTCGTCGGGTCTAACGTATATCTTCATATGACTCGCCGAGTTGGCTTTGCGACTCGCCGAGTTCCTTCAGTCAACTTAACATGCAGACATCTATAAGCCATGGCAAGGTCCCAAATTGCAGATCTAGCTTCCTTAAGCTTGCTTATCACGTAAAGTTTCAAACTTTACGTGCATGCATTGCCTTACAAGCTCCAAATGCCAAAGCCAAGCTCTTAATGGGTGCTCATGGACCAAGGGGACCTTAAACTCGACTAAATCTGGAACTTTATGCTCGAATAATCCAAAGAGGGTCCATATCTGAAGTTACAACTTCAAATCTAGCCCATAGATTGCCATACCAACTTGATCCCCTTTCTAAAACCCTAAAACTCATTCAAAGATGAGGCTAACTGAAATAACTAAGGGAAATGGTCAATTACCTTCCCAAGAGATGTCCACTGAAGCAGAAATCGAATCTCTTCCCAGCTCCTTGCCAAAATCACTTGATTCACCAACTTTTCCACCAAAAATCCTCTCTCAAACTTCAACACACGAAGGGCACATACACACATACACAAAAGATAGAGGTGCAAAGGGGGCTGCAAAAGAACTGAAAGAGGCTTGAGCTTCTTTAAATAGAGGTGCAAACCTTGGAACTTAGGGTTTCACTCTCCAGCTCCTACTCGCCGAGTCCAACAAAGGACTCGCCGAGTAGGCCACTTAATTCGCGATCCGACCCGCTGCTACTCGACAAGTAGGGCAACCAAGTCGTCAAGTAGGGCTAAAACCCAAAAATATTTTATTTAAATTATTACCTGAGAATCGGGGCGTTACAACTCTCCCTTCTCGAACTAGACTTCGTCCTCAAAGTCCGCTGGGATAAACAGCGCCAGATAATGCTCGCGCATCTCCGCCTCCGGCTCCCACGTCCACTCGGATCCCTTCCGATGTTCCCATTGTACCTTTACCAAAGGTATTTCCTTGTTCCGAAGAATCTACTTCTTTCTTTCCAAAATCGCTGCAGTCCTTTCCACATAGTTCAAGCGTTCGTCGACCTGGATATCATCCAACGACACCACTGCCTCCTGGTCCATAACGCACTTTCGCAATTGTGAAACATGAAATGTGTTGTGGATCCGGCTAAGCTCTTCTGGGAGCTCTAGCCTATATGCCACCTTGCCCACCCTGGAAACAATCCTGAACGGCCCAATATAACGGGGACCCAGCTTTCCCCTCTTCCTGAAACGGATCACACCCTTCTAGGGTGAGACTTTCAGGAGAACCATGTCACCCACCTGAAATTCCAGCTCAGATCGGCACTGGTCAGCATAACTTTTCTGCCGGCTCTGAGCGGTCTGTAGTTGCTGTCTATTCTGCTGTATCATTTCGGTAGTCTGCAGAACTACCTCTGTCTGACCCATCACCATGTGCCCAACCTCGCCCCAACAGACTGGGGTCCTACACTTCCTCCCATACAACAGCTCGAAAGGCGGGGCGCCAATACTGGAATGGTAGATGTTGTTGTTGGCGAACTCCACAAGCGGTAGGTGGGAATCCCAACTTCCACCGAAATCGATGACACAAGCCCTCAACATATCCTCGAGGGTCTGTATGGTCCGCTCGCTCTGCCCATCAGTCTGCGGATGGAATGCCGTGCTGAAGTGCAGCCTCGTACCCAGTTCCTCGTGGAACTTCTGCCAAAAAAGGGATGTAAATCGAACATCCCGATCGGAAACTATGGAAACTGGTACCCCGTGGCGAGAGACAATCTCACGGACGTAAAGGTCAGCCAACTTCTCCGCCGACGAACTCTCCCGTATAGCTAGGAAATGGGCGCTCTTGGTCAATCGATCCACGATGACCCATATAGCGTCGAAACCCTTTGCCGTCTTTGGCAACTTTGTGACGAAATCCATCGCAATCCGTTCCCATATCCACATGGGAATCTCCAGGGGCTGCAACTTACCATGCGGCCTCTGGTGTTCGGCCTTGACCATTCTGCAGGTCAAGCACCTTTCAACGTACGAAGCGATATCTCGCTTCGTACCAGGCCACCAATAACTCAACTCAAATCTCGGTACATCTTGGTAGCCCCTGGGTGTATAAAAAACGAGACTTATGAGCCTCTTCCATCACTGTCTGCCTAACTCCTCCGGTCATCGGAACCCAAACCCAACCATATCGGGTCAATAGCCCGCGGCTATCCTGAACAAACTGGGCACTTTTGCCCTTAATCCTTTCCAATTTCCCGTTCTCCGGTTTCATACCCTCGATCTGAGCATTTCTGACCAAACCCACCAGCAGGGAATCCACCGCTATCCTCATACATCTGGCTGGGGTAGAAGACCCAGCTGACTTGTGGCACAGGGCGTCCACAACCACATTCGCTTTACCAGGATGGTAAAGGATCTCACAATCATAGTCCTTGACTACATCCAGCCACATGCGCTGCCTCATATTCAAGTTCGGCTGATCCATAATGTGCCTCAAACTCTTGTGATCCGTGTATATGGTACAACAGACCCCATACAGATAGTGCCTCCAAATCTTGAGAGCGAAGACCACCACTCCTAACTCAAGATCGTACGTGGGGTATCTCATCTCATGCGGCTTCAACTGTCGCGATGCATAAGCTATCACTTGCCCTCTCTACATGAGGACTGCCCCTAAGCCTGTGATGGACGCATCACAATATACCACGAAATCCTCCACTCCCTCAGGGAGCGTCAACACTGGCGCCTCGCATAACCATTACTGGAGGGTCTCAAACGCCCTCTGCTGCTCCGGGCCCCACCGGAAATCCACTCCCTTCCTCGTTAGACGAGTGAGGGGTACCGCAACCTTGGAGGAATCCCGAATGAATCTCCGATAATACCCTGCTAAGCCCAGAAAACTCCTGATGTCTGACAGAGATCTCGGAGTCTCCCATTGCATAACCGCCTCCACCTTGGCCGGGGCGACCAAAATGCCATCCTGGTTAATGAGATTTCCAAGGAACTGAACCTCTCGCAACCAGAACTCACACTTCGAGAACTTGGCATAAAGCCATTCTCGTCGCAGCACCTCCAACAGCTCCCTGAGGTGCTCCACATGCTGCTCTCGAGTCTTGGAATACACCAAGATATCATCTATAAACACAATGACCGAGCGATCGAGCATCGGTCTGCAGACTTGGTTCATCAGATCCATGAACACTGCTGGCGCGTTGGTGAGTCCAAATGGCATCACCACGAACTTGTAATGACCATAACAAGTCCGGAACGCGGTCTTCTCCACATCTTCCTCCCTCACCCTGACCTGGTGGTAACCTGATCTCAAATCAATCTTGGAAAACCAAGATGCACCCTGCAGCTGGTCGAAAAGATCATTTATCCTTGGGAGTGGATAACGCTTCTTCACCATTAACTTATTCAACTCCCTATAGTCAATGCACATCCTGTGCGAACCATCCTTCTTCCTGACGAAGAGGATCGGTGCTCCCCAAGGTGAGCTACTCGGACGAATAAATTTCTTACCCAGCAGTTCCTGCAACTGAGATGACAGCTCCTGCATCTCTGGCGGTGCCAAACGGTACGGCGCCTTGGCGATAGGGGCCACACCTGGCACTAGATCAATCCTAAACTCAACTTGCCTCACCGGAGGCACTCCGGGTAACTCCTCCGGAAATACATCAGCAAACTCTCTAACCACAGGGACCTCTGAAACTGAGAGCTGCTCTCTAATTCGGTTATCTACCACATACGCCAAATAACCGGCACACCCGTGCTGGATATACTATCGAGCCCTGGCCACCGAACTGAACCCTGATCCCGACCTGATGCCCTCACCATATACCACCAGTTCTCCCCCACTTGGGGTTCGAACTACCACCCGCTGCTTCTCATAGTCAATCATGGCACCAAAACGGCTAAGCCAATCCATTCCTACAATCACGCATACATCCCCATGGGGATAGGAATCAAATCTATCGGGAAAGACACCCCGAAAATCTCCAACTCGCATCCTCGGTAGACCGAAGAAGCAGAAACCCCATGCTCGTTGGCGATCGAAACTCGCAATGGACACTCAAGATCATCTATCTGCACACTGAACCCTCAAGAGAAGGTTTGAGATACGAATGACCGACTCACCCCCATGTCAAATAAAACCAAAGAAGGAAAAGAATTTACTAAGAACATACCTGATCATAGGCACGACCAATAAGCATAGTACAATACAATAACTGAGATAGAGAATAGGAACATACCAGCAACCACATCCGGTGCTGCCTTGGCCTCCTCGGCCGTAAGCTGGAAGGCGCAACCCTGAGCCTTCGGAGGCTCCATCTTGACTGGCCTCCCATCTCCAATCCTCACAGCAGCTGGCACGGAACCCTGCGTCGGGTTGGCGGCGAGCTGCGGACAATTGGTCTTCACATGACCAACCTGATGACAATGGTAACAAATCCTCACATCTGCTGGAGGGGCGGACTGACGTCAGTCCCTGGCATAGTGCCCCTCCTTGCCACATTTGTGGCACCCACCTCCTGCTCGACAAACCCCTGAATGAGCCTTGCCACACTTTCCGCAAGTGCGGCTCTGATGACCCCCGGACTGTGTATCAGCGGTTTTAGACCTCTTAGGCGTTGGCTGAGACTGTGCTGGTGCCTGACGCTGCTCCTTCAGCTGTAGCTCTATCTCTAACTCACGCCACCGCGCGGCTTCCTATAGGTCCAGGAGGGTATCACATCAGTGAGTAGACACAAACTGTCGAATATCCGTCTTGAGCATACTCAGATAACGAGTCATCTGAGACTGCTCTGAGGCAAACTCCGGGCAAAACATAGCCCTCTTCGTGAACATACGGGTAATCTCCATCACAGACTCCCCATCCTGTCTCAAGGTCAAAAACTCATGAGCAAGCCGCTCCCGTTCTACGCGCGGAACGTAGCGGGTGCGAAACATATCCCGGAACTGCTCCCAGGTAATAGCAGCCCTCTGATCATAAGTATACAACCCAGTCGTCAGCCTCCACCAGTCATTCGCCCCAAGCCTCAGCAAGTTCAGGGCACACCTGACCTTCTGGTCAGCAGGGCATGAACATGTGAAGAAACATCCCTCCACGTCATATAACCACCTCATAGCCCGAATGGCATCCTGTGTACCATCAAATGTCAGGGGCTTCGTATTGTCGAAGTCCCGGTACTGGAAAGCCCTGCCGACTCCTCCTCCTCCAACCCCTGCAGCAGTTACAACCGAAGCGGCTGCAATGGCGGCAGTCTCTGCTAGAGCGGCATACCGCTCATCAAAATACTCGATCATCGCGGTCTTAATCGACCCAAACATCTCTGGCAGCTGCGCTCGGAAAGCAACAGCAATCTTATCGTGCATGATCTCCCGAATCCGGGCATCCAACTCCTCAGTCCCTATCAGAACCACGGGCTCAGGTGCTACCGGCACCTCCAATCCTCCGTCTCCTGACCCTGATCCTGATCCTGATCGTGATCCGGACCCTGAAGCAACACGTCTCGTCACCACCATACTGCAAACACACTTAATGTCTCAGATAGATCATATAATGACGGAAGACCAATTACCCTCAATCCTTAAGGGTTTTGACTTCCTTGATACGCGTATGGGTCCTGTGCTTTCAGTAGTATGGTCCCCTACTACCTTCCACACCTACCCATATTTGTCTCAAGTATCGCCACAACACCCTAAATTATATTTAGCATAATATGCGCTCAACCCTCACTAACAGGGGACATCGCCTAACTAGTAACTGATCCTGCAGTTTCGTACCACTCACACATCCATGAAACTTCTATCATCCCCTGCAGCGCTAGTGTACACTGGCTGCACATAGCGCTGGACCCGATAGACTTTCGAATATCCGATCCTACACTAAGGTTGAATCGGACATTCTCAGGCTATAAGATCTTGACTATCCACAGCCGTGGTGCATACACTAAACATCTACAATTATGATGTCAATCCCATATACAAGAAACCCTAGGCTAATAGGTATCATACAATCAGGCCAATCTATCATGCGATTCCTGAAAATACCTAGCCTAGCACTAGCATGTTGTTCTAACATACCAGAATATCAAATAATTGTATGGTATTTTGGGGCTTACTTACAGGTTCCGGCTGATCATACCCTCTGCATCCTCCATCCTTTATTTTGAAAATCATTTTAAAAACTTATTTTCCAAAAATCTCCTTGGTTTGAGACTGGATTCACACGAGTGTTCCTCCAATTCACACAAACCAAGGCTCTAATACCAACTTGTAACGTCCAAAAAATTTACGCCAAATTTAAACTTTTAATACTAACGAAAAAATCAAATAGTAATTGTTTTTACAAAACATTTTCCAATTCATTTATCATCAGAGTGTCCCAAAATAGATCATGAGGATGAGGAGAGGTACGGTCACGCCTTCGCCTTCCCTCGCTCTCTTGAAGTACCTGAAACAATAAACTGAAAACTGTAAGCCCGAGGGCTTAGTGAGCTACCTCCAAAATACCAATACCACACTGGCAGAAGCCATAGCCATAACGATCAATCAAACAACATACATACTGGGCCATCGGCTGGATTCGGCATGACTCGTACGCCGCGTGGGCCTACAGTCTCCCCGGACCGCTCAGAGGGTGTGTTGGCCTTCAGCACAAAGCAGGACCGCCTCAACCCAACCAACAAGCAACTAACCATGTACGCATACTATCATATATTGGCATATACACATAGCAATCATATCTATCTCATTGACCATCAATCATAGAGTTTCATTCATAATTAGAGTATCGACCTAACAGGTCACTAACATACCAATCCTTATGGATCATAAAAGCATAACATACTATCTATCCTGATTCCGATTTAACAAATTAGAATCATATGTAGCATACCATAACAACCGATCTAACCGATCTCTAGTATAACAACTATCCTAAACAGGATGGTTTCTAACAAGCAATAACATAACAACCATCCTAAATCGGGATGAAATCTAGCATGACAATAACAAAGCAACCATCCTAAATCAGGATGTAAATCATAAAGGGTCGGCCTTGGTGCCGTAGACCCTGTCGATATAGTGAGGATAACTCACCTCGCCGATGCCGATTGAAATGCAAACTCCAACTATCGGATCACTTGACACTGGCTCCACCACCTATAACCATGGCACAATATACTCATAAGTTGTTACTCTTATGAGACACCCCATAACCTACTAGTCACTCCCTGATCAAGGTCAAAGTCCTTGGTCAAGGTAAACAGTCCATGTTGACCTCAACTCGCCGAGTACACTTGGCGGCTCGCCAGGTCTTCGAAGCACATACCAACTCGCCGAGTCATCGGGGTGACTCGTCGATTTCCTTCGAATCCTCATCAAGTCTCAAGGCCACCCGTCAAGTTTCCTCCTTGCAACTCGACGGGTATACGTGCAAACATATCCTTGGCTGAAACTCATACAACTCGCCGAGTTGTTCTTCAAATCGTCGAGTTTCAAGACCATCTTCAACTAACTCGCTGAGTTATTCAACCAACTCGTCGAGTTCACGACTTCCTTCAACTGACTCGCCGAGTTGTTCATCCAACTCGCCGGGTCTAACGTATATCTTCATATGACTCGCCGAGTTGGCTTTGCGACTCGCCGAGTTCCTTCAGTCAACTTAACATGCAGACATCTATAAGCCATGGCAAGGTCCCAAATTGCAGATCTAGCTTCCTTAAGCCTGCTTATCACGTAAAGTTTCAAACTTTACGTGCATGCATTGCCTTACAAGCTCCAAATGCCAAAGCCAAGCTCTTAATGGGTGCTCATGGACCAAGGGGACCTTAAACTCGACTAAATCTGGAACTTTATACTCGAATAATCCAAAGAGGGTCCATATCTGAAGTTACAACTTCAGATCTAGCCCATAGATTGCCATACCAACTTGATCCCCTTTCTAAAACCCTAAAACTCATTCAAAGATGAGGTCTAACTGAAATAACTGAGGGAAATGGTCAATTACCTTCCCAAGAGATGTCCACTGAAGCAAAAATCGAATCTCTTCCCAGCTCCTTGCCAAAATCACTTGATTCACCAACTTTTGCACCAAAAATTCTCTCTCAAACTTCAACACACGAAGGGCACACACACACACACACAAAAGATAGAGGTGCAAAGGGGGCTGCAAAAGAACTGAAAGAGGCTTGAGCTTCTTTAAATAGAGGTGCAAACCCCGGAACTTAGGGTTTCACTCTCCAGCTCCTACTCGCCGAGTCCAACAAAGGACTCGTCGAGTAGGCCACTTAATTCGCGATCCGACCCGCTGCTACTCGATGAGTAGGGCCAAAACCGAAAAATATTTTATTTAAATTATTACCTGAGAATCGGGGCGTTACAAAATTATTCATCCCATCTCTAATTTCCTTATACACAGGTTCGTCCCCTGTTTACAAGCCCGAGTGTCCGAAATCGGGTTAGCTGTCTATGTAGTATGCAAAGCAGGTGGTAAATGTCAGTAGATATCTGGTTCCTAGTTCAAGTTTTGGAAAAATGAGCAGACACAGCCGAGATTTTTGATTCCAAGTAGGTATCGTAAAACATTTCAGTTCAACTTAAATTTATTATGTAAACAATCGCTGATTTTGCTATTTTTAACCATTTTTTGTATGATTTTTTAATCCCAATACGGTTTGAAGCCCTAAAAATTCACTCACTCTTCTTCATTTTCAGTTACAGGTGAGTTTGATCTCATTTTCTAGGTTTTATTTAGATTTTTAAGCGGTAATCCTTCGTTGTGTTCTTTATTACATAAATATTTTGATTTTGATAGGCTTATTTGCACAGAGAAATAGAATAGGAATATTGATGTTTGACGATTGTCATAGAGAAACATTAGAGGCTGAACTTTTAATTTGGTATAAATATATTTTCAGGTTATCAAAATGATGATTGTGGAAGAAAATCTCTACAAATCCAGGTATATATTGATGTTTTGATGATCGTCACCCCAATGCCACCCCACCTTACCTCACATGTACCCTAACCCAAACCACTTCCACATCTACCCCTGACAACTCCTCTGGACAACATAAATAATAAGTTAACAACAATATGAAATCTCATCAGATTTGAATGAACTTTCATGATTGTTGAAACTGTCATTGCAAATTCAAGGTAAACAACGATTTTAAGCCATAAAGATCACTCTTGACTTGACTTTAAGCCCTAAACCACATTCTTTTTTCAGGAAATAGACTTCTGAAGAAATCTTATGAGCTCTTTATATTTCTGATGTACAAGTCATTTTCAGGAAATAATGAAAGAGCGGATGAAGTTGAACCCAAAAATCGTCATAAATCCATTCGAAAACCATGATATAACGCTTATAAGGTACAATTTTGGTAAGATTATGGTGTTTTGGGTTTATTTGTTCAATATCTTTCATTTTGGTCACTATCTACATCACCACAAACACGAGCCATCTATTTCTCTCTACGTATATGTCCATTGTGGTTTGTGTATGACGTTTTCATATACTTTTGGTTTATTAATTATTACACATATGTTCATCTTCAAGTTTTTTGGTTGCAGATCCATTTGAAACCCATTTATTAAGCACAAGTATGCTACATATTGTGTAAGATTCTGTTATTTGAAGTTTATTTTTTCAAAATCTATCATTTTGGTTATAGTTATTTTTGTGTAGCAAGATTTATGTAAATCCATAAATCTGAGTATTTGACGAGGGAAAGAGATGGATAGTTACATTAATCTGGAACTGATATGTTAAGATTTACCTTTTTCCGATATGTGGAATATTAAAGGTGAAAAAATGAAGATAAGATGGGATTGAGAGTCGGGGGCAGAGAGAAAGTACATAGTTTTATAAGTTAGCATTTACAAATTTTTATGAAAAGGTGTTTAGGTGTGGATGAATAGACTTTCAGTTGAAAACCAATTTTCGGGATCTATGATTGGTCTTTTGTAATCTGAAAAAAAAAAAAAAAAAAAAAAAAAAAAAAAAAAAAAGATTGAATCTCAAAAGAATAGTGAGCTTTTAAATGTTGCATTTGTCATGTTTATCTCTTTGTTTAGAATTTTCCGGTATTATTAGTGTTTCCATCTTCATAGAAGATCTTTTGATTGATCTCAATATACAGTTAAAATTTATCTTTTGTTTTGTATTGTACCCAGAAGTTGATTAAGAAAGTAGAACAAATGATTTAGAAAAGAGAGAACGGATGAGGATGATAAAAAGAACGAGAGAAAGAGAATGCTCATTTTTGTAACATTTTTCAGTAATGTGTTATTAATTATTTTATTCTAAAATAGTATTATAGCCCATAAAAAATTAGTTATTCTAGGGTCATGTAAGATGCAGATTTGATTCATAGAAAAAATCTCACTAATCAAAAAAACATTATTTTATATTTAAGTAAACCTAAAAATTGTCCATCATTCCTCATTTTTCACGATTTAAAATTAATCTATTTTAAAATTGTTAGTTTAGGTCAATTTATATAAAAATGAACATTTGTTTCAAAGGCATGTTAAAATAAAAGTTAAATGAATAGGTAAAAATATCAATTAATTTTTTTTTCGAAAAACCATATGCAAAATTAACTTTATATCAACTTGATGCTTTTTTTTTTTGTTAGTTAATGGAGTTCATTGTTGTTTTGTTTCAAAGGTGAAATTATCCACCTAAAAAGATAACTATTTACAGAAAATTTTATTTTTTATCTAACCAAAAATAGGAACGTATATATTATATCTAACCAAAAATAGGAACGTGTATATTTTAAAAGAAAAAAGATAACTTACATTGTTTTTCAACAATAAGAACTCGCCGAACCAAAACCCCGCCAAGTAATAAATTGTTGAAAAGAAATTATTTGTCACTAAAATATGGTATAGGTATTCAACTAGAAATTAAAAAAAAAAAAAAAAAAAAACATGAATAAAATGAAATACAATGATAAAAGAAAACAAAAACCAATTTTGTGAAGTCTAAAAACCGAAACAAAAAAGTCGAAAACCATTGGTTTTCCAAATTGAAAAAACATTTTTTTGTTTGGCTTCGTGGTTGACAATACCGACATGTTCCGCAATTAAACTAATCGTCGTCATGACTTAACTATTTGTCTAAAAGAACTAATCTCTTCTACAAAACTAATTTCGGAAAAAATTATTCGCATCCGTCGGTTAGCGCGAATAAACGGCTAGTATATATATATATATATATATATATATATATATATATATATATATATATATATATATATATATATATATATATATAGGTTAAGAGTTCATAATAATAATAATAATAATAAACTTAAACATAAGCTATACTTAGAGTAGGGTAAGCATATCTCACTTACCGGGGGTTTGGCTAAGAACCGGGCTCTGCAAGGACTGAACTTCCGAGCCGAAAGCTCTTCTTCTCGGAGCCTTCAGAAGCTCTAGGACTTTCCTCTAGCAACTAGAAGTTATTAGGGCTTTGCAAGTGGTTTAGAGAGAAGTGAAAGAGAGAGAGAGAGAGAGAGAGAGAGAGAGAGAGAGAGAGGGAGAGAAGGGTTATGGTGTGAGGAAAAAGGGTGAGCTTCGCATGGTATTTATTGGCTGAAAAATGGCCCAAACGGCGAGTTTGAGCCTCTAAATTGTCGAATTGAATGCCAAGTGTCACCATCTGGTGGCAAGGCGTGGGGAGGAAGCAATGGTCCAAATTAAGCCACGTCACCCCATTCGCAACAACACCCTTCCGTCTTCTAAATTCCGTAACTTTCGCATACGAGCTCCGTTTTCGATGTTCTTTATATCAACACATAGGTATTGACAATATCTACAACTCTCCTTTTGACCCCGTTAACTAATTCTATACCGATTTTAAATTTAACAGTACGAGAAGATTATATTGTTAACGACCGTGTAAAATTCATAACTTCTACATATGAACTCCGTTTTCGATTATATTTTTATCGTTGAACTCCTATTAATTAGATCTTCAATTCTCACTTAGGTTGTGTTGTCTAAATTTGACCAATCTAAAATTCGATATCCGGGTTGTGCACTCTATGCGAAATCTTAGAAAAATCATAATTTTATCATACGAAGTCAGATTTGGACGTTCTTTTTTATGTAGGTTCTCGGTTTAATGTATACTACGACTTTAGTTTATAATTCTAAGGCTAAAGAGTAATTTATAAAAAATTTACTTTTCACATTACGCGGTGCCATGTCGGTTTAGCTGTAAAATTTCGACGAGTCATAACTTCTTCGTTATATAGCGGACTTCAGCGTTCTTTATATGTACGGAACCATTGTGACATATACTTTAACTTGTTTAATATTATTTATTCTAAATAATATTCTATCAAAAAGTCTTTTTGACGCTTATTGTCTCTAAATTGACTAGCCCGAATCTGCGAGTGTTACATATCAAAAGAGATTACATATCATTGCTACATAGTTCTGAATATCCAAATACTAGTAAAGTAAAATTTTAAATCCAATCACCAGCTATTCGAAGATCGATTCCTTTTGCATGACTCTCAAACTTGTTTTGAGAAAGAGCTTTCATGAATGGATCTACTAGATTATCATTTGTATGAACCTTCTTAATGCATACATTTCCCAATTCCAATTCTTGACAAATGAAATTGAATTACCATTGAATATGTCTAGTCTTGTTGGTAACCATCGGGTCTCTTGCGATAGCGATAGCACCGGTTTTGTTACAAAGCATCTCAATGGCATTTTTGATACTTGGAACAACATCCAGATCACCGATGAATTTCTTCATCCAATCAACTACTTGAACTGCCTCACACGTTGCTATATACTTTGATTATGCTGTAGAAAGTACAACCACTTCTTACTTTGAACTTTTCCAGACAATGGTTCCTCCATTAAGGTTGAACACATATCCCGACTATGATCGTTAGTTATCTCAATCAGTTTTAAAACCAACATTAGTGTAACATCTTACAGTAAGACCTTCTTGAACTCCTCCATAAACAAGAAACATGACTTTTGTCCTTCTTAAGTACTTAAGTATTTTTTTTAACCACCATACAATGTTTCTCGCCTGGATTAGCTTGATACCTACTAGTTACAATAATAGCATAAGGTACATGCAGCCTTGTACATGTCATAGCATACATAATTGAACCTACTACTGAAGCATATGGTATGCGACGTGTTCTTTTGATCTCATCTTTAGTACTAGGGCATTCAGCCTTAGAAATAATGGTGCCAAGTAGTATGGGTACAATTCCTCGTTTTGAGTTATCCATTAAAAAGTGTTTTATGACTTTCTCAATGTATGTGCTCTGACTCAAGCGAATGAGTCTTTAGGATCTATCTCTATAGATCCTAATACCGAGTATGCATGCAGTATCTCCTAGATCTTTCACTTGAAAGGACTTACTAAGGTAGGCCTTAGCCTCCTTGAAGGTTGTCCTTCCCGATCAATAATATGTCATCAACATATAAAATTAGAAAAATAGTATGGCTCCCGCTTTCCTTGATATATACACATGGTTTATCGAGACTTTTTGAGAAACCAAATTTTTTGATCTTCTCATCAAAACGATAATACCAGGCCATAAATGCTTGTTTCAATCTAGAAATGGACTTCTTTAGTTTGCAAACATTCTATAGGTTACCTGGTTTGACAAATCCTTCAGGTTATTCCATATAGACATCTTCCTCGAGATATACATTAACGAAAGTGGTTTTGGCATCCATTTGTCATATCTCATAGTCATAATACGCAATTATGGCCATGATAATCCTAATAGACTTAATCTTAGAAATTGGGAAGACGGTATCTTCATAGTCATCACCTTGAATTTGAGTATACCCTTTCGCGACATGTGATTTGAAAGTTTGTACATTTCTGTCCACGTCGATCTTCTTCTTGAAGATCCACTTGTTTTCAAAAGCCTTGCTATTAGGTGGTAAGTCAACCAAGTCCCATACTTGATTGTCATTCATGGACTGAATCTCATCTTTCGTGGCTTCAAGCCATTTATTAGACTCTAGGTCTGCAGTAGTTTCCTTGTAATTGATAGGCTCATATCGATCCATCAAGAAGACTTCCTCTTTAAGAATGAAAATCCAAATCTATGAGGTTCCTGACGAGGTCTACTGGAGTATTGTACAGTTTGTGTGGTTTCCGACATCTGAATGATAATTTCAGGTTCAACAATGCTTTGTTGATTATCATTCTCAACTAAAGGTTGTGTCTCTCAAATTTCTTTGAAATCATATAAAGTCAGTTTCAAGAAACACTAATTTTTGGGCTATGAACACTCGTTTTTCTTCTTTCTTGAAGAAGTGATAGCCCATGGTTTCTTTTGAGTATCCCACAAAGATAAACTTTTAAGATCTAGGGTCAAGCTTAGTAGCGGAGCTAGATGGGGCGTTGGGGGTACAGTTGTACCCCCGAAATAAAATTTATATATTAAACTTTATATATTAGTTTTTTATATCTAAGTAAGCTTAACTACCTTGCACCCCTAGCTCGAAACATTAAATCTTAATGCCTGTTTTTTTTTCTTCTCATGAATCGAAGTGATTGCTGCCAAGAGTTTAGAGACAATAGCAAGATCGGTATTCCGCCATCCAATAGAAAAATTTTGTTTAAAAATATAGTTTCAAGATGCTTCATGTTTTTACCCAAATTTTGATTGTTCAAATGTTATTTTAAATTTCAATTATGTTTGTAACCCCGTATTAAAATTCCTGACTCCGCTACTGGTCAAGCTTGTTAGAAGTCACTATTTAAACATATGCTTCACAACCACATATCATTAAGTAAGACATTGATGGAAGTTTTCCATGCCATAACTCGTAGGGACTCTTAATAACCTTTTTAGTTGGGACAATGTTTACAATTTGAGTTGCGGTTTCAAGGACATAACCCCAAAATGAGTAAGGAATGGAAGTAAGACTCATCATCGATCATACCATATCAAGTAGAGTACGACTTTTCCTTTTTAAGACACCATTATGTTGAGGTGTTCCCGGTGGAGTGAGTTGTGACACTATGCCGTAATTCTTGAGAAGTTCATAAAATTCTTAGCTTTGATATTCACCACCACGATTTGATCGTATAGTTTTAATCTTTTTACCAAGTTAATTATGTACTTCATTTTGGAATAACTTAAAGAAATCCAATTCTTCATGTTTGTGTTTCATGAGATAATATATCCAAATATATTGAAGTCATCAGTAAATGTAATGAAGTATCTTTCACTGCTTTTGGTCATTGTTCTAAAAGGTCCACATACATCGGTATGTATGAGTCCTAACAGATCTGAAGCTCTTTCACCAAAACCAATAACATGAGCTTTTGTCATCTTGCCACATATACATGATTTGCATACTTCAAAAGACTTTGAGCCTATTGATTCTAAGATCCATCCTTTTGAAGCTTAGCAATGCGAGTTTTGTTTATGTGCCCAAGTCGACAATGCCATATATAAGTTTTATTTGAGTCTAACGTTGTTTTCTTATTTGTTAAGTTTTACATTGAATTATCCTTTTGGTATGAACCATTTAAACTGATTTCATATATTCCATTATTAGGACTAGTCTCAAAATAGAACACCTTATCTTTAAACATAAAGATGTTTTCAGGATCAAAGTCAAACTTATAACTAAAACCTTGTTCATAGAAAAGAGAAGTAGAGATAATATTCCTAGTTCTACTAGGTACATAACAAAAATTGTTGAAAATAATAGTAATACCATTTGGAAGCAAAAGATAATATTGTCCTATGACTTTGACAGCTACTCGAGTGCCATTGCCCTCATGGAGTTCCAAATCGCCATCTCAGATATCTCTAACATTATTTAGTCCATGCAAATCGTCGCAGATGTTAGTACCACTTTCAGTATTGTCACACCCACAAACCTAAATGGCGGAAACGTTCGGGGGCGGAGGACGTCATGTACAGTATCACAACAATGCATAATAGTAAACGAGCAACAACATCATCCATTATATTAATAGTAATATTTAATACAAGTGTGTTCTGTATAGTTTATAAGACACCAAAAATATGAATTCAAAATAAAAGATGAGTCTTGAATGTGCTCCATCTTCTCAAAACCTGGCATCGGTACCTGTCTACTGATGACCTGAGAATACAAGTTATTTTGAAAGCGTAGATCAGCATTTAAGCTAGTGAGTTCATAAGTATTTTAGTGTCATTGCTTGTATGAATGTATTTGTAGTAAATGTTTGTAATTGTATTGTAAATGTTTGTATCTCCTAGAAAATCCTATATTTTCTACTAAAAGTAGCCTTCTACCAAGACCCAAATGTTCTGTATATTATTTGTTTGTAAAAGTGTGTAATTTTCCCCAAGTACAGACTATCATTTACCAGAAATGTAGATTACATTACCGTTTATGGAGTAGCTTACTATATGAATGTAATGGGAAAATAATATTGATGTGCTTGTAGTATTAGTATATAACTACTACCATTGTAGTAACTACCTTAAAACCATTGTTTTTAATTAAGGCAAAATGCGATATAGTTATAACCATGCTCGATCGACTAGTTGAAACACGACGCTCTAAGGCATCGAAATGGTATGACATTAGTCACCCGTAGACCTGCTAGTCCCACTATAGCTAGCAGCAAGGTGTAGGATAGTCAGTCACGTATAGATCAATACACCAATTCACGCTCTCCCTCCAAGAGACTCTGGTTGCAAAACACAACACGGAAATTGCTTTCCATGTCATGAAGTAGTGGCACACATTAATGTTATAGTGTTCTATTGTTTGTATGTTCTCTCTGTACTAGTGTAGTGTATTGTATGTTCTCTTAGTTTCTCATCATAGTATGTTCGTTCTGTTTCTCATAATAGTAAGTTTGTATTGACTCATGAATGAACTGGCTCTTGTATGTTTCATTGTACTAGAAATAGTGAGTAGTGACTTCCTAAACTATACCAATTATAGTTTACTAGTAAAGTTGTTAGTATAAATGAACATGTTTGTACACCTTTGCTACCTAAAGGTATTGAACCGAATGTTTGAACTTTAATATCCATATACATACACATAATATATAACTAAGATTCAAACGACCGTCGGACAAACAACCGAATACCCTAAGTCCACAACCAAACAAGGAACAGAAAGTAAGGCGAGTTATCAGTCCTAAGTCCTTTCAATCCTACTTATATAACTATATATGTATATAGATATGATTTTGAAAATATATAAGTTTGAAAGAGTTTAATAAGTAGTTTCGCACGTAAAAGAGTTTGTAAAACGATTTGAAACAGTTTGTTTGATAACACAGTTTGAAGTATAGTAAATCTGTTTGTTTGATAGTTATTAATCACATGTGATTGATATAATGACTATAATGTTTCTACTTGTATTCCCCCCCCCCCCCCATAAAATCATTTAAAAGATAAGTTAAGGGGTATGAACTCACCTGCTGTGAGTGATATGAATGAAAGATCAGTTTGTAGGATGCTAAGTGTCAAGTGTAGACTTGAGCACAACGGATCCTAATAAGCATATAATGACACATATATGTATATAATTAGTGTTTAAACAACTAATTATGCAAGGAAATACACCCTAGGACGTAGAAAACACTTAGATTCAAGTGCTAAAAGTACCAAGGGTGGTATATAATGGTTGTATGGCCATACCTTGGAGTGTACAACCAGAATAGGGTGTTTCATGTGTGTGTACGGCCAGAGTGTACGGCCCAAGTGGGTGTGCGGCCGCACACTCATGGTGAAACATGCCCATGAGTTATTTAAAGTCTTATTAAGCATCTAGGAAGGGTGTTTTGACCCATACTTAGCTTAATTGAGAGTTGGTTGCCAGTTTGGGACTTAAAAAGGGTGTGTACGGCCGTACACCCTTGATGATGATGTAAAAGTGGTCAAAAGTGTATTCCAAGTCTCTATCTTGCATCCTATAAGTGTTCTTGATCATGTGCTAGCATAAAACATGAGTTTTGAGGCCATTGAGCACTAAACAAAGGGGTGTACAGCGACATGGGGTGTGTACGGCCGCACAATCCTTGATGATCGTGTTTTGGATGGTTTCTAATGAGTATAACTAGTAAATAACAAGCACAAGGAGTGGTACTTATGATATGGAAGCCTTTAAGGGTATTTGAGGTCCAAAAACTTAGTAGGTGTTCTTGGTGAACACTTGAAGATCTAACCAAAAAGAATCACTTCCTGGATGAAATGTTAGATCCTTACTAGATAGTGTAGTGAATCAACAAATCATAGAAAGAAACAATTACAACTTGAAGGTCTAGAAGGAAAATCGGATGATACTTGAGAGAGAGAAGTTGATTTATTGGCTGAGAAGTGTGTAAAGTGATGAAAAATGGAAGAATACATCATGTATACACATGAGTGTACATCTAGGATGGGTGTACGGCCATACGCCCATGTGTGCGGCCGCACACACCCAATTAAGGGGTGTTTGGCTCCATTGAAAGGTGTTGAACCCAATTTCACTCATCCTTAGCCCCATTCCTTGATTATACTAGGCTTTAAACCCTCAAATTGACTCTAAACAGTGCCAGAAGATAGCAAAAACGAGTCTGACCTTGATTGATTTGAATAAGTGTAGAAGATACAAATTTTGGGTTGTCACATCATCACCCCCCCCCCCCTCGTTAGAGAGAATTTTGTCCCGACATTAGAGTTGAAGCATATAAGAAGTTATAAATAACTAACCGAAAAGATGAGGATATTTTAGTTTCATTTGATCCTCACGCTCCCAAGTGAATTCAGGTCCTCGTTTGGCATTCCAGCGAACCTTCACTATTGGGATACGGCTTTGCTTCGTTTTCTTGTCCTCTCGGTCCATGATCTTTACAGGTTCTCACTACTAGAAAAACAGCCTTTTACCACGCGCAATCCATGTCGTAAAACGCTCAGATGACGTGCAAATGCCTGTCAAGAAAGACCATGTCATAATGAGACACGACACGCTTTTGTGCGTCGTCTATAGACGACACGCACTTACGACGCGCATTTACGACACGCATTTACGACGTGCAGTTACGATGCGCAATGCGTATCAAGGAAGCCCCTGTCATAAAGGAAGACGACACGTATTTGCGTGTCGTAAGTTTACGACGCACGTTTAGGGCACGCATTGCATATCATTAAAACCCCTGTCATTAATAAAGATGACATGCATTTGCGTGTCATAAGCTTCAGCAACCATTTACGATATACATTTACGACGCATCTTTATGATACTCATTTACGCATAATACAAAAATATGGAAACAAATATATACCAAAACAATCAATATCATCCATAACATCATGTCAAAAAATTATAATACATTGGTATTAAGGGGATCTGATTGTACACTGTTAATAAGAGGTTTTCCCTAACTATATAACCTAATACTACATTGCTATTAACGGACACCTTGTTTCAGATATCATGTCAAAAAAATCCTTCATGTCAAAAAATTGGCTGTTGTCCACCGGGTGTAGATGGCAAGTAATGACTTGAACATTAGCTTAAACAAAAAAGCTTTTATTAATCACACAATCAACATCATTTATAAGTACATCAGAATGCATATGTATACTAACAGATGTGATATAATATATACGATCCTGTAAAAAGAAAAATAGCCAAAAAAAAAATTAAGGAATAGATTGCCAATGATAATAAATAATAAAGAAAAGCCTCTTACCTGATGAGAGCTAGTCATGTCAGTTGACTTCAAAACACAAAAAAGATGTAAAAAATTAGTTGTAAAATTAAAACATCATTTTTACCATCAAGAAAATCAGGAAGAAATCCCAGCATATCAATGTCTGGAACATTGTCCAACACTGTGATCCATCCCACCAAAAATTGGCGAACATATGGATTCAAGACAGTCATACGCTCTCTCAATAATGGTATAAATTCTTCAATGCTGGCCAAAAAAACATAAAATTATTAAAAAAAGCCAAATATTACAAGGGTTTAAGTATTAAAAAAAAGATGATCACCTGAACTGATCGTTATCTGTCACAATGTCCTGTTTCCAACAAGTAGCAAAAAAGTTCAGAAGACTGATTAACAGGCATTACAAAAAGAAAAGGTTGTTTACCTTCACAAGTCTATCTAAAAGATGAGCAGCACTTTGTACATTAATTGGGATCCGAGTCTGCTGAAAGCTTACACAATGCATCAAATATCTTGTTGAAGTGTACAATGAACTCTCCTCTCACAACCTGCAAAGAGGCATGAAAAAAGCTCAAAATGTGTTGTATTAAAGGGACTTGTCAAATTTAAAGCCTGAAGAAAGCTTGTTACTATTCTTGATTACATTTACATAATTTTTTTTTGTCATTTATATGAATCGTTAGAGATTTTTATAAAATAAATAAATAAATGGCATGAAACCATTAGTCAATCTTCTACCAGAAACATTGGTGTCAACAGACTCCACCATTCTCCATATAAGATCGAGTGATTGATCTTTTCTCCATAGAGTGCTGGAAGTGAAAAGAGTTCAAGATCCGAGTTCTTTATTGGACTTGCAATTTCAAAGAGATAAATTGCAATGTTTATGGACACCATCGTGCATCTGCAATGTGAAAAACAAGAATTATCAGAGGCAAACACAAATGCAGTATCAGAACTCCATCTTGAATACAAACAATTACCATAAACTGCAACTTAAACCACACTACCAAATGTCCACCAAAACAAATTACCATAATACCCCTGGTAAAAAAGAAAAACCTCAAGCCACCCTAGGAACCGGGGTGTTCTCTGGCACTGTAACTGAGAAGAGAAGAGAATATATTACTTATATATTTGTTTAGAAAAGAAAAAAAATGAAGCTTACTTTTCGAGGAGTAGGCCGTTTTTTCGGAAGTTTTGAACTAAAAAGACAACAAGGTGATGAAAGAGCATGCACCTCGAGCACCAAGAGCACTACATGTTAAATATATATTTGTTTAAAACTGATACATGATTAAAAATATATATAAATATTTAATGAAGAAGAAAATAAAAGATTACCTGATCAGAGGGATCTGATAGGTATCCGATAGTGCTTTAAGAAGTGTGTCAAAAATATCATTAAAAAAACACAGGACCTGAATTACACGTATAAATTAAACTTTTTCTTTCTTATTGGCAATAATTTAAATAATTATATGAAAATGGTTTGTGTACCTCTGTTCGGTGTCTATTTAAAAGGGTTGAAATCCAGTGCAATGATTCAATACAGGTGGCTTCGTATTCACTCGATAACTGCCTGAAAATTGAGAAAATAAAAAGTAAAGATATATTTGTTAATAAAGAGAAAAATAGTTGAATACTTGTATATTTTATAGTAAAAAAAGAGAGAGATTGGACCTTTTTACAATGGAGAGAATTGCTCCAACATCAAATAAACACACAATGGAATCGAATCCCAAATTCCAATTCCATCAGAATACACAAACTTACAACACGTATTCTTTCTTCTTTATCAGCTATGCAAGGCAAGATAGCTCCTAATATATCAGCATAATAAGGAACCAATTGATCACCCCCCAAGTTTTCAAACTCGTTTATCTGCATAAATTTAATAAAAAATTGCAGGAATTCTCAAAAAATCTCATTACAGTGGAAACCCTATTTCTTAAACCTTCTCTTCTCACGCTATGTTCCCTCACACTATGTTATCGGGACGCTTGCTTCCTTCTGGAAAAAAGAACAAAAGATAAGAATCCATACAATGAATTAAAATACTTAAAGTAAAAAAGTTATTACTTGGTTATCTTGATAGCCTCGTTGATTGATCGGTCATAATCATCTGCAAAAGTTGCAATTTTTATAGTGACAGGAATAAAATATAAATCATGAATAATAAGATTGAAAATGAGTGTGATTAATGTTACCAAAAGTGTAGGACATGGGTTTTCTGCAACGTAGGGAACGCCCTCGACCAAGTGCATCAATAATCATGCTATCAAGAAGAAGAGCTTGTCTATGCTGTCTCTTGAGCAACTTCTCATTCCTCTGTGCACCAACAACAAACAATTACACCATTGCTTCTCTCTTATTTGACTTAATGTACAAAGAACGACTTAATAAAAAAGTCATAAACATGTTTCCCTGGACACCCCTCTTCCAACCAACCAACCAAAAAGTCAAAAATACCCCCAACACCACAAAATAACAATGTTTCTTGTTTTTCAACATCCATAACCATCAACCCAGATGGCAATTTCGTAATTATCTAAAATAATCACTCTTTCAAGAATATGCTACAGGGTCTGTTTTTATTCTTGTCTTGCAGAATATACACTTCATTTTCTCTCTAGTAAAAAAAACTTTTTATATACAAATGAATTGGTCAACAGCAACTTTTCTTTTTTAAACTCTAGGAGGGCCCACCTTGCAGGTAGGAGATTGTGTTAAGCAACAAATTAGTATCTTTTTTGTATGTTTTTCTTGTATTTTAATCTTCTTAACCAAAAAACCATAATTCTTTAATGGTTTTATGCTTGTGGGTTTGTCTCATCTTTTCTCTCTCTATTGTTATTATTATTATACTCAAGAACAATAAAGCTGAAGACTTTTACGTTCCTCTACACCTGGGGCTTGAAGGAATGACAACAATCGGAATCCACTAACCTCGTTTCACAATTCCAACCAGCTATGGACCCTGGCATCATCAATTCAATTCCAACCCATCAATCATCAAAATGTCAGTTTCTTTTTCCTTTCTTTCTTTCATTCTTTCTATCACTAATCAAGATATCAAACTCATAACATTCTTTAAACATGACAATGAACTCCAAATCTTCACAGGGCATAGAAAAACAAGATTTATCATTAAAGATTCAAGAAAACCATGCATGATGCAACCATGGATAAAAAAACAGTTGCATTCAGATTCAGCGGGACGAATACCTCAACTCGAATGTCACATAAGGCTTGCAATATGAGCACACGAACACCAGGATTAAGGGTGTTATATGTTTCAATCGCATCCCTGAAAGGATGTTTTATAACCTGCAAAATTAAAATTAACATAAGACAAAATAATAATAATAATAATAATAATAATAATAATAATAATAATAATAATAATAATAATAATAATAATAATAATAATAATAATAATAATAATAATAATAATAATTGTAAACAAGATCAGATACTCTGCAAAACATAGCAATTTCACCTGTGATAAATGCTCCTTATCTCCATATAAATCCTTGTTCTGTACAATAAGATCAGCTTCTATGGCCTAAAAAAAGAAAAAAAAAACTAGAAAGTAGAAACATGACTCATGAATTATAAAAGTCAAAGTTTGACATTACCTTTAGCATCCTAAAACGATCACCTAAGGGAGAACAGGTGATAGATTTAAGTGATATCAACAACTTCTCAAAGGGCTTTATAAGATGAGTATCAAAATGAAATCGAATAGGGCAATTCTTTGACAAAATTGATATTTGAAAATGAGTGACAAAAAACAGATGTGCAATACCTTGAATTCAGCAGAAGTCTTGGAGGATTCTTAGATGGATCACATACAAGATACTTCATGACCTAGCTCTTTTGATTGCAGAGCTTGATTGCAGTTGATGGATAGGCAATACGAAGGAGGGGGAGAGAAAGATGAATAAAATACATCGCTTCTAATTTCGTCTCCTTTCTCGATCTAAGATACGAACCTCAAACCTGGGAAAACGAAAAACCGCAGAAATCGCCTGAAAACAAAATCAAATCCACCCGGTGGAGGGGAAGAAGGGCCAAAAGAGGTGGTGAAGGTTGGAGGTGGTTGAGGGGGCGGAGACGACATGCCTTTTATGTTGAGTGCCCTCCGTGTATTTTTTTTTGTTCCGACACTAATTTTAAGGGCACGCGAAAATGCGCATCCTATATCCTTCAAATTTTAGAAGAGATGACATTATCTTTAGGGCACACGCTTTTGCGTATTGTAAATCACTGTGTGTCATGGTTCGCGCGTCATTAAAGGCCTATATTCTAGTAGTGTCTTCCACGAAGTTGAGGCTCTCGTTGATCTCGATCTCGTTGAGTGGGATTACAAGAGTCTCGTCGGACAGACACTTTATCAAGTTCGAGACGTGGAAAGTAGAATGTACATTACCGAGTTCGCAAGGTAGTTTAAGTTTGTAAGCTACAGGGCCGATTCTTACGAGAATCTCGAAAGGCCCTACGTATCTTGGATTTAGCTTCCCACATTTTCCGAAGCGTATCAAGCCCTTCCAGGGTGAGACCTTCAATAGAACACGGTCGCCCACCTGGAATTCCAACAGTTTCCTTCTCTTTTCTGCATAGCTTTTCTGTCGGTCTCTAGAGTCTTTTAATTGTTCACGAATCTGAACGATCTTCTTTGTCGTTTCTCGAATGATTTCTGGACCTGTGAGAGTGCTTTTAGGAACTCGTCCTTTAGCTAACTGAGTGTCACCCACCTCAGCCCAGCAAAGAGGGGATCTGCACTTTTGGCCATATAGGGCTTCAAATGGAGCAACCTTTATGCTCGTGTGATAACTATTGTTGTAGGAAAACTCGACAAAGGGTAAATAAGTATCCCATGCCTTCCCAAAGTCTATCACATAGGCTCGCAACATATCTTCCAATGTTGGAATAGTCCTCTCACTTTGTCCATCGGTTTGCGGATGGTAGGCTGTACTGATGTCTAGCCTAGTTCCTAGGGAATTTTGTAGCGATTGTCAGAACCTCGAAGTGAACCTACCATCTCTATCAGAGATAATGGATATGGGAACACCGTGTAGTCGTACTATCTCCCTAATGTAAGTTCTTGTTAGTTTCTCCATCTTGTAAGTCTCTTTGTTAGGCAGGAAGTGTGCGGAATTTGTTAACATGTCTACGATCACCCATATGGTATCGAGACCACCAGTTGTCTCAGGCAACTTGGTTATGAAGTCCATCGTGATCCACTCCCACTTCTATTCCGGTATTTTCAGTTGTTGTAGTAAACCCGATGGTTTCTGGTATTCAACCTTAACCTTGGCGCAAGTAAGGCATTTACTTACGAAGGTAGCAATCTCTGCTTTCATGTTAGGCCACCAGTATAACTTTTTAAGATCCAGATACATCTTATCTGAACCTGGGTGGACGGAATATCGAGTGTTGTGTTCTTCTGTCATGACTAAGTCTCTGAAACCACCGCGTTTCGGTTTCCAGATCCGATCCATGAGATATAAAGCTCCGCCACCCTTTACCACTAAGTTCTTATCCATTCCTCTTAGGGATTCACCCGCCACATTTTCAGGTTTCAAAGCTTCGAGCTGAGCTTCCTTAATTTGTGTGGACAAGTGTGAATGGATGGACATAGTCAATGATTTGACCCTACGACCAGAGTATTCTTTCCGACTCAAGGCGTCAGCTACTATATTGGCCTTGTCGGGATGATAACGAAATTCGCATTCGTAATCACTGAGTAGCTCGACACACCATCGTTGTCTCATGTTGAGCTCCTTCTGGTCGAATATGTGTTGTAGGATTTTGTGATCCGTAAAGATAGTGTTTTTCGTACCATATAGGTAGTGTCTCCAGATCTTCAGGGAAAACACTACTACTCCTAACTCAAGATCATGTGTGGTGTAGTTGACCCCGTGTGTCTTCAACTATCTTGAGGCATAGGCGATGACCTTACCTCGTTGCATCCAAACACAGCCGAGCCCCTGGTTGGATGCATCACAATAGACCACAAAGTCTTCTATTCCTTCTGGGAGGGATAGTATTGGTGTAGTGCATAAGGCTCGTTTCAGCGTTTGGAACGCTTTCTCTTGTTTCTTTTCCCAGTCAAAGGCCACGCCCTTCTGGGTTAATGTTGTAAGAGGTTTCGCAATCCGAGAGAAGTTCTGAATGAATCTGCGATAGTAGCCAGTGAGGCCTAGAAATTGACGATTTTCTGTAGGAGTCTTTGGTGCTGACCAGTTCTCAATGGATTTGATTTTGGAAGGGTCTACATGTATTCCCTCTTCGCTAAACACGTGTCCCAAGAATTCGACTCTTCGGATCCAAAATTTGCATTTCGAGAACTTCGCATAAAGCTTCTCTAATCGCAGTGTTTCTAAGACCTGATGCAGATGTTAACTATGCTCCTCCTTACTACGAGAGTAGATAAGTATGTCATCGATGAAGATGATGACAAACTGATCCAAGTAAGGACGGCAAACTCGATTCAATAAATCCATGAATACTGCGGGTTCATTGGTCAATCCGAACGGCATCACTACAAACTCGTAGTGTCCATAACGAGTTCGAAAGGCTGGCTTGGGAACATCCTCCCCAAGCACTCGTAATTGGTTATACCTAGATCTCAGATCTATCTTTGAAAAGAAGTTATCCCCTTGTAGTTTATCAAACTAATCGTCAATGTGAGGCAGAGGGTAACAATTTTTGACGGTTAGCTTGTTAAGTTCTCTATAGTCGATGCACATACGGAACGATCCATCTTTCTTCTTGATGAACAAGACCGGTGCTCCTTATGGTGAGAAGCTTGGTCTAATAAAGCCCTTGCTGAGTAATTCGTTAAGTTGACTGGATAGCTCCTACATCTCAGCTGGAGCTAGAAGATACGGCGATTTGGCTACTGGGGTAGCCCCTGGAACTAAGCAGATTTTGAACTCGACTTGACGTTGCGGAGGTAATCCTGGTAGTTCTTCTGGAAAGATTTCGGGAAATTCACGTACTATTGGAATGTTCTTTATGTCTTTCATCTCATGGATCACATCGACAACATGAGCAAGGAATGCGTGACATTCCTTTTGTAGGTATTTCTGAGCTTGAATGCTCGAGATGATACGAAGGTTCGTGTCGAGTTTGTCGTCGTAGATAACTAGAGTTTCACTAGACGACAGATTAAGGCGAACAGCCTTTTCGTATCACATGATGTCGGCACGATGTAGACTCAACCAATCCATGCCGATTATGACGTCGAAGCTTCTAATTGAGACCGACATGAGGTTGATTGGAAATGAATGGATATTGAGTATTAGTGTACAACCTATGTATATGCAGCTAGTGCTCTCTGTCTTCCCGTTAGCCATTTCTACAGTGAATGGTTCTTTAAGTAAACATGATTGTTGTTTAAGTAAGTGAGCAGATTTCTAATTTACGAAGCTCCTCTCAGCTCCACTATCAAACAGTATGCATGCATAAGAGTTAACGAGGAGAAACGGACCAGTGACCACTGTGGGGTCGACAACAGCTTCCTCGTGGCCTATAGCCAAAACTCTTTCCACTCCACCGACATTCCCTGCCTTTGGGTAGTTCCTTTTGTAGTGGCCCACCTCGCCACATCTGTAGCAAGTCTGGCCCACACCAACGTCGGGGACTTGGTTGATTGTCCTTGCCGGAGATTTGCAGAAACAGGCAGTGTGCCCCTTGCTTTTGCAGTTAGAGCACTGCATTTCCCGGTAGGGTCCGATGCGGTGGAAGTTGCATTTGTTGCACTTCGGCAAGGTTCCAGCGTACTGCCTTATCGGTGCAGCAGTGGCATGTCACAACTAGCATTTTTGCTAGGAAATTCTACTCTCATGCAATCATTAACCTAGTGTAATAACTTGTACTCTAAGTGAATACTATACTTCATTCTCATCCAAATATATCTCATATGTTCAAATAAAGGGTTGGAAACCCTAGAAATTCGGACTCAAGTCCTTTATGGACAAGGATTCTCTTATTGGGCCTAATGGACCAATAAACTTTCAAATCGACTATTTGGGCTCTAAATGGACCACATTCATAATACTTTAGTATTTTGGGCCATGTAGGCCTAAAATAATCCATTTTCAACTCTAAAAGGTCTTGTTGGGTCATAAATGGTTCCATTTGCCCTAGTGGGCCGTGAACCTTCTTAAGGGCCCAATAGGCCGAAAAATGCTTGGAGCTTCATGAATTCGAACAAGGCCAAGGATAGGCCCAAACATCCCTCCATCTTCATTTTCTTAAGCCCACATGTTTGGCCCATAAATTTGAAAAAAAAGGGGGAAATGTTGAATATTCTAAGCATGACAACTCATCTTTGCATGAGGGATATCAATGCAAATTATCCCACAAATAACCATGCCATCACAAACATCCATATAACCATTCCATCACACTACACTCTCTCCCCTCCCTCTCTCTTCTTAATCTCAGCCTAAGGCCATTCTCCCTCACAAAAAATCATTCAATTTTCCTTTCACTCCGAAAAACCTCAAGAACTCTTCCATTTTCTTCCATAAACCCGTAAGTGGGTGTGTGTGTGCTCAAGAAGGTCCCTCCAACTCACATACTAGGTAAGATACTTCACTTTTAATTTGGATAAATCCATCTTATGTTAGATCTTCTTCAAAACATCACAAATCTTGTGTTACACTCCTAGAACCATCCACATCTTCGATATCTTTTCAAGGAAGTAAGCTAGGCCGAAAACAACATCATTTTCTCATATCTCTTCATCAAAATCGAACCAAACCCCAAGGTGAGTTCATACCCCCTTGTTTTTGGTTTTTACTCGTTTTTGGGGGAGAATACAAGTTGATTTGTGTAGATCTATGTGTATATGCATGATTATCAAATGTGTTATCATAAAATAATATCAGAGTGTAATCCCAAAGATCTCATATGCAGAAAACCATAGTGTGATGCGCTGCGATCGAGCCGACTCCTTTCCTTTAAACACGAAGTACCTGAAACCAAAACTGAAAACCATAAGCACAAAGCTTAGTGATTTCCCCCATCATACCACATACCATAAAATCACATAGCATACATACTGCCGGGCAATTCTGGGGTGCCCGACCTACCCGTGTCAAGCCATTCTGGGGTGCTGACCTACCCGTGTCAAGCTATTTTGGGGTGCTGACCTACCCATGTCAAGCCATTCTGGGGTGCTGACCTACCCGTCGGTCCTAACAACCGACCCTCGGGGACTATTCCACCCCCTACTGCTACTATCACATATATCATAACATAAACATACTATCAGACATATTTGGGGTGCCTGAACTACCCTTCGGTCCTAACAACCGAACACGGGGACTGGTCCCCTCATACTACCTCTATCGCATATAACATAACAAGCCAGCATGCAAACATATCATCACATACTGTCAGACGTATCTGGGGTGTTTGACTACCCTTCGGTCCTAACAACCGAAATCAACTACTATCACATACAACATATCATGCTAGCATATAACATATCAGGTGTAGCAAACCTAGATGATATCACAAAGACAATCATCTATCATATGTCTCCTACTGGTGGGTCGGCATTATGGCCTTAGACCCACCGCTACTGGAAGGTAACTCACCTCACATTGCTGAAGTCCCGAAGACACAATCCTCCACTTGCTGAAATCCCGCAGACTCGACCCCAGCTGCTGGCTGACAGATTCCCGAACTGTCAACACCAAAATAACACCCAATCAATAATTGGGTCCCAATACATAACCATACGTACATTCTTTGGGTAATTACTACATTACCCCTAGCTTGGCTTATTTAAGCCCAAGGCCCAATCCGTAGGCCCAAAGTCAACTAGGAATCAAAGCCCAACACATGGCCCAATTTTCCAAATTGGGCCTAGGCCTATACATGGTCTCATTCTGAGGCCCAACATCATATAATCATTAAGGCCCAAACTATGGCCCATCTATGGCCCAATTTTCCAAATTGGGCCCAAGCCCCTTACATGGGCCTTACCCTAGGCCCATTAAATTATTCTAGTCTAATTGCTTGACTTTGGATGGCCCATTAATAACCCGATCATCAAGGCCCAAAAGGAAGGCCCAACAATAAACCCAAGTGAAATTAGGGTTTCCCATAAAATGATGATTAGGGTTAAGTTTCCTACTTAACCCATTAAGGACTTAATCCATTAAGGACTTAATCCATTAAGTCCATTATCACTTAGATTAATCTTTGCCAAAGTTTATCATTTAATATCTCAAGTTATTAAATAATTCTCGTGTGCTTCCCGATTAATTCTCAAAAATTAGAGTTTAATTGGCATTAGTGTTTTCCAACCCAAAGACTAACCCATTTATTAACTTGTTGGGCTTCTAGATCAATTAGGGCTTTATTGGGCCTACTAGGCCCACTAGAATGTTATTAAGCCCCTTGGGGTTTTATTAGGGTCCATTAAGGTTTTATTAAACCCATTAAGTCTTATTAGGCCCACTAGGGCTTCCTTGGGCCCATTAGGGTTTCAAACCCTCCAAACGAATCAACACAATCGAGACAAGGCACCACCACCCAACAAGGCGGCCGGTGGCGGTGGGAGGTGGCAGCCACCACCTCACGGTGGTGGTTATGGTTTCTTTCTCATTATTCCATTTCCTTTTTACAATTTACAATGAAATACCAAAGCTCACACACACACCCTAACTAATGTAAACACACATACATGGCGGTGTATGGTGGCAGCCACCACCTCACCGTGGTGGTGGTGGCGGTTCTTAGATTTTCCAGCCAAGTAACTACACACACAACACACCACAACAAAACCAAACACCTACAATTTCTTGAAAACTGATCCTTCCATCGATCTAGCGGCGTACGGCGGCGTATTGCGATGACAGCCACCATGGCCGGCTGCCATGGTGGTTCTCCATGACCCAACTCGACAGGTGATGAACCACACGAACTCGACAGCCCTTTGGGGTTGTGACCATGACCGGAGCAACAGAAGTGAGCCCTTGGCGGCAGATGGAGCAAAAGAAAAAGAAGAGAACGGCGGCGTCGTGACGAGTTCGAAACGGGCAGCGGTCACAGGCCATCTCCGACCATACACGACCTAACCGACGGCAACAGGTGGTGGAATGGCGGCCTTCATCGACGAAGCAGTAGGCGGACACGAGAGCTATCGAACTTAGTGATGCTATCAGCGGTTGAGGGGCTTCTATGGTGATGGCGGCGATCGAAAGTGAAGGAGGAGGGTAGCAGCCTTGCTGATCGGGAAAACGAGAAGTGAAAAGGGATGGTAGCGGCCGCATTTTCTTCTAGGTTTAGGGTTCTCTTATGGGTTATATACCCGACACCATAACATATTGCCATAATGGCAAACTTGGTCCCTCCCCATAAATTCTCTTTAAATTAAATCCCATATTTTCCCTTTCAACCCCTGCCAACTATATACTTTACAAACCAGATCCGAGATTTACAATACAGCCCCTATCTTCTAAAATCTTTACAAAGCTAATCCAGAATTTACAAAATCTCCCCTTGCTTGACAAATTCTCTCCAATTAAGGTCCATAATTTACCCTTCAGCCCTCCACTTCTAAATTTATGACAATTAGCCCCTCGAGACCATCCATTGATATATAATTATTTATTTTAGGGCTACTATTCGCTCATTATTTTATTTATTCACTTAATAAATAAACGGGGCTTTACATAAACCTTTCAACCTTCTTTGCCTCAGAAGGGACCATTCGCGGACACAGTTCTACCAGATCGATGAATCTGGCAGTGTAGGAGACTATGTCGGAGCCCTTCATGGTTAGGTTCCAGAGCTCTTGCTCCAACTTCTGAAGTTCGCCCCTTGGGCAGTATTCCTCTATCATGAGCTCCTTCAGAGCTTCCCAGCCAATAGCATTCGCCGCTATAAGAGATAGTGACTTCACATGGCCATTCCACCATGTCAGTGCTCGGTCCGCGAAGGTGCAGGCGGAAAATTTTACCTTGCTCTCTTCCGGACAGGAGCAGATCTCTAAGATCGACTCCGTCTTTTCGAACCATTGCGAGAGGGTAATGATTCCGCCAGTTCCATTGAAGGCCCTAGGTTTGCAACTGGTGAAGTCCTTGTATGAGCACTCTCTAAAGCGCACTGGAGTTTCAACAATAGTGGGAGGCACATTAATTCCACTCTCACTAGTACCGGAGTTGGTGAATTATGGTAGAGCTTTCGTAACAGCCGCATTCACAGCCACTTGGATAGTTACTAGGTTGTATTGAGGAGGAGGAGGAGTTTGATTCAGAGTTATTGGAGTAGTACGCCTCGTTGATCGACGCGGAGGCATCTTGTAGCTATGTGAACACAAAGATGAAGACATTGGTAAGAATTTAATATTGAGATTGATAAGAGTGACACATGGACTAATTCTTCATAGCCCAACAACACAAATGGAAGTATGATTGATTGTAGATCTAGTACTAGAAAGATGAAAGCATTTGGATAATAATATTCATGAGATTAGATATCTGCCAATAGTACTAGTATTACAGATGTAACAAGTTTGGGAAAAATGACCTAGAAGTAGGTCTTACATCAAACCAAGATAGGAAAATTTTTGATAGAACTAAGACCTAACAAAACTTAACAAGTTCAAAGTCTTATCATAGACAGGAAAAACTAAAACTAGAGTTTTTACATAGATCTAAGATATATCCAAAAGAGAAAGTTGAGTAGGCTCTGTCTGCGACGAGAACCACTAGAGTGACCCCTTGACTCTAAAAGACAACGTTCCATGTCCCTCATGCGCCTTTCATATGTTGCCTGTCTAACTCGAAGTTCCCTGACTTCGGTTTGGTTCTCAGAAAGTTCTCTCTATAGAGTCGCATTCTGGTTCTGAGTCCTTGCTTGTGCAGACTCCAAATGACGAATGCGTACGGTATTGACTCCCGCATTGGCATTGACCTCCATGATTTGGTTGATAGTCGCTCTACCCTGCTCCTCAATACGAGCAACCCTGCGGACTAGAATAGGCAAGATTCTGTCCATTGAGCCTCCATCGCTCAAGTTATAGAAGCTTTAGTCTCCGTTGTAAGGTAAGGGTTGACCCTGTTCGTGACTCCATCGGTTCAAGTTAGTTGCTCACAGAGGAGTGGGACCTTGAAATGTTGGACGAGGGTTAGGGTTTGGGATTTGAGCCACTGGGGGTAGGTTATTGACTTCAGGTTCGGAGTCAGAATCCTCCGAGAAGTTCTCTGCGAAGTCGTCATCCAAAGGGATTGGATGACTCTCTTCTGGCTCTGCATCGAGCCATCCTCCGTTACCTTGGTTGGGAAAGTATGGGTCTCCGGGGATATGGAATCTAGCCATGATATCTACGCGAGAATAGGGGTAAAAGAAATAGTTAATATACGCACTTAATAAGATAATTATAAGATGATGCTTATCAGTTACTCCAACATTTGCGTAGTGCATACCAGTCATATGTAACCAAAACAGGATAGACCTTCGAATAAGTGATCCTAACTCTAAGTCCACAACCAAAAAAGGAACAGGAAGTAAAGCAAAGATCACAGATTCTACGTCTATGACACCCTAGTCACATATAACCGTGGCGTATCCACTCGGCAACTATTGACATACTAATAAAGACCTGTTTAGTTTGCTAATAAGTAGTTATAGTAACACAAAATACTCCTATAGTATTTTAAGTTTATGTTTTGTACTAATGTTTTCATTGTAGTAGTATTGGTAAGTTTTTACACTTGTTGTAACACCACAACCATTCCCAGGGACATGATAATCACTCCTCGGAAAGATATAGTTGATCAGGCTATACCACTTCCAGATCTGATTATATGTTCCCAAGCCTGATTTTGTTGTTCAACAATCGTAATACTTTTATGAATGCAGGTACGTATACTTCGGTTAAATATTTTATTATTTCAAAGTATAAACTCTTGGTCAGAGTATTAATCCCGTTTGTGTTTATAGTTGTATATCTTTTATGGGTTGATATACTCAATTCACTATAAACAATTCTCTGATACCAATCCATGACACCACAAAACCTGAACGGCGGAAAAGTTTGGGGGAGGAGGACGTCATGTACAGTATCACAACAATGCATAATAGTAAACGAGCAACAACATCATCCATTGCATTAATAGTAATATTTAATACAAGTGTGTTTTGTATAGTTTATAAGACACCAAAAATATGAATTCAAAATAGAAGATGAGTCTTGAATGTGCTCCATCTTCTCAAAACTTGGCATCGGTACCTGTCTACTGATGACCTGAGAATACAAGTTATTTTGAAAGCGTAGATCAGCATTTAAGCTAGTGAGTTCATAAGTATTTTAGTGTCATTGCTTGTATGAATGTATTTGTAGTAAATGTTTGTATATGTTTGTAATTGTATTTTAAATGTTTGTATCTCCTAGAAAATCCTATATTTCCTACTAAAAGTAGCCTTCTACCAAGACCCAAATGTTCTGTATGTTATTTGTTTGTAAAAGTGTGTAATTTTCCCCAAGTATAGACTATCATTTACCAGAAATGTAGATTACATTAGCGTTTATGTGAGTAGCTTACTATATGAATGTAATGGGAAAATAATATTGATGTGCTTGTACTATTAGTATATAACTACTACCATTGTACTAACTACCTTAAAACCATTGTTTTTAATTAAGGCAAAATGCGATATAGTTATAACCATGCTCGATCGACTAGTTGAAACACGACGCTCTAAGGCATCGAAATGGTATGACATTAGTCACCCGTAGACCTACTGGTCCCACTGTAGCTAGTAGCAAGGTGTAAGATAGTCAGTCACGTATAGATAAATACACCAATTCATGCTCTCCCTCCAAGAGACTTTGGTTGCAAAACACAACACGGAAATTGCTTTCCATGTCATGAAGTAGTGGCACACATTAATGTTATAGTGTTCTATTGTTTGTATGTTCTCTCTGTACTAGTGTAGTGTATTGTATGTTCTCTTAGTTTCTCATCATAGTATGTTCGTTCTGTTTCTCATAATAGTAAGTTTGTATTGACTCATGAATGAACTGACTCTTGTATGTTTCATTGTACTAGAAATAGTGAGTAGTGACTTCCTAAACTATACCAATTATAGTTTACTAGTAAAGTTGTTAGTATAAATGAACATGTTTGTACACCTTTGCTACCCAAAGGTATTGAACCGAATGTTTGAACTTTAATATCCATATACATACACATAATATATAACTAAGATTCAAACGACCGTCGGACAAACAACCAAATACCCTAAGTCCACAACCAAACAAGGAACAGGAAGTAAGGCGAGTTATCAGTCCTAAGTCCTTTCAATCCTACTTATATAACTATATATATATATATATATATATATATATATATATATATATATATATGATTTTGACAATATATAAGTTTGAAAGAGTTTAATAAGTAGTTTCGCATATAAAAGAGTTTGTAAAACGATTTGAAACAGTTTGTTTGATAACACAGTTTGAAGTATAGCAAATCTGTTTGTTTGATAGTTAATAATTACATGTGATTGATATAATAACTATAATATTTCTACTTGTATTCCCCCCTCCCCCCCCCCCCCCCATAAAAGCATTTAAGATCATTTAAAAGATAAGTTAAGAGGTATGAACTCACCTACTGTGAGTGATACGAATGAAGGATCGGTTTGTAAGATGCTAAGTGTCAAGTGTAGACTTGAGCACAACGGATCCTAATAAGCATATAATGACACATATATGTATATAATTAGTGTTTAAACAACTAATTATGCAAGGAAAGACACCCTAGGACGTAGAAAACACTTAGATTCAAGTGCTAGAAGTACCAAGGGTTGTATATAATGGGTGTATGGCCAAACCTTGGTGTGTACCGCTAGAATAGGGTGTTTCATGTGTGTGTGCGGTCAGAGTGTACGGCCCAAGTTGGTGTGCGGCCGCACACTCATGGTGAAACATACCCATGAGTGATTTAAAGTCTTATTAAGCATCTAGGAAGGGTGTTTTGACCCATGCTTAGCTTAATTGAGAGTTGGTTGCCAGTTTGGGACTTAAAAAAGGTTTGTACGACAACACAAGGAGTGTACGGCCGTACACCCTTTATGATGATGCAAAAGTGGTCAAAAGTGAATTCCAAGTCTCTATCTTGCATCCCATAAGTGTTCTTGATCATGTGCTAGCATAAAACATGAGTTTTGAGGCCATTGAGCACTAAACAAAGGGGTGTACAGCGACATGGGGTGTGTACGGCCGCACACTCCTTGATGATCGTGTTTTGGATGGTTTCTAATGAGTATAACTAGTAAATAACAAGCACAAGGAGTGTTACTTACGATATAGAAGCCTTTAGGGGTGTTTGAGGTCTAAAAACTTAGTAGGTGTTCTTGGTGTGCTTGGTGAACACTTGAGGTCTAAAAACTTAGTAGGTGTTCGGGAGCTCTTCTGGGATAGGTTCGTCAAGGATATAGTCTTTTTTCTCAATCTTGAGGACAATTTTTAGTTGTCTGAACCAATCAAGAAATTTGGGTCCGCTCAGTTTTTCTTTTTCAAGAATGGATCAAAGGGTGAGTGATGCGGTATTTACAATTGGGGTAGTCATCTACAAAATTAGATTCATTTTAGTATCTTTGATATAATTTCTTTTAAAATTAATTACACTTTGAATTAAATTTGAAAAGCTAAGATCCATATCACCTAAAATAACTTGAGGCGGTGACCCAAAACACAAGTGATTTTGTTGATTTATAGGTTGCGATAATCAACTACAACTCTTATGTAATTCATAGATTAATGGGATCCAAAAAACATTACTTTGTTTTAATGGCATGTTGATCCCATCTATGCCTCAAAACTCTTATGCTTTGGTGACCTTTATAACATAAGAAATTGATCAAATCATTCATTTAAAAAACTTGTAAATTATATGTCACAAATGGTTAGGTGACATTTATCCCATAAGTAAATACAAAACACCTTGGCCATTTTTGACAACCTAAATGAATAAGGTGACCCTAAAATCCACAAGAATTGCACAAAAATGCTAAATGATTTTTAAGTGGATTGCATAGATTTGAAGTTTTGAAAGTAAGGGTTTTTATCAATGTTTTATTATTCTAGAATTTTAAAACATTTTGTATCATGAATATTTCATGCATAAAATATACCATCGTATGTTTGAAGTGTTCCAAAATTTATAAAGTTGAATTTATTTTATATACAATTTTACGGGTTAAATTTTATATTAAATTTTTATTCAACGTTATAACGATTGGAACTGATTTTTAACTTTTTAATAAAACAACATTTTATTATTGATTTATGTAGTTTAGATTAAGTTTAAAAATAATTTTAAACCTTTCTATATCTTTAAAAGTTTGGCTATCTAAGATTTTTAAAAATAAAACTCTTTTTAACAAAAACTCATTTTTTGACATCTTATGTTGGAAACTTTTATATAAAATTCTAAACTCCAAGTTTAATGTTATTTGTTTGTGAAAATGTTTTTAGCATGGCAAACACATTTACATACATACAACATTATAAAGAAACCAAAAATAAACATCACAACCATGCATTTTAAAGTATATATACAAAGCCATTTCTCTAGCAATATTTATTGTGAGCCATCACAACAAATATTAAGTCATTTCCTAAAGGACTTAATAGGACATTTCAAAGTCTTCAAAAGGCTCCATGTCTTCATATCTTCATAAGATCTTCATGCTCCATCTTGTTACATTTTTATAAAATAAAATACAACTAATCTAAAAGCTAACTTATTACATACAAAAATAAACAAATTAAATAATACATATTTAGCTATTACATCATCACATGTATAAATAAATAAGTAACAACCATAAATGTCCTAATGCCATCACAACAAACATATCAAAAAACAACTCTTTGTTTTTTCTAAGGCAACTTTATATAACCAAAATACATAGAAAAATGGTTATATAAAAAACTAAACACTTTTAACAACAAGCTGCCAAAGAAAACAAATATGAACATTTCTTTAGCCAAAAGGAAATCCATGTTTGTTTTCCAAAAATCAAAGATTATCATAACATGAAAAATCATTCTAACATTTAAAAGATGGCTCTGATACCACTGATGGGTTTTGATACATAAAATAAAGAGTTTTGCACAAAAGCCGACAACAGAAGCTTTAAAAATTTCTAGTAAATTTCAAGTATATAACAAAATCAAAAGCATCAATGATCCTTTTCAAGATGTTAGAATGATCTAAAACAACCATAGGGTGTTTTACAAAGACAAACTTTGAAGCCTTTGGACCATTTTGGATTTGGGTTGTTGAAGTAGATGGAAAGAACAAGAAGCTTGATCATCTCTACAAGAAATCCACCAATAAGAATAATAAGGTACCAAAAATGCTAGTTTTCTTCTTGTATTGCCTTTTTCTTTAAGCCTTTAAATTCTTAACAAATAAGCACTAAAAAAGAAGACATAAAAGCACCAAAAGCAAAGCACCAACTTCAAAAGAGAGAGAACTCCAAGCTCTTAGATGCTCATGGTTTTGTGAGAGAATGGGAAGATGTTAGAGACAAAAAAAAAACAAAAAAAAAAACAAAAAAAAACAAAAAACAAAAAACTAGCAACTTTTTGATGCATAAGAGCTATTTTTATATCCCATGCAAAGTAAAATCTTTTAAATATACTACTCTAAAGTATTGGCTACTAATAGGATCATGGGAAACAAGAGAGTGAAGGTTGACAAGCAACCACCGCTCTTCATCATACTTTTGGCCATAAGGCCCTAAAGAGGACAAAAAAAAATGTTAGTAGTCTTTTAACTATGATAGAGTAAGTAATTTGATTTAATCATGGTTAATCAAAGTGTCATAAATTTTGTACACAACTTATTATATGATACCATATCATATAATGACTGGTTTTCTACTTCTTATAATATTGTTTTCATAAAACAATAACTTTTCTCTAATTAAATACAAGAGTTGAATTTATTTATTAATAACCAATTACTTAATAAATATTTTATAAGTACCAAATTGATTAAGGTGTGACCTATATGATTATATGTCATTAGCAATATCATTCAATAATGATTATTGAGCATATAGATCCAAAAAAACCATTCTTGGTCAAGGTTTATTCTTTCCTTAACTAGAACTTTAGATCTCACTGCTTATTGTGATGCCAGTTGGTTAAGTTACCCTACTACTAGAAGGTCATGCACATGGTACTGTATTAAACTTGGAGGTTCTCCAATTCCATGGAGAACGAAGAAACAAATAGTGGCTTCTAGGTCCTCGATAGAAGTAGAATATAGATCCATGGCTAGCATTATATGCGGAGTTTATGGCTAAGGTGGCTCCTTCAAGACTTGGAAGTTCCTCAAGTGGGTCCTACACCTTTAATGTGTGACATTGAAGCTGCTAGACACATTGTAGCAAATCCGGTCTATCATGAACGGACAAAACACATTTCGATGGACTGTTATTTTGTTCGTGAAAGGGTCAATAGTGGGGAGATCAAAACGCTTGCTATCAGGTCTCAACTTCAAACAGCCGACATTTTTACTAAAGCATTTGGAGCGGATCGTTTCAAGTTTCTCTGTGGCAAGCTGGGTGTTCGAGATCTACACACTCCAATTTGAGAGGAAGTATTGAGATTATAATTATCTCCATATTCATCTTGTTTCAAATAACATGGTATTTATCTGAGTTGAAGACCTTATCTAGGATTTTGTTTTTTCCTAGTATATAATCATCATCCCCTGTTAAATCGGATTTTCAATTCATTAACAAGAAACCTTTTATCAATCTCAAAACTTTTTAGAGAAAACTATGGTGTCAATTAATAAAAACAAGTTAATGATTTTTGTGCCATTTACCAATAAACATAAATATAAGCATAAACCAACAAATAAATATAAGTATAAACTTAGTATAAGCAAACTTAATGGTCTAAAAAAAATCCAGTCGGCTAAATCACATACGCACTTTCTAAAATTCTATAACAACAAAATTTTGATAAATTATATTACAAACTTTCATATAATAAATGGCGATTTTTCTTGATTTGGCACCAACCGTTGAGTATCTGATAGCTCCACTTCGTTTTCTAGTGAATCGTGTTCGTTACCGAACAACGACTCAATTTGTTCCAATGATTTTCCTTTCGTCTCAGGAACAAATTTGTAAACGAAAATAACCGATAAACCAGATACCATGGTAAAAATAAAAAATGTCCCGGACATCGAAATGGCATGAGAAACAGATAAAAACGACATTGCAACAATACCACTACAAACCCTATTCCCTACCGCACCTAACGAGAATGCTTGTGCCCTTAACCGCAATGGAAATATCTCCGATGTCAAAACTCCGCAAATTGGTCCGATTCCAACCGAAAAGAACGCCACATTCCCACAAACCAATAGAATCACCAATTCCACTCCGATAGATGTTCCATTAAATAACGAGAGAGCGATTGCCAAACCACACAAACAACAAGTCATTCCAATGGTGCTCACGTATAGTAACGGCTTTCTTCCTACTTTATCTATTACTAAAATCGCCACCATGATAAAGGCGGTTTTCGAGATTCCGACGGCTACGGTTGCGGCTAAAAGCCTTGACTTGTCATGAAGTCCGGCGGTTTGTAGGATCTCAGGGCTGTAGTACACCGTCGCGTCAATTCCGGTGATCTGTTGGAAACATTGGATTCCGATTCCAGTGAACAGCATTCGCCGGACGGATGGGGTCGGAGTTAGCAATTCCCGCCAGACGGCGGTGTCTCCGGTTTTTGCTCCGGCGGATGCTAGTATCTCCGATAGCCGCTCCTCCGCCTCAGAGTCCATCTCATTTGTTTTCATCAAAACCGATCTTGCTTCATCGACTCGGTTTTGCATCACTAACCACCTTGGTGATTCCGGGATTATGAATATTGCAAATGCTATGAAAATAGACGGGAGGATTCCAACTGCGAGCATGATTCGCCAATTTGTGTGGGAAGAAAATCCAGAAAACGCATAGTTAGACACATAGCCTAGTAGAATCCCGAGGTTTATGAAAATTTCGGGAAATGAGGTGAATGAACCTCGAGAGATAGTCGGAGAAATTTCGGCGATGTAGACAGGAGCTATCATGACACCAAAACCGATGCCGACTCCGGCAAGGAGTCGACCTATCATTAGAAATTTGAAAGTAGGAGCGAAGGTCATTACAGCTGCACCAATCTGGAAGATGATTGCAGCAAGACCCATACTCCATTTCCGGCCAACGGCGTCGGAGACTCTTCCTCCGGCCAAACTACCCAATATGGAGATGACACTTAGGCTACCGATGAGAATCTCTTCCTGAAGCTCTGTGATGTTTAGGTCCTCTTGGATGAATATGATTGCTCCACTCATAACACCTACATCTGTGCATATCAAGAACATTTTGAATCAAGATTCCAAATCTGTATATTTATCTTAATAATAGTAATACCAATGCTTAGACGATGTATTTTTAGGTCAAAATTCAAATACATAAAAGATGGTTGCTTGTTGAAAATAGACATTGTACCATAAGCTTTAAAATTAGTAGAAAGAGTCGTTTTGGGTTTTTACCATAGCCAAGAAGGACATTGTTGAGAGATGCGAAAACAGCACAAGCAAAAACGTACTTTCTGGTTCTCTTGCTTCTTTGTCGCTGTGTCTGATTGTATTGTACAACCTCCGGATCCTTATTACCATAATCAGTAAGCTCAGAATCCATTCTTCTGTACTTGTTCTTTGTTCCTTTATTTTCATCATCCCCAGTTTCTTGGACACCCATGTTTCACTATCTCCTAAAAGTACAACTAACTACGTTCCCCGAGGTACAACTGAACTCATCTAAAGATGATTCCTTCAAGGGTTCTTCAGTTCTTGTGTTGATGGAAGAAACCTGTTTTGGAATTGGAATGATTCTCCCCTTTAGATCTGATTTGAGCGATAAAAACTAGTTTATTTGTTTATGCGAGTGGGAGATTAGTTTACAACTTCATTTATTAATCCTTTAACCTTAGAAATTAAAAGAGTTACAAGTTGATAATAAAAAAACACTTAATTAAGTTTTCGATGTGAGATCTAAATTTAAAGATGGAAACTTTTTGTAACCAAGACTCAAGAGTTATAATTAAGTTTTTTGTATTTTTGTAAGATAATTTAAATTCAAGTAAATTATAATTTGGTCCTTACATTTTACCAAAAATCATAAGTTATGTTCAAATTTCAAATCATCCCAACGTGATGATGTCTTAGATTTGTATTTTGTTGCAAGTCTATACCCAAATCCCTATTCTAATAAAAAAAATAGATTTAATCTTATATCGACAAATATCATATAATTATAACTCCTTATTATATTATTTATCATATCACTTGTCAACATATTAATTATCCATTTTAAATTTCAAATTTTATATTTCCACTTTAATTACATTAAATTAATAATTGATTATCAATTTTTAATTTCAAATTTTAAATTTTAAATTTTTCATTCTAATTAAATTAAATTTATAATCGATTTTAAATTTCAAATTTTCTCACTCTATTTGTATTAAATTAATAACATTAGATTGAAAAATAAAATAAAATTAATACATATTATAAGGTGATGTAACTTCACGTATTTATTTAAATCAACGATTATAATTTTATATAACTGAAAAAATATCTCTTAAGTAATAATTTATTTAAAATAATTGATTAATAATCTTGATTTTTTAATAAAATTTAATTAATTTTATAACCATGGTTCCCATAGGTTATAAACTAGAACCCAATAAATGACTTCAAAGTTTGGACTAAATTTGTATTTGAGCAAAACACAAGGTCATATCCTCAACAAAATATAAAGTTAAGGACGATATGGGGACAATTTCCAAATTTGGACAAAACTTGTAGTTTTATGTAAAGCTTAGGGACCAAATTTTTATTTTATTATTTTATTATTATATTTTTATTTAAGAAGCAAGGTGTATCTGTAAAGATCTCCGTCTCTTTTGATAAAAATTATTGATCGTGAACTAATAAGTTAGCGGTTGTTTGATAAACATGTTCATGGTTCAATTAATTAAGATTTAACATCTTCACCGTTTAGGATCTATTTATCTTTCATAAAATAAGTCATTCAAATGAATATCGTTGTTTGATAAACATGTTCATGGTTCAATTAATTAAGATTTAACATCTTGACCGTTTAGGATCTATTTATCTTTCATAAAATAAGTCATTCAAATGAATATCGTCTAAGATAGGTTATCTATTTTGAACTATATTCATTTAAAACTTCCAAACTCTTCAACTTAAAGTTACTTAAATGATAATACAAATCAAAAGTTTTTAATTTACGATAGTTAATTAATACTTATGACATATGATTGGTTGTTATATGTATAGTTCAAATTGGTACATGATCATATTGATAGGGTTTAGAGAATGATATGAAAACAAATATGATTTGAGAACACATAAAAAATCTATTTGTGGTACATGTATTTATATTAAACGGGAAAGAGGTATAAAGATGACAATTTGTATAAACTAACTCATTTGTTAGTAGTTTTCATTATGTTCATGTCGGTGTTCTTAAAAGCTATTGTATATTCTCTTTGTTATATGAAAATGATACGATGAAGATGTTGAATGTAAGTAGATTGGAGTTTGATTATTTCTTTTATTGTGTATATGTATTTTTTTAGTTTTTATATGTATTGTTTCTTGAGAAAAAAAATATAGAAGTTATAGTTTTTTTCTTGTTTCATAGATAATCCATTTATTTTAAACCACAATAATTTGAGTTTTTAATATATTAAACTTTTTTATTGTATGTTATTTTCGTGATATGAAAATGATATGATGAACATATTTAATGTAAGTATATCGGTATATTTAAAGTCTATGTTATATTTTTTTTGTTATATGAAAATGATATGATGAAAATGTTGAATGTAAGTAAATAGGAGTTTGATCATTTCTTTTATTGTGTATATGTATTTTTTAGTTTTTATATGTATTTTTTCTTGAAAAAAAATGTACAGGTTATATATATATATATATATATATATATATATATATATATATATATATATATATATATATATATATATATATATATATATATATATATATATATATATATATATAGGAGTAAGATCAAATGAGAACACCTAAAAGGTTGAGAACGTGAGAACAGATCTGGACCATCTAATTTTTAAGATGTGTGACTATAATTAATTGTTATTTTTCTAATTATTAATACATTTAAATTTTAATTTTTAAATTAAAGAAAATTATTAAGGCTATTAAGGTAAATAAACATTACCCTAATTTTGTAAACTCCTATAATTACTCTATGCCTCTTTATTTCTTGACCTAATCTCATAGAGCATTAAATCGATGAAACAGAAGCGGCCTCCTTCAACTCGATCGTCATCAGCCCTCACCATCACCAAAACCCTCCAAGGCTTCAACTCGATCTCCAATCGTTCTCCTACAACTCGATTTTATTTCATTGGTATTTATTGGAGATTCTAGACCTGCATCCTTGAATCCGATGAAAGGAAGCGGAAGGGAAGAGAAGATGATGGCAAATATGTTAAAGATGACCGCATTGAAGAAGAACAGAGAAGGAGCAAGAAATACAAAGGGGACGAAGTGAACGACTGGAGTAGGAGGGACTTACACATAGAACGTGACCATGGCTGTAGCTGTAGCCGTGTGGAAAGGTCTTCCCGATCGGAATGTCACAGAAGTAGTGTAGGGATGGAGAGAGAAAGACGGCGAGAGAGACAGACCGTCTTTGGTCTTCGCAGACGAACCATTCTCGGTGTCGGATTCGTCGACTGTCTTCTCTAAGTACTTATGCTCATCGAAGTCCATTATCTCACTTGTAGTCGTTCCCCAAGTCCTAGATTAGGGCTTTGGAGGATCGAATTCAATCGGTGAAGCTGGTGTGGATTCTTGGACAGAGATGATGGGTGCAAAAGTGCAAACCCTAGCTTCTGTAGTCTATTACATCTTTCTTATCTTTAAGTCTCCTGATCTCTCTTTATGAATACGTTTAGAATGTGTATTTATTTATGAATAACATTGTATTCATCTATGAATAGCAGTGCATTCATGTGTGAACGAATGTATTTATTTATGATTAGAGGTATTCATTTATTCATTTGTGAATAACAGGGTACTCATTTGTGAATACTAATGTAATCATGTGTTAATGAGTGTATTTATTTATGATTAGAGGTATTCTTTTTATTTTAAGTTAATTAAAAAAAGGAATTGGATTACTTGTAAATTGATATGTATTCATTTGTGATTGGAGTAGTTTCAGGTTTTTTGAAAAAAAAAAATCATTTGTGAATATAAATGTATTGATTTGGGATTGGATTTCTATTCTGTTTTTTTAAGAAAAAAAAACATGAAATAGGAGAAAATTTTGTTTTTTTTTATTATTTTAATTAAATTTTGGTAAAATGTTTTTTGTATTCCACTAATAAGAAAAATAAAAAATCAAATATTTCTTTCTTTTTGGAAACTGATCCTAAATTTAAGGGAATTCAATTGAATTTGATTTTATTTTAATTTAATTAAAATATACAATTACTTATACGCCCTTATATATTGATTGGTTCAGAACTGTTCTCCCGTTCTCAACATTTTAGGTGTTTTCATTTGATCATTTCCCTATATATATATTTGTTTCATAGATAATATACTTGTCTTCAACTATATTAATTTGAGTTTTTAAAATATTAAACTTCTTTATTATTTTAATTTTAAAGCTAACTATTTAATTTTAAGACAACTTACTTAATTTATTAGTTTATATATGTTTTTATGTAAAATATTATCATTTTATTGTCAAAATTTTATATTATTAATATTATATACTAAATTTAATAATTTGTTGCAATCAAATTATGTATTTATGTAATTGTTACAAACAAAAATTCTACAATGTTAATTTTGTAAAGTAGTTATGGAATTGTTGTCTCAAATATATAACTTTGTATTATATATTTGATTAATATGTTCATGGAGAAAAAATAATATACACTATTATATAAATAAATGCACATAAAATATTATAGACACATAACTATTTTTTTTAATAGTTGGTTTGCATGATTTTAGTAATATATTTTGACTAGAAATTAGTTGATTATGATATTCATTTAAATGAATAAACATAATTTAAATATTTTAAGCACATTTAATTAAGTTTCATAAGTATCAATTAAGTACAATGAATGCAAAACCACTTTGATTTAGTTCAAAATAATATTTAATTTGAATTTTGAGAGTTCTAATATTAAAATAAAACTTCAATGTAATTAACAAATTTTCATTATATTAATGTGGCTGAAGATATATATTTTGATTACTCTAAACAAGAATAAGTTAAATAATAACAATTTATATAATAACTTAGAGCCTTATACAATTAATATTATATGAATAAAACACATAAAATATTGGACACACATAATTAGTTTTTTAATAGTAGATTCGAAGATTTTGGTACAATATTCAGTTTACACATTAGATTATCATATTACTCGTTTAATTGAATAAACATATTTTAAATATTTACATCCCATTTAATTAATATGTATGTATATATATATATATATATATATATATATATATATATATATATATATATATATATATTTGTGTGTGTATGTATGTATGTGTGTATTCATGTATGTGTATGTGTGTTTGTGTATATATATATATATATATATATATATATATATATATATATATATATATATATATATATATATATATATATATAGAGAGAGAGAGAGAGAGAGAGAAAGAGTATATGTGTGTGAGTGTGTATGTATGTGTGCGCGAGAGAGAGATCAAAACACTTTAATTTATTATCAGCTTTTCGCTTTCAAAATTGAAATGACATATGCAAAGATAAGTGAAGTTAATTCATTTTTATACATATTTTTCAATATACAAAGTTTGATATATCCGAATATTGTTGAGACGATTTCAATTTTAATTTTTTATCAACCTTCAACTATCAACCTTTATTGCAGCATGACATAAACAAACAACATATTCAATAATTTTGAGCTTTAAGATATTATTTTCTTTATTTCATTATAAAGTAAATTTTTTGTGCATATTCTCTATAACATATACCAAATCTTCACCGTAATATTAATATAACATATTCATCGTCTTTTATGATTGAATAAATTACACAAAATATCGTATAACTCTTGTTTGCTCATTTTATTGATAAAAAGTGTTCATAAAATTTATTGATAATGATATGGAAAATGGCAAAAAAAACATATATAAAATGTAAATTTCAACATATTTTAATCATATAATTTCTTTCCAACGCAATGGCACGGGGATTCACCTAGTTAAGAATAATTTAGGAAAAAAAATAACTTTAATCTGGTGAGATGGGCTATAAACCAATTATGAAAGATATACGCTCTTTATTCTTACTTTTGTATATATTTTTCATCTTCCCTCATAATCTAATCATCTCTTTTTCTTTTCTTTTTTTTATATGTCGACTGTTACATACTAATTTTCAGAGAAATTAATTTTTTATTAACTATATAATTTAAAATAATTAAAATATTAAAAATAAATAAATAAATTCGTTAAAATAATACATACATACTTATAAGTTAATTGTAGAATTAATCTCGACTATAAAGTAAAAAATTAGAATGAGGGACAAAAATTTCATTTTAGCACAAAACATCGTTGACTTGGTTAGTTGTGATCAATTTAGAAAAACACATACGAATAGGATTAATTGTGTAAAATGGCAAAGAAGAAACTTAAGCTCTTCGCCTCTCCCATTTGAACCAAGGTTTTGAAAACCGGACCGGAGATCGAACCGGTCGTCTTACTGGTTCGATGGTTCAAGTGGTCCAACCGGTCGGACCGGTCTCAAAAACCGGAAAAACCGGATGATGCTATAATTATATTTAATTATATAAAAAATACAAAAAATGAAAAAAATAAATATTTTTTAAAATTTCCGGTTTTGACCGGTTTTACCGGTTCAACCGGACCAGTTTTTATCAGTTCGACCGGTTTTTACCGGTTCAAACAAATACTGGTTTTTTAACCTATATGAACCGGATTCGGGACCGGTTCCCGGTTGAACCGGTCGAACCGGCCGGTCCGGTCCGGTTTTCAAAACATGGATTTGAACAAAAATGGGAAAGAGAGTTAAGAGAAAAAGAGAGATGACAAATTTGAGGTGGGAAAAAGAAGAAACTTAAGCTCTTCGCCTCTCCCATGAAGTAATTTTAAGTGTTGTGAAGAGAAGGCTCGAATCATCTCCATGAAGCATTGGAAGGTACCATACTAGTGTTCTTCTCCTCCATTTTTGAGTTAGGGTTTGGGGATCTTCCCAATCAAATTTAGTAGTTATTTGTAGTGTCGTGACCTTGTCTATTCACCTTGTTTGTTCTACAACTTCAACTTCAATTATGAACTTGAGTTTTGGAACCCTAATTATGGTGGATTGTATTTTGAGGTGTACCGCCCGCATTTCCTACTAGATTAAGTCATAGTCTATAATCATTTTGGTAAACTATTGTAATCTTTATATGAATTAATAAGAAAGGATTATTCATATATTTGTATGCTTACGTGTTTTATAGGATATTATGTAAGTATTTAATAATAAAATAAATAAAATTAAAATACACGTCGAAGATAAAAGATTACTTAGGATAAGTAATCTTAACCTAGTTGTAGTATATGTTGCAATGATTCCAGAGATGTAAGGAGCGTTCAAATCTGACTTCATATGAAGAAGTTATGCTTCTTCGAAGTTTTGCGATTAAACCGGTACACTGTGTATCGTAAAAAGTCAATTTTTGATAAATTACTTTTTAGCTAAAGATATCTAAATGAAATTAATAGTAATCGTTAAACTGATAGCATGGATATAGAGAGCGTCCAAATCTGACTTCATGAGAGGAAGTTATGATTTTTTCTAAGATTCGACATAGTAGTATTCAACTCAAAAATCGAATTTTAGACTGGTCGATTTTTAGCCAAAATAATCTAAATGAGAATTGAATATTGTTAATAGAAGTCCAATGATATAAAGTTTGTCGAAAACGGACACCGGATGAGAGAGTTATGCTTTTTATACATGCTTTAATAGTCTAAGGCTGTGTAAAAAATATAAAGTCAAGATTAGCTGACGGAATCTAAATGAAAGTTGTAGATCTCGTCGAAAGCTTTCCAAGGATATAAATAACATCAAAAACAAAGTTCGTATGAATAAGTTACATAGTTTTTAAAACCTGAAAATATGTACACGCGCGTGCAGTGACAGCAGCGAAAGGGTTTTGAGTGGACTTGGGAACCCAAGGAGGAGATGTGTAACCACTATCCTGATTTGTTTGAGACTGAGGACTTTGGGGGCGAAGTCTGATTCTAATGGGGGAGAATTGTAAAATCCGATTCCTTATATTAATTTAATTTTTATGTGAACTGGATGGCCACAACGTGGTGGAAACACCACCACGACGTGGCATGACACGAATCGAACGCGACTTCATTTAAGTCTCTTACGATGTGGCACTATGTTGACCACAATGTGGGGACTATTTGGGCCAAAACCCTAATTTATAGGTTTGTGCCCTATTTAAGGGCACTAACTCCTAAGGTTTCCTCATTTGGTAGCCTCCACCCTTCGAGAAACTTCCCCATCCAAACCCTAGCCCCATTGTAGGAGATCTTAGATTGGGTGGTCACTTTTGACGTTTGAAGGAGAAGGAATCATTGTTGAAGCATTGATCTAACTTGCAAGTCTCATCATCATCTTCTTGTTTGCTTTATGGACCATTGTAAGTATCCAAGACTCAAGCTTTATGTTATGAGGATGCTAGATCTAGGTTTTTGCCTACTTTTCTCTATGTTAGGTTGGGTAGAATGCATGGATTCCATAAAGTTAGCAACGTTATAGATTGTTGAGCTCCCTTAGTGGACATATGTTCCATATCTGAATTTTGTTGTTATTTTGGGCTTCATGCATGTGATCTTTGGTGGTATTTCTTCATTTTGACCTAAGTTGAGTATTAGGCTTACATTGGACATGCAAGACTGAAAAGCACCGATCTTTGTGAAGTATTAGGACTTAGGGTTTTGGAAAGTTTGAAGGAATGGCGTAACAGGTTGAGAGTTAAATTTGTTAAGTTGTTGGAACCCAGTTCCCACGACATGGTGTTTAGGTGGCCACGATGTGGCGATTGGGGTGGGTGCCCGATTGTTTTCTCTCGGAGTGCCCATGACATGTCCTATGGGTGGCCACGACGTGGAGACCTGTCAAAGTTGACTTTGACTGTTTACTTTTTAACCATAGGTGACTTTTGGTCAATTTAGGGGTTTTAGTGTGTAGACTGAGTAGGTACTTCTTTATTGTTGTTAGGTGGTTTATAGTACCAATCTTCACTGTGTAAGAACTGTTGTGTTTTAGCAACTACCTGTGAGGTGAGTCTTCTCACTATACTATAGGACACTAGGTTTCAATTGTGTATAATGTCTTTGTGACTCTTGTTGATATGCTTGTATGTTGTATGCATGGAGCCGATCTGGGTTCGGAGTCATTACGGACTCGGGGTTGATACGGACCTAATGGAGCCAATCTGGGCTCGGAGTCAATATGGACTCGGGGTTGATATGGACCCGGGGTTGTTGTGAACCCTATACAACTACATGTTGTTATATATGTTATATGTGGTATTTTGGGGGAACTCACTAAGCTTCGTGCTTATAGTTGTAGATTTACTGTGTTTCAGGTACTTCAGATGATCGCGGGAAGGCAAAGGCTTGATTGTACACATCCATTTGCAGTTTCTATGATTCAACATGCTTTGATACTTTGATATTTTGGGATGATTGTATTTGATACTTACGTTGTTTTTTTACTTGGATTTTGTGGAAACAATGATTTTACCTTATTAAAATTGAAAATTTTGTTTTGAAAAATGGGACGTTACAGGAACATAGAGATTTCGAATCTTCTTTATGCAGATGATGTTGGTGTGATTTCGCCTTTGAGTTTTGATAATGCTAGCCATCTTATCCGTATTTTCCGTGTTTCTATATGCCTACGGGCTTAATATCAATTTACATCAAAGAAAATTGATTGGTGTTGGCATTACCTCCTTTTAGGTTGTGGATATTGTGAGATATATGGGTTGTGCTTTAGACTCCTTCATGTTTGTTCATCTTGGGGTGCTAGTGGGTCAAAATATGAATCGGGTGAACGCTTGGTCCTCTATTATATATAGATTTCGTAGTAGACTAGCAGTGTGGAAGGTTAAAAGTCTTTATTTTGGTGGCCGACTTACTTTGATTAAGTATGTTCTTGGTTCTGTGGGTAGTTATTTAATGTTGGTGTTCCTTACTCTAGTTATTGTTCTTCGTTCTTTGGAATCCTCGAGAGCTAGATTTTTTTGGGGTGCAGATTTGGATGAGAGGCGGATACATTGGGTTAACTGGAACAAAGTTATGGCTTCTAAAGAGGTTGGAAGGCTAGGAGTGGGAAATCTTTTTGTGTTTAACAGAGCGATGATGTTTTGGTGGAGTTGGAGATTTTTTTCATGATTTTCAGTTGTTGTGGGTGAGGGTTGTCAAAGCTATTTATGGGTCTGATGGTGGTCTTTCTTCTGTATCGATGTGTGGTTATTGGTCGGGCCCTTGGAATAATCTTATTTGTATGCTTTCTAATCTTCAGGATTGGGGGATTGATCTCCTTTCCTTATGTCTGATTAGGGTGGGAGATGAAACTTCTACGAATTTTTGGCATGATAAATTGTTGGCTAATATGTCTCTTGTAGTTTCTTTTCATAGGATTTTTCCACTGGATAATCATAAGAGTGACTTCTATTAGAGATTTTTTTTCTCTTAGGTTGGACCCTTGTATCCTTCGTTGTCTTCCTAGGGGAGGTATTGAGCAGAGCCAGTGGGATGATCTTATATTTTTGTTGTAAAATTTTCCGTTTGTAGGATAGACTTGACAAATTTGGTTGGCTTGGTGATGTGTCTGGTGTGTTCTATGTTTCTTCATCTCGTTTTGTTATTGATTCTGGTATGCTCGATGTTAGTGGTGCGGAGACCAGGTTGAATGATTGGGTTCCTATCAAGATTAATATTCTTATTTGGAGGATCAGACTCGAGAATATCTCTACTAGGGAGAGATTGTCTTATCGAGGGTTGGAGTTGCATATGATCATGTGCCCAGTTTGTCATAACGTTGTGGAGACTATTTATCATCTTTTTGTTGGTTGCAGGGAGTTGACAAATTGACAAATTGCTATATGGTGGGACGTTCACCTTCCTGATCAGTTCACCATTACTGATCAGTTCACCATTACTGATTTTATTTCTTGGTTTGATTCTGTTCTCTTGAGGGGTAGTCAACAAAAGCCTTTTGATGCAATGGTGTTATCGGCTTTTTGGTGTTGTTGGAACTTCAAGAATTCCATTGTTTTGGAATGGCTCTTCCTAGGAAATCCTTTATTTTTGATGAGGTTGTTGAGAGGGCATTTTTTTGGATTTCCAATAGGTGTAGTAAAGTTAAGCTTGGTTGAACTGTTTGACTTCATAATCTTGCTTTAGCTTCTATTTTGTTGTAATATGCTTTTTCTAGCTCATTGCTAGTTTTTAATAAAATCTTCCACCATTCTAAAAAAATTCTAAAATATAAACACACTCACCTCTTGCCAAAAAATTCTGTAGATATTACTACGAACTTCAGTATGATTGTAAAGATTTTCTAAAAATAGTAAGAAATTTATGTGAAGAAAAAAACTACTTCTTTAAATCATCAACTGTTCGATAAAATGCCCAAGTAAAAATGAATGTGAACTAATCTGTCAATATGCTAGAGGGTTTGTTGAGTGATTTTGTAATCTGTCTTGATAGTTACTAGACAACAACCCAATCAAATTTATTATTATGTTAAGAAACATATTATGGTTTCCAAACCCCATATAGAATGGTATGTATATTCCCTTTACAAAAACTCCTAATTCATTTATGTTTCTAATACAAACGATCAATGACCACATTACAATAGATTACTTTCTCGATAAAATGATTCGTGTGCCTACAATTCCAATTAATGCGCATCAACTGATAGTTAATTACACATAAATCAAAATTAAGAAAATTATAATTCAAACACGTCTCTAAAATCATTAGGATGAGAAATACATTGCTCTGAAAAATTCCTACAAATCACTTTAAGTCGATCATCTATTTGCAATCCTACTTGAGAAGCTAGCCAGTCCACATATTCAAACTGTCATAGAAACCATCAATTTCAAAGTTTAATACATAGTTCGTTTGACAACCAAACTCAAAGAGGAATGAACATAATCCAATCATACCTTTTTTAATGATACTATAAGTTTTTTTACCCTTAGTAGCATCATAATTATGTTTTTACCCAAAACAACAATTTACTTACGTTTATCTACCAATAACAAAAATATATTTTTATTAGTTTACCCATAATAACAACATAATTGTTTATTTACCGATAATACCAACATCCTTACATTTTGCTCCAATATGGGAAATGTATATTATTTTTTAAATACTGTATTATCGGTAATAGAATGTGATTAAAATTTTCTATTGAGTAACGAATCATAAGTATGTTGCCATTTAGTAAAAAAGGTGAAGTACGTTGCTATATTTTCTATGTAATATTCATAGAAGAATCAAGATAATCACCTTAAAACCTAGTGAATGAGTGTAGCGCTTTGGGATCCCATTGTCCTCCATTTCTCGATAATGTTTGTGAACGTCGGCTAACATCTCATCTTCCGATGGTAACGATATCTTCCCGGACAATACAAGTGCTACCCACTTTGATTGTAGCTCAAACATTTGAAAATGAACACCTTGATCTTCATAATGATAGTATACGAGTGTTTGTTACTCAATACAGAAAGAACAACTTAATAAAGAAAATTAGAGAAATAAATCTTTTAAGTCCAAAGTTTTATAAACGTGCCCTCGTTTATCTCCCAAACTACGTCGTCATTTTCTCCAATATTTTTTAAACATCATTTACCCAAGCAATACTTAATAGAAAAAGGAAAGAGCAACATTGTTTTAATTAACAATGTACGTACTATATGTTAGTCCAACGAAAGCAAGTCTAGGTGCGAGTTGTGGAGGGAACACATGTTTGTAGAGTGGTCCAACACGATTGTCATCCACATGCACAATGTTGTTTGTTGTTAGAAAGGGGAAATGAAACTTGTACCTATCACACACTAAATCAAATAAGAGTTTTGCGGTGTATTTTCATAGAATTTAAAATAAAACGCATGTTTTTGGGTAAAGAGTGTTGGGTGTAATTCATACCCCGTGCAATGTAAGATAATATCCGCTTCAATTGAATCTCCATCTTGGAAGAAGATCGTTCCGTCATCATAAACACGATTAATCTGTTTAAATGTCAAAATTGTGTTCATAATGGTCCCATTTGTTACACATTTGTTCATAATAGTCCCATTTGTTACACATTTGTTGTACTGTGTTTGCCATAAACTGGACTAACACAATGTTAATGGGACAAATATTGCATTTTTTTTTGCACCGCCTAAAAAGGTGTAACATGCTCTCACTCTCCATATCTCATCCTCATCATGAAGACAAGAGAGGTCGTACTGCATTTGATGTGCATTAATGGACTAACACCCAAAAAAAAAGTTTGTCTAAACCTATAAAGACTTGGATGTACCTTTGAATGTTGCCATATATTTGCATACCCATCCAACTTTGAGACTTTGACATTTAGAGATCTTGACGAAAGACGAACCTCTTTGGCAACTGTTGCGATTTCTCGAGATATATCTAATGCACTAGTCCCATTCCCAATCACTACCACCACCTGTTAATGTATCGAAAATCTTGATACACTTTTACTTATTAGTTAAAATGAAACAAAAAAATATGAGAAAGATGTAGACAAACTTGATCTCGATATGGTTCAGGAACACGATAATTGTGACTATGAGTTTGTTTTCGTGACCATTTGTCGATACCTGATTCGATTTTATATGCAAAATAAAATTTAGCTATTAGTTTTGATGAATAATAATTTAAATCTTACGAAATATAATTTATGTTTGCTAAATTCAGTCTGTTGAGAATTTATAAAGGATGATCTTAATAAACTCCTTGTCACTTCTATCACAACCATAATTTTTCTTGAAATGTAATTATTAAAATAAAAAAAAACATAGTTTTTCTTGAAATGTAATTATTAAAATAGAAAACTATAGGGCCAAATATGCAACTATTCCATTATAGCAGGGTCATTTCTGTAATTACGAGGTATGATAGCATCAATCATCGTATTATACTATAATATAGTAATAACAAAATAAAAAAATAAAAAAATAAAAAAAAAAAAAAATAAAAAAAAAAAAGAGGTAGTTAAAAAGTCACGTGAGCCGGCCGATCTGTAAAGTTACATTACATACCAGGAACATCATCGGCAATTCGAGGTTCAGTATGGTGGCCGCTGCAAACCACCACCGCATCAAACACCTCCGCCACCGAACCCACCTCCATCGTCCTCCACTCCACCACAAAATCACCGTCTAATGAGTCGACTCGCACCACCTCCGAGTTAAACCGAATCACCTCAGTGATTCCGAACTCGTTAGCAAAATCCTGCAAAAACTTTAGAACCTCTTCATGTCCGGGGAACATTCTCGGATCACCGTAGGATTTGTCTTCAAATGAGTAATAGGAGAAACCCATGAGTGGCCGGGGGATATTTGTTCGGAGGGACGAGTAGAGACTGCTGTGGACAACGGATCTATTGGGGTCGAGGTGAAGAACATCGCCGGCCTCGACTTGGGGTTCGTAAAGCCAGGTTCCACCGAGACGGTTTGATTTTTCAAAGACGGTGACTCGGTGGTTCTCTCGGAGAAGCTCCCGGGCGGTGAGTAGGCCGGAGGTGCCGGCTCCGATGACAGCGATATTCAGAGAATCCGTCATGGTGATGGGGCGGCGTAAGTTAAGTGGGATTGGGTAGTGAAGGAGTATGTTTTTTGGTTAAGTCGATTTGGTTTTTGGGATTTGTCTAAATTTGACAAAATAAATATTATATAAATCAAATTGTATCAGAATTTTGTTGCGAGGATTATATAATATAGTAAATGTAAACCCTTGTGAACAGTTTTCACTGCAATTGGTGGAATTTTTTTAATGGTTTCTGTACAAAACTGGCGACGATGAGGTCTACAAATTAAATGTGTAGGACAAGGTTTGGTTTTCAACGACACCCACCTCCACCATCGCCCTCCGCCTACGTCCGCCTTGGTAAGTTCCACTTCTGATTATCTGAAATGGAATTAAACTTGAAATTGTCTACGAAATCTGTAGGACCAGGTTTGGTTTTTTGATTTTCTAAGTTATTTTAAATCAATTTCACCATGGAATTGCCTTTCAAATCTTTATGAACATGAAGTTGACTTCAAATCGAGTTTTGCTTCATTACAGGTTATCTTCATTTTGATATATCATAGCACTCCAGCTCTGTCAAAGAAGCGACACCTTCTTGGCAATCGATCCTCTATCTCATTTGAACAGAACATTAAACTTCCATGTGAAATTCTACTGGTTTCTTTTTCTTTTTTGTTCTGAAGGAGAAAGAGGTTATCAGAGCTGCAGCAAACAGTGAAAGTTGCAAACTTTAACATGCCTATACTTTGTTTCATCAAATCCTTTCTTAATCTATCATAGGCCCTTATGTTGAAGAACACCCTGCTGATGATTTAATTCAAGCAACTGAAGGATTTTTTGGGTAGGTTTCTATGCATTTGATATGATATTAAATTATTGATGTTGTAGAATGACAGTAATCTATTCTATTACTATAATAAATGAATGTTTTTTTTGCTATATGTCCTCTTTTCCTTCATTTGGACACATGCATTTTCTAGAATTTTTAATTTTTTTATTTTCCACTTGTAATTTTATTGTATTTTTCATTTTATTAAATTAAAATTCCACATTTAATGTGTAAGGTAATATATATGTAAAGTATTTATTAGAAAAAGATTATATATGTAATGTATTCAATACATTAAAGTCTCATTAATTTTAATAATTCAAATTTTTCTTATTTTTCTTATAAATTCAAATTTTTCAAATTGTTAAAATTTTATATTTATTTTTTTTAATTAAACCCATGTAATACATGGGCCTCACACCTAGTCTATGAATAATTAATAAACAAATGAATAAAAATAGGTTGCTATTTTTGGCAGGTGCTTCCTTTAGCACGTGAGTGTTCGCAGCTGCTTCTTTGTGCTAAACTAATGTTGTTTTATTTTGAAGGTGAGTATACAATGGTTCATAATTTTTTACAATAGTTTATTATTTTTTATAATCTACCAAGCAATTTGATTATATATTCATTGTAGGTTTATATTATCATATATTAAAGCATGCAGCAAACAATTCTATGAATCAAAGACTGAGGTATATCTGAACATTCTCTAAAATAAATTAAAAACATCAAGTACTAATATTCAGGGATTCTATAATATGCACATATGAGATACTTTGCATGTTTCTATTGGTTATATATATGATTATGTTATTTAATCTTTTAATTATATGTCCAAGTTAAAAACAACGTTTAATGTTGGATGGCTTATATTTTGTTCTGTTAGATGGGCATAAGTGAAAATTGTTTTCTTTTTAATAAAACTCATTTCAAAGTTTCTAAACATTTAACTGTTTATATTGGTTTGGTATAATAATAGTGTTTATTATCTAACATATTATACTACTACAATTCATATCATATTCTATAAAAAAGATTATACTAATTACATAAAAAAAAACTAAATGGCATTTACAGGTTAGATTGCTTTTTTTTGAAATATACCAAATAATTGTAAACAAATAAATAAAAGGAAAAATATACTTATACGGTAACAATGGATAAGAAATAACTAGACAAAATTGCAAAATTGGTCCCTGTGGTATGCATTTTTTTGGAGTTTTAGTCCAAACTTCGATTTTTTTGGCTTTGTAGTCCTTTTGAGCTAGTTTTGTTGTGTTTTTTGTCATTTTGAATAGTGAAATGACTGTAATACCCTTGGGGTATTTATTTTTCATTTTTCTTTCATTTCTTCTCAAATTTAATACTAATTTATTTAATTTAGTAATTAAAAAAAATAAGAAGGGCCCACCTTCTCTCTCTCTCTCTCTCTCTCTCTCTCTCTCTCTCTCTAAAAAGAACACATACAGTTGAAATTGGTTTTGTAACTCAAGAACTTAAGACTAAAAGCATCAGATGCACACCTATATTTTGTTTTTGAAATCGATTTTGTATTTCATTTATGAAACCGATTTTGGGTTTCTGGAACTTGATTTCAAAAATTAAAACACACACGCACAAACAAATTAGTTTTGGGGGATGAACTCGTATGCACAAATCGATTTCCAGAATCGATTTTTGTTTCAAAAATGATTTGAAGATTCCACCTGTTACTTGTGATTTCATCGCCCTTGACCCAATCACCACCGTCAGCTGCACTCTATGATTCCCCCCACCCATTGTTGTTGGCAATCCGTAGCCACCACTGAACGCCTTCGTTCTCCATTTCCACTGGCATGTAATAGATCTGCAGCATCAAGAGGAGCAACTATAGCGACCTTGTCACTGGAAAGCATCTGCATCACCAGGTGGGGGAACACAAAGATGGAGGGACGATCAACAAGACAACACCCATCTACATCGTTTTTCCCTCACGATTCAGGTTTCAGAACACTACTCAAATATATGTTTCTATGAAGAGGATGAAAGATCATATATATATATATATATATATATATATATATATATATATATATATATATATATATATATATATATATATATATATGTTTGAGGCTTTTCCCAATTGATTTTTTTTCCTCACTTGAAATTGTAATCAACCCCAAAATTAAATTAGAATCGATAAATGTAGCCACCGTTAACTTTGAAGCTTCTGATAATATCCCAGTTGGTATCCTTATTTCTTGAATCTCATAACTATCGACTCCAACTCACCATTTTCGATCTTGATTACGAACTATAAAATCAGCGACCAATTTTGAACAGTTTCGCATCATAACGGAGGAATTAGGGTTGTTATGTTCAAAAAATATAACAAATCAGGGGGTAAGGTGGAGATCGAAAGAAGAGGGAAGGTTCGTCTGTTTGTGGGCGATGAAGAGATAGCTCGGGATCAATGGCGAGTATAGAATAGAAATCCAAGTGGTTCACCAACTAGGGTCGGTTCAAGAAAAAAATCGAGTTTACCTAGAAAAATAACCAATTCAACATGTATAAAAACTAATGGCGAGAGAACCGAGCCCAAACCGATCAACCTTAATTATTTTTACTAAAATCAACTTAAATTTAAAATAAAACCGATTTGTTAATTATTATTCACACATTGAATAGTCACTAATAAAAAACGTGTGAGTAAAGGTTTTTCTTTAAAGAAAAAATGATATGGACATCTATTTAAAAGTAAATAAAAATAAAAAAGAAATTAACAAAATGGATTTAAATTCACGATCAAATTGGAAATGATTTATCCGCAAGTTCCCCAAAGCAGCAAAAATCAATAACATATATGTTTATTTTTATTATAACTCTAAATATAAAGTAAAATATAATAATATGCTAATGTAATAAAAGAGAGTCCATTATCCTTAATGGAATTGGGAGCTAAAGTAGCAAAAAAACCTATTATTCCTAAATAATTTGAATTGTTGTTCCATTGCCTCGCCCTCTGTTTCAACAATTGAGTTTTTTTTCTTTTTTTTTTACCAACCCAAAATCTCTCTTTCTCTTTTTTTTTTCTTTTTCTTTATAAGGTAGGTCTTTAGAAAACCTTTAGGTAGTTCCTCAATATCTTGGTATAGTACTGTTACCAAATTTTGACCCATCAGATGTATTGTGTAACCGCACCTGATTTATATGTAAATTTTCAACACAATATCACTGATGACGAAATAGTTGTTGGTTAACAGGCTGGACAAAATTATTTTTGCTAAGGATTTCTCTATGGACATAAAATTCAAAATGTATGTTTTTATATTCCAAAATTGGTTTTCTCTACCACCATTATTCGTTGCTTAATGCATTTTCTTCATCCAATTTTGATATAATATTATCCTTGCACATGTCCTTCAAACGTACAACTTATGGTCTTCAACATACATTGGTGGGAATTGTCAATAGATCTCAAGGTGAAGAGAGTAAAAGTAATTTGCTGAAAGTATTATTGGCATTTGTGCAATAAAATGGTTACTAAATAAAATCTTTCTGTTATTTCCAATTCTTTGGCGTTCAACCCTGCAAAACGGGGTTCTTCCCTAGTTTGTCTATATTTGACAAAAATAATATAAATTAAGCAAAATGTACCATAAGTGCGTTGGTTAGAAATTAGTTTTGAAAATAAAATTAACGCTTGATGAAATAAATTTATGAAATCTTCACTTTTGATATGAATTATCAAACACATTATTCATATTTTTAGCATGGGGCAATCTAACATTAAAATTTAATTGATTAAAAAAATAAAAATATATGCCATACACGTAATTAACAGCAACTAAGGGGTGAAAAACTTATCTGTAAAATCTTCAACTCATCGGAATCGGATGTCATTTCTTCTTTTTTCCATTCTGTCTGAAATACATTTTGAATTGTTGAAATTAATCCTGATTTGGTTCATGTTTAACTAGTTTTTAACGCATTAAAAATAAATAAGTGGTTAACATATTATTAGGTGAATGTGGTTAACCAGGTAGTAACGTATTTCGGTTTCAGTTCTTTAGTGTAAAGCTTTTTATTTCAACTTTCAATGTAGTAGTCTATAAATTTTCAATCTCTGTTTTACTGTCAACAAAGCATCATAATAAAAACTTCCTAAAGTTTTTCGATGTGTGTGTACCTTTGATTCTTAACTCAGTTTACATGTTTGAGTGTATAGCTTGATCTCTTACTGTCTGATTTCCAACATTTGGTATTGGAGCATATGGTTCATGCCCAAATACATCCGCTACGAATCCATGTCGTCATTCAGCCAACTTGTTATAAGAGATAATGGTGGAGTGCCATTTCAATGTCTGATCTTGATTCCCACAAACTACACTACGTGGGCAATCAAGATGGATGCCCAGGGAATATGGGAATCCATTGAACCAACAGAGGGAGCAGTTTTGGACAAGAAAAAGAACAAGTCGGCTCGGGCTTTTCTTTTCCAAGCAATATCAGAAGACATCTTGTTATAGGTGGCAAAGACGAAGACAGCAAAGGAGGTGTGGGATTCTTTAAAAACGAGGTATCTTGGTGCTGATCGAATACAAAAGGCAATATTATATACTCTTAAAAGCGAGTTCGAGCCATCGCAAATGAATGACGCAGAGTCTATAGACGAGTTCACATGTAAATTGAGTGGTATGATCTTAAAGTACATCAGCCTTGGCACTACCCTTGAAGATGAAGTATTAGTTAGAAAGCTTCTCGACTCGGTACCGGATAAGTATCTCCAACTGGTTGCATCTATCGAACAGTACTCGGACATCGATACTATGTCGTTTGAAGAAGCCATTTGTAGACTCAAGGCATATGAGAATCGCATTCGACTCCGGAGTGGGATTCCAAGCACAGAGGGAAGTCTTCTTCTTTCTAGAACTGATGGTCAAGCTGTTCAGAAAACTTCAGGTGGAAGTTCATCGAATGGGAGAGCTCGTGGTTCAGCGTCCCATGACAGAGGTGGACGGAATGGTGGACGTGGAAAAGGAAGTACCAGGGATAGGGGAGGACGTGGAGGTTCGGGATGGCAGAAAATACAGGGAACAACTATAAGAGGAGTATAGATAAGAAGCCTATAAAATGCTTCAACTGTGAAGAATATGGCCATTACGCATTTGAATGTAAAGCACCAAAGAAGAATGGAGATAAAGCTAACTTAGCTCACTTAGAGGAACATGCCTTACTTCTAACTATATATAGAGAAGAAAACGATAACATGGTGTTGTTAAACGAAGAGAATGTGTTTCCGAGAAAAAAACGAGGCAAAGAATGAGAAGGGCGAAGATATATGGTATTTAGATAATGGGGCAAGCAACCATATGATAGGAGTTCATGAGTTTTTTTCCAATCTTAATGAAAACATTACCAGGCAGGTACAGTTTGGTGATGGGTCTAGAGTTCAAATATCGGGAAAGGGTTCGATTTTGTTGCAATGCAAAAATGGCGAACAAAAATTGACCACTAATGTGTATTTCATCCCAACATTATGTAGCAACATCTTAAATCTGGGACAATTGACTGAAATTGGGTATAAAATCGAAATGTTGCATGAGTACTTGAGAGTACACGTTGAAGGCGATCATTTAATTATGAAGGTGCTAAGATCAAAGAGCTGGCTGTATAAGATAGTGCTTCAAACCTCCAAACATGTGAGTCTCTTAGCAAGTCTTGATGACATTGAATAGTTGTGGCATGCCAGACTAGGCCACATAAAATTTCAAATTATAGAATCCATGGTACGGAAAAACCTAGTGTGGGGTGTTCCACGCATAAGGCATCCTGCACAAGTATGTGAAGGGTGTCTAGTGGCTAAACAAACTCGTCAGACATTCCCGAAGGAAGCATAATGGTGAGCAGGTAAGCCTCTTGAACTAGTCTATGTCGATATGTGTGGCCCAATCATTCCATCAACAATCGCATGTAATCGTTACTTCATGCTATTAGTTGACGATTACAACCGTTATATGTTGGTTTTTGTTAAAAAGTAATATTATATGCAAACTTATCATTTGAGATATTTGGTTGTTTGGGTATATTTTGTTGTTTATTATTTTTTCTAGGGGTATTGTGGTATATCTTGTAAATGCAGGTGAGGGTTTATGCGCGAGTTTCTAAACCCGAACCTGTTTCTAATGTGCCACAGGTATTTAATGTTGAGATGCAGTTCATTTGGATATAGATTAAGTTGTACTCTAGTTGTATTCTCCCCAGATTAGGGTTTCATATTAGGGTTTCAGTTCAGGTTGATTCAGAGCTTTGATCTTATTAACTTGTTATCAAGTGTTCATCTGAGAGTGAGGGTGATTGTAGTGAGTTTTCTTTTGTATTTGTTTGATGTAAACCAACTGATTCATAGTGAATGAAATGTTGATGTTAGGAAAATATTGAGTTTACACTTTCATACATGGTATCAGAGTTGTAGGCTCCGTCGTCTTCTTCGTTGGTGTTCTTCGGTAGTCTTATCTTCAGACGATGTCATAAAAGGTTGTTTCTAACACTTTTTGTGTTTTTTCGTCTTTACGAGTTTACGTCGATCTAAAGGTTTTATAAATATTTTAGATCTTTCATTAAAACTATTTTGTTTTAGTTGATTGTTTGTTTAAGATCCTGGTACTGAGAGGTTTTTTTTGTGATCTCTTGCAAGATCGCTTCATCTATTGGATGTGTTGATCGCTTGCTTCTTGAACTTCGGTCGATTAATCTGTTTGTCTAAAATAACTCTCTAAGGGTCGGATTTCATCACCGATAAACCCTAAGTAGAGAACGGGCAAATAGAGTCGATCCTTCGTTGCTTCGTCTTAATAGCACTGTGAGGGGTTTCTTCCTTCGTGGCTTCGTCTTAATAGCACTGTGAGGGGTCTCTTGTTCTTTTTTCCCTTTAATGTGTTCCACATATCTTGTGATTGGGAGTTTCTGTTGTCTTGTACACCATTTATTATTGTTTGTTCTTGATCTTGTTTTTTTTAACTCTGTATTGATTGTCTTGGGCCCCAACAAACATGGTGACCATCTGGACTTTAAGTCAATACATGAGTTTGTTTCCGTTTTTTGTTTGTTTGAATTTTTCCTTGTTTGACTAGTTGATTCTTTGTGATTTGCTTGATGTTATTCTTTGTGAGCCTTGTCTGTGACTTGTTGTTCTTTCCTGTGTTATGGCTGGTCCTACTAATCCTCCAGGAGGAAGTGGAAAGGATGAATCAATTAATTTTGATGATCCTCTCTATGTCCATCCTTCTGATAATGCTACTACAACCATTGTTACTGTGAAACTAACTGGTAATGAAAATTTTCGTATTTGGAGGAGTTCTATGTCTAGGGCTCTTAAAGCTAGAAACAAACTAGGGTTTGTTGATGGCACTTTTAGAAAGAATAATGTTGAAACTAATAAAGAATCAAAATGGGAAAGGGCTAATGTAGTTGTGTGTTCTTGGTTGTTGTCTTCAATTAGTGATTCAATATATGCTAGCCATGCTTATTCTGATAATGCTCAAGAAATTTGGGAAAATTTATTTGAAACTTATAATAAAGCTGATGGATCTGTAGTTTTTAATGTTCATCAAAGAATCAATTCTTTAAAACAAAATGGTTTGTCTATTTCTGATTACTTTAATAAACTAGATACTTTGTGGAACGAGTTTGATGGATTAACAAGTGTTACAGAATGTACTTGTGAGGCTGCTGTAAAACTAAATGATCATTCTAAACTAATGAAACTCATGCAATTTCTTAGTGGTTTGGATGACTCTTATAACCAAGTTAAGAGTCATATTTGCTCATGGATCCACTTCCTAATGTTAAAACTATTTTTTCAATAATCTCTCGTGAAGAGTCTCTTCAAAGGAATGGATCCCTGTCTAGTGATTCTCAACCTGGTCCCAAGAGTCAACCTAGTGCCTTTAATAGTAAGTTCAATAATAAATTTTCTGGTAATACTGGTAATAGAAACAAAGGTCCAGTAGTTCAGTGTAAGAATTGTGGCTTAAAAGGGCATACTATTGAAAAATTTTATAAACTAATTGGGTATCCAAAGGATTTTAAACCTAGAAGTGATATAAATCATAATAGTCAAGGTAAAAATTTCAATGCAAATTCTTCTATTGTTGCTCCTGGGTCATCTGATGCTGGAGAGTCTGAGTTTCATCAACTTAAACTTATATATTTTCAAATGCATGTCTATATATTTATAGTTATATAAGTAATGTTTAAAGGACTTGGGAACGATAACTCGCTTTATTTCCTTTTCCTTGTTTGGATGTCGCCTGAGAGTATCGGCTATTTTTCCGAATGTCGTTTAAATTTCAGTTATATATTATGTATACATATGTAGATATTAAAGTACTATCAATCAGTTCAGTATCTTTGGGTAGCAAAGGCATACCTTCATTCATTCAAACAACAGAAATTACTAGTAAACTATAATTGGTATAGTTTAAGAGAACACTCTCATATACAAATACTATAACAAATAATATTATAACAGAGAATACTATAACAGAGAATACTAGACAGAGAATACTATACAAAGGATAATATACAGAGAATACTATTACTATAACAAGATTCAGAGATAACATAATGTGAGATACTACTTCATGACATATCGACCATTTCATTTTGTCACGTTTTGTAACCAAAATCTCCTGGGAGGAGAGCGTGAGTTTGCGTATAGATCTATACTGGATTGACTATCCTACACCTTGTTGTTCGCTACAGTGGGACTTGCAAGTCTACGGGTGCCAAATGTCATTTCTTCCGACGTCTTTCATCGTTGTGTTATAGTCGGTTTAGTATGGTAACAATCATATCACATTTTTCCTTAATTAAACCATTGGTTTTAAGGTAGTTATTACTTCAATAGTTAATACAAATAATACTGCAGTACATATACATCTTCCCATTATATTCAAATTGTGATCTTCTCACATAAAGGGTAATATAAAAGTATATTTTGGTAATAATAGTCATACTTGGGAAAAGCTTCCACTGTTACAGAGAAACAAACATACAAAACAGTCGGGTCTTGGTAGAAGACTACTTTTTTTACTAGTAGAAAATATAGGATTTTCTAGGAGTTTTCAAACATATACAAACATTTACATTGAACATTTACAAAACATTTTCATCAAACTTATACAAACATTGACACTAAATACTTATGAACTCACCAGCTTAAATGTTGATCTACACTTTCAAAATAACTTGTATTCTCAGGTCACCAGTAGACAGGTACCGATGACCAGGTTTTGAGAAGACGGAGCATGTTCAAGACTCGTCTTTTATTTGAATTATTCATTTTTGGTGTCGTATTACTAGTAAAGAACACACTTGTATCGAATTATACTATTAATACAATGGATGATGTTGTTGCTTGTTTACAACTTTGCATTGTTATGATATTGTGCATGACGTCCTCCACCCCCCGAACGTTTCCGCCGTTCCGGTTTTGGGGTGTGACAGATTAGTATCAAAGCATTGTTTATAGTGAATCGAGTATATCAACTCATAAAAGATATACAAACTATAAACACAAAGGGTTTAAAATATTATGACCAAGAGTTTATACTTTTAGTACTAAAATACTTAACTAAAAGTATACATAATTACATACCTACATACTTATTATAGAACAATGTCATAGTAGAACATAACAAAAGTATTTAATTGTAGGACACAACAGTCAAACCTTGGCAGTTATATAATCGTATATGGGATGAATATAGTCTGATCAACTATATTTATTTGAGATACGGTGAACGTGTGTCGGGAGCGATTAGGGTGTTGCAACAAACCTAAAACTTACAAAATTATACATATACATCTTCATATACAGAAGAACATGAGAACAAAACATAAAGTAATATACTATAGGAGTGTTTTACGAACTATTCATTCAAAGAACAAACTTATTAGGATTAGCAGTAAGTTTCTCTCATAGAAACTTTTTATTTGTTTATCGCTTTATTTTAGAATTGTTAAATAAATTCCTTACCCTTATTTCTCGTCTAGATAAATGGTTGGATTCCACCTCCCCGGCGACCCTTACTTTCCCAGCCAAGAGAATGGAGGAGGGCTAAATGCAGAACCAGAAGCAAAACCTGAACTCCCCTTAGATGATGATATGGCAGAAGACTTTCCAGAAGATCTTGATCCCGAGCCAGAAGTTGAGAATCTACCCCCAGTGGCTCCAATCCCAAATCCTAACCCTTGTCCGACTTTTCAAGGCCCGACACCTTCGTGGGATGGGTACTTGGAAAGGTGGAGCCATGAGCAGGGCCAACCCTTACCATACAACGGAGACCGAAACTTCTACAACGAGAGCAAAGGAGGATCCGCAGATTGGATTCTTCCCATTTTAGTTCGCAGAGTGGCTCGAAATGTTGAACTAAATGTAGCAGCCATTCAACAAACCATAGAACTCGAGGCGGACACAAATTCCAATGTGGCTTGTTATCGCAATATCGAACTTACTCTTAGGAGAGACAATGAAACCCTGCTGCATGCACTAGCTAAAACTCGAGCCGAATTCATAGAGCTCCGAGTACGCCAAAGGGTGTACGAAAGACACCTACTTGATGTGGAGCGCCAGCTGGCTGAACTAAGGGTTCACCCGAGGGATACCCGTCACCAGTAATAGATTACTCTACCTTTTTTTCTTTGGTATAAGGAATCGTCTTCCTATATATGCTCCAAGTAGCACTTTACTATGTAACTGTCCTTGTACTGTAATTACTTTTCGTTAGGCCTTTGTCTGTCAAAACTTTTCTACTTCGGATATGACGTAGACCTACTTCAAGGTCAAATTTTCCCGAACTTATTACACCTTAAATATCAATGATATGGACAGATGACTAATTCCTGTGACAATCCTTGTTCAAATACTTTCATTCTAATATCGTTAGAATTCTATCAAAATCTCACTCTCATCAAATTATTGAGCTATGGTAATTTAGCTCAAGGATCACTTTCAATTCTTGTCGAAGGTTGGATCATGTTATCCACCAACCAACGATAGCCTAGTTCGGAATAACAATCGTCTAGTGACCATTCTATGAACTTACTTCAACACTTTACCAGTACTGTATCATAGAGATGTAGGTCAAACCACCGAGAACAGTTTAACAAAACGCAAAATTTACATTTACATGAATGAGTAGAATACATCTAGGCCGACCATAATCACTCACGAACTCATTTTCTTATCGTATAACAGAATCATGTTGTCATCCATAAATAGTTAGCCAAACGACGAAACCCCGATCCTTCATATAGACGCAGCTACCTTCCAAGTCGCGGTAACAGCTGCCGTGACAGCTGTCCTAGCACAATTCCACGCTGGTAATGCAAACAAAGATGGAAAAGGTGTTGACAGTTTAAATTTTTGTAACAACCCGGGAAATTCACAAATGACAGTAGTCACAAACCCCCAAGTCCACAAATCTGAGTATAGGAAAAGAAAGCGTCAAGCCAAAAATGAGCACAAGCGATCTCAAAGACTCGCCATGCAACATCAATAAATGGCGACCCTTGCCACTTCAGCACCAATCAAACAATATGAGGGAACACTCCCAAAGTGTGACAAGTGTAACTTTCATCATAACGGAGTTTGCCGTGAATTGCAATGCAGCAATTGCAACAGAATGGGGCACACTGCTCATGTTTGTAGAATGCCAGCACGAACCATGTTCCAAACCACTAGCATCGGAGTCAGCCCATCTTGCTATGGTTGTGGTGAAATTGGACACTATAAAAGGAATTGTCCAAAAAGGAGGAACAACGAAAACGCTCGTGTCCACATAACTTCCACCACCGATGCTGGTGCAAGCCAGATATGTCATATATGCAGTGAGATAGGACATCTCAAGAAGGAATGTCCAATAACAAAGAACTCTGGCGCAGACGGGAAATTACTATGGATCACCGCCGCATGAGAGACTACTCCGGACCCACGTTGAAATACTAGTATGTTCCGTAGCGAAAGTTATACTTATAAACTGTTAAAAAATAGTGCAACTTGAATCATATCATTTTGTGAGATCCCATCAGTTCAAGGGACTCTCGTGCTGCATATACTTGCTTTTTGCAGTATACCTTGTTTGCAGCAGTAGTTTCATAGATAAAACTAATGTACTGAAACTCTGACATAAGTTGCACCGTTGTGTTTTTGTAACACCCTTCTGAACTAGTCTAACGCCAGTTATTCCGAGTAGTCCGAAATTATCATTTGACTTGAGTCAATTCGATCCTCATAGTGCCAGTTTCATGCAAAAATTTTGTTCTCGGTAATTGACTTTTTAACAGAACCGTCGCTCCAGAACTCCTAGGTACTCATGTGTGGAGTGCCTTACGTTTCGTATCCTTCCCAAAGAAACCTCAGCAAACCTCCACGGAATACCACTCGTACGGTACATCAAGTTCAATCTGAAGACCCATACGGTTAATCTATCGCTGAGGAATGTATACGTAAGGGTGGTATATAATCAAGGTTCTACATGCTTAGAATTGATGATTCCGCATTATCTTCTTTTCCTTGTTTGGATGTGAACTTAGAGAAGAATCGTTTATTCGACTGTCTTTTCAGTCTTAATTATATACGACTCGTATACACGAGGATGTGATTGATGAACCAAATATGAGTTCTAATATGAACTTCAGGACAGAGACTGCTCAAGACTACGAGTGATCGTGTTGTCATACGAATAAACTTAGAAGCCAAACAAATGCCTTTCCTGCCCATCAGGACAAGAGATGTAGATAGAACAGAAGTACCTATCCTTTTCCTTAATTCATGAGTAATCATACTTTCTTTTCGATCTTCACGACGTCATAATCAGTATGAATTGGTTGAGTCTACATCGAGCCGACATCATGTGCTTTGTGAAAGCAGTTCTCCTTAACCTCCCTAACAACAAAATTCTAGTTATTTACAGCGAGAAATCAAGTACGAACCTTCGCATCATTTCATGTAGTTAAGCTCAGAAGCGCTTACAAAAGGAATACCATGTATTCCTTGCACAAATCACCAGTTACGAGTGCTAGAGGAGGATGTCCCCAAGACGACCTTTTGAACTTGTTTTGGACACTACGAGTTAGTAGTGACGCCGTTCGGATTAACCAACGCACCAGCTGTATTCATGAATCTAATGAATAGGGTGTGTCGTCCTTACTTGGATCAGTTCGTCATTGCTTTCATCAATGACATACTTATCTACTCTCGTAGTAAGGGGAGCATAGCTAACACCTACGAAGGGTCTTAGAAACATTAAGATCGAAGAAGCTTTATGCGAAGTTCTCTAAGTGCGAGTTTGGATTCGAAGGGTCGAATTCTTTGGGCCACGTTGTTAGTGAGAAGGAAAATTTATGTGGACCCTCCAAGAATCAAGGCCATTGAGAACTGGTCAGCTCCGCAGACACCTAAAGAAATTCATCAATTTCTCGGTCTCAATGGCTACTATTGTAGGTTCATATAGAACTTCGCTAGCATCGCGAAACCGCTTACTACATTGACCGAGAAAGGCGTGGCCTTTGACTGGGAAGAGAAACAAGAGAAGGTGTTCCAAACACTGAAACAAGCCTTGTGCACCGCACCGATATTATCCCACCCATAAGAGATAGAAGATTTTGTTGTGTATTACGATGCATCCAACCAAGGGCTTGGTTGCGTGCTTATGCAAAGAGGAAAGGTCATTGCCTATGCCTCTCGTCAACTTAAGACACTCGAAGCCAACTATGCAACACACGATCTTGAGTTAGAGGCAGTGGTATTTGCTCTGAAGATCTGGAGACACTACTTGTATGGTACAAAGAGTACTATATTCACAGACCACAAAAACATTCAACACACATTCAACCAGGAAGAAGTATCATCCCAGTGAAATCAAACAAAAGAAAAAAAGTTGTATCCCGATGGTGAAAGGTTAGCTGGAATGCCAAGCGAGGAACTGAATTCACTTGGGAGCACGAGAAACAAATGAATCAGAAATATCCTCATCCGTTCGCATAGTCTTCAATTCTTGCTTAAACTCTAATTTCGGGAAGAAATTCTCTCTAAAGGGGGGATGATGTGACAACCCGAAATTTCTATCTTGTGCAACCATTCAATTCAATCAAAGTCAGACTTGTTTCTGTTATCTATTAGCACTGTTTAGAGTCTGTTTAAGTGTTCTAAGCATAGTACATTCAAGAATCGGGTGTTAGGAAGTATCTGCTTGAGCCGCAAGTGTAATAAGCAAGTTTTAACTACATAATTTGGAGTTTACGACCACTCCAACATGAGTTTACGGCCGTAAACTCATGTGGGTCGTAAACTCATGGCTATATAATAGAGTCTTGGCCATTTTCAACTCTTTTAATACTTTCAACTCTAGAACTTAATTTATCTCTCAAGTATCATCTGATTTCCATTTTGATCTTCCAAATTTGTAAGAATCCTTTCCTTTGAATTGTTGTAACATCTCTTTATCTAGTATGAATCATTGATTTCATCCAAGAAATCACTTCATTTTGATAGATCTTCAAGTCTTCTTCATTTCACCAAGAACACCAAGAACACACACTAGTGTTCTTGGACCTTATTCACCCTTACAAGCTCCTAATACGTAAGTACACTACCCTTAGCTTGTTATATGCTTGAATCACTTAGGTGCTGTTTGTTTTTTTTAAAAAAAAACCACTTCAGACCACTTATTTTTGTGTCGTGCAGCACACGCGCAACAATTGGCCTTTCGCAGCTGTTTGTTTTCCTGAAGACTTCTGACATAAAAACTGTTGCGCGTGTGCTGCGTGGCGCAACACTAAACCAACTGCTTCAAACCTCTTCGTGCCTTACTTTAACTTACTGCAGCAGTCTGTAGACATTAAAAACAAACAGAATTTTTATTAAATGTTGCATCCTTTTGTTCCACCTCTTCTGCTACAGAGGATTGCAGAGGTGGTCTGCAAACTTAAGACATTTTCGCTTCTAAAAAACAAATAGCACCTTAGTTTACACCTTGAAATCATCAAGAAATCAAGAACAAAAGGCGTTTACGGCCAAGACAATCTCCTTTGGCCGTAAACCCAAATTAAGGGTGCAAATGAGCCCTAATCTCCTCCTAAGCCTTGGACTTGAGTCTAGAACACTTCATTGTAACTTATAAGACTTAAAAACACAAAATGATACAAGATACCATGATTTTACAGCCGTAAACTCTTTGGGTCGTAAACTCATGGTCGTGAACTCCCTTGATCATGCCATCTTGGCCGTAAACTCCTAAGTGAGGCCATACATCCCTTACATTCAAACCTATGTGGTTTAACACATCATTGCAAGTGTTACCTAGTACCTAAGGTTGTTGAATTTCATGATTAGATGTTATAAACACTAATTAGATACATATATGTATCATTATATGATAACTAGGATCCGTGTGTGTGCTCAAGTCTTCAGTTGACACATAGCATCCTTTATCGATCTTACGTTCGAGTTACTCACTACAAGTGAGTTCATACCCCTTAACTTATCTTTTAAATGATTTTTAATGCTTTTATGGGGGGTAATACAAGTGGAAAACATGTTAGTTATATAATCAATCACATGTAATTTATAACTACATTTCAAACAAAGGATTTTATATACTTCAAACTGGGTTTCAAACAAAGGATTTCTTATACTTTAAAAATGTATTATCAATCAAACTGCTTTTAAATTGTATTATAAATTGACATCAAGTCATCAATATTTATTATTAAAGTCTTCAAATGTTTTACAAAACTTCTTTTTTTAAACTTATATATTGTCAAATGCGTGTCTATATATGTATAGTTATATAAGTAATGTTTAAAGGACTTAGGACTGATAACTCGCTTTATTTCCTTTTCCTTGTTTGGATGTAGCCTGAGAGTATCAGTTATTTGTCCGAATGTCGTTTAAATATCAGTTATATATTATGTATGCATATGTAGATATAAAAGTACTATCAATCAGTTCAGTACTTTTGGGTAGCAAAGGCATACCTTCATTCATTCAAACTACATAAATTACTAGTAAATTATAATAGGTATAGTTTAGGAGAATAATATCATATACAAATACTATTACATAAAATACTATAACATAGAATACTATAACAGAGAATACTAGACAGAGAATACTATACAAAGGATACTATATAGAGAATACTATACATAGAATACTATTACTATAACAAGTATACTATAACAAGATTCAGAGATAACATAATGTGAGATACTGCTTCATGACATATCGAACATTTCGTTTTGTCACGTTTTGTAACCAGAATCTCCTGGGAGGAGAGCGTGAGTTTGCGTATAGATCTATACTTTGTTAAACTTTGTTTATAAGTCTTTTCATAGCTTTGCTAAACTTTGTGTTTTTGGTTATCTTTGTTTTGCAACAAAACTGAATAATTTTGACAAATTTTCTGAACGTGCTAAAAATTGTGTTTTACTTGGTTATTCTTTGGAACAAAAAGGTTATAAAGTTTTGAGTCTTGATTCAAATTTTGTCTTTGTTTCCAGGGATGTCAAATTTTATGAGTCTGTATTTCCGTTCAAGCTTAAACCTTTAATTGGTGATAAAACTAATACTTTGGTTAATCCAAGTGACCCATTTTCCTATGATGAGCTAGTTTTGTCTAGTTCTCTTCAAGAAAACATTAGTTTAGGTGACTTAGGAGTAACCCTTCAGTCTGTAAGTACTGGAGCAGTTCATAATATGGCTGAGACCTCTAATGATGTGGTCAAAAACCAGGGTGACGAGGCAGGTATGCCACAGGTTGTAGTGGATGTTCCTAGTTTATCTACTATGGCTGAGGAAAATATTTTAGAACATAATAGTCCTTCTGATGATCACTTATTAGGGGTCACTCGGTCTGGTAGAAATGTTTGTTTGCCAACAAGGTTTAATGACTTTGTTGTAGAAAGTTCTCACAAGTATGGTTTAGAAAAATCAGTGAATTATTCTTTGTTACCTAATGATAGTAAATGCTTTGTGTCAAATCTTAATAAAACCTTTGAACCAAGTACTTATTCAGAAGCTTCCACTGATCCAAAGTGGATCAAAGCTATGAATGAGGAAATGGAAGCCTTATATAGAAATCATACTTGGGATATTGTTGATCTTCCTAAGGATAGAAAACCTATTGGTTGTTATTGGATTTATAAAATTAAGTACAAATCAAATGGTGAGGTTGAGAGATATAAATCTAGACTAGTTGCTAAAGGTTATAATCAAAGGGAAGGAATAGATTATGAAGAAACTTTTTCTCCTGTTGCTAAGATTGTTACTGTAAGAGTTTTCATATGTGTAGCTGTTAATAATTATTGGCCTCTCTATCAATTAGATGTTAATAATGCATTTTTATATGGTGACTTAGTTGAAGATGTTTATATGACCTTGCCAGAAGGGTATCACACTAAAAATGATAGTAGAGTGTGTAAACTTGTTAAGTCCTTGTATGGTTTGAAGCAGGCTCCACGAAATTGGAATGAAAAGTTGTGTTCTTCTCTTTTAGTTTTTGGTTTTGTTCAAAGTATAAGTGATTACTCTTTGTTTGTTAGATCAAAAAATAATACCATTGTTATTTTGCTAGTTTATGTAGATGATATAATTCTGACTGGTAATAGCAATGTGGAAATTGAAAATGTTAAATTGTTTCTTAAATCACAATTTAGGATTAAAGATTTAGGTCTATTGAAGTATTTTTTGGGAATTGAAATATTACCCACAGATAATGGTGTTTGTTTGAATCAAAGGAAATATTGTTTAGAGTTATTACATGAGTTTGGTATGCTGGGCTGTAAACCTGTTAAAATACATTTGGAAGTTAATGTTGTGTTTAATAGAGATTGTGATGATAATTCAAATCTTGTGAGTAATATAACTGAATTTCAAAAACTCATAGGAAACTGATTTATCTCACAGTTACTAGACCCGATATTAGTTAAGCAGTTCAAGTATTAAGTCAATTTATGCATAAGCCCAGGAAGTCACATCTAAATGTTGCTTTCAGATTGTTAAGATATTTAAAAGAATGTCCTGGAAAAGGTATTGTGTTTTCTATGTCTAATGTTTTTGGTGTTGTGGATCTTAAAATTTTTAAATGATCTTGGATATAAATATTTAACTCCTGTTAAATTGTTTTGTGATAATGAATCTGCTATTAAGTTAGCATTAAATATAGTTTTTCATAAGAAGACAAAACATTTTGAAATAGATGTTCATTTTGTGAGAGAAAAAATTGAAAGTGGAGTTTTAAAATTAGTGAAAGTTGATACTTCTAATCAAAATGCAGATATTTTAACTAAGTCCTTGACTTCATTTCAACATGAGTACTTGTCTAAAAGACTTGGACTTTTAAATTTGTTTTCTGGAAAATAAGTTTTTCAAATGATAAGTTTGAGAGCGGGTGTTAAAACGTAATATTATATGCAAACTTATCATTTGAGATATTTGGTTGTTTGGGTATATTTTGTTGTTTATTATTTTTTCTAGGGGTATTGTGGTATATCTTGTAAATGCAGGTGAGGATTTATGTGTGGGTTTCTAAACCCGGACTTGTTTCTAATGTGCCCCGGGTATTTAATGTTGAGATGCAGTTCATTTGGATATAGATTAAGCTACACTCGAGTTGTATTCTCTCCAGATTAGGGTTTCATATTAGGGTTTCAGTTCAGGTTGATTTAGAGCTTTGATCTTGTATTAACTTGTTATCAAGTGTTCATCTGAGAGTGAGGGTGATTGTAGTGAGTTTTCTTTTGTATTTCTTTGATGTAAACCAACTGTTTCATAGTGAATGAAATGTTGATGTTGGGAAAATATTGAGTTTATACTTTCGTACAGTTTTCATGATAAAGACGAAGGATGAAGCCTTTGTAACCTTCAAAAGTTTTAAGACACAGGCAAGGTTTAAAAGTACGGAATCACGCCTTGAGGCGTTTTCCCTCCGCCTCATGAGGCGTAAGCCTCAAGGCGGAGTGAGGCGTAAACCCGAGGCGGAATACAATATATATAAAATTATATATTTATATAAAAAATAAGATACTAAACATGTCCTTTTAAGCTAATTTCACCATCAAATCCATTAGTTATAAAAAACACATTCAAAAACATAAAATAAGTCTAGAACATCAAAGTCTTAAACTCCAAAACAACAGCCACTTAGGAAACACACACAAAAAAACACAAGTTAGTGAAAAGTTCAAATAAAATAATCAGCATCATTCGCATCATTTTCAAACCGGTCACCCTCGTCATCGTCAATCAAATTCACTTCATCCCCGTCATCCTCGTCAATCAAATTCACTTGAACATTTTTCCTTTTCCTAGTTCCACTCCCTTCCCCAATTGTCCCGCCACCTCTAGGTCTTCCAATAGCCCTGCCCGCTCTAGCACTTCCAATTACCCCACCATCTTCCTCCCCTAATATCCCGCCACCTCCAATGTCATCTTCCTCACCATAACTTGGGGCGGCTATCCACTCATCATCTGCCAATACATAATCAACAACTAAGGGGTCATCTTCTTTTAATTTAGTCCTCTTAATGAACTTTTGCTTCAACTTTTTATTGTACATGATGTAAACCAAGTTGTTCATTCTTTCGGTGTTTAACCGGTTGCGTCTCTTGGTATGGACTTGATTGAACGTACTCCAATTACGTTCACAAGCCGAAGAATAAGAAAATTAACCTTGAATATGAGCAGACCTCCAGAAGAAGTGCAGAACCGATTCAACTGAAGAAGTGCAGGTGAGATGCGATTTTGAGATGAAGAGATGAGCGGCGATTTAGATTGAGCGAATGAGGTGATTAGGTCAATAAATGAAATGGGTTTTCAGTTTTATTATAAAACCGGTCAATAAAACAAAGGTAAAAAGGAAGTCGACGTAAAAAAGTCAAAATAGTCAAAGAAAAATTGAAGGCGTACGCATCTGGAAAACGTTCCGCCTCAATCGATTCCTATGCGCTTCACTGGTATGAGGCGTGCGTATCAAATCTTACCATTGAGGCGGCGCCTCTAGTTCGATCAACCTCCGATTCGCCTCAAGGCGCGCCTTAGGGCGTGCGTTTCTCATGTTTTTTTAAACGATGCGTATGTATAACCCTAAAGAAAATAGAGTTGTGGTGACACTTGATGTTGTTTTTAAAAGAGAAAAGAAAGTGGGATTGGTTCATGGCCCGAGGCGATGAGCCAACATCAGACCGGTCTTGGTTTCAAACATTTATTAATAATGAATATGGAAGAGAAGCCCACCAGCAAACTATAGGCGGCCATGTTGAAAACCCTACCCATCAAGACAACGATGACTGCTCCACCATCACCACCATTCACATCACCAATACATCAAATGAAAACTATTGGTTTTCGAAATTTGTTTGAAATCTATGACGAGGCAGAGCCAATAGAACTTGAACCAGAAGAGTTATTGTTTTTTGGTGAAGAACCAACGAGTTACTCAGAGGTAGCAAACGATCAGGCCTGGCGGGAAGCAATGAAGAAGGAACTTGATTCAATTGTTAAGAATCAAACGTTGTACCTTGAGTAATCGATGCAATCTGACTTTGTAGTTGATATTTCAGCGGACCATTGCTTTCTCCAAAGTGTTCTTCCAATTCCAACTATAATTCTCTTGCAACAGTTGCAAATATGAATGATCCAGCAATTTCTTTTGAAATTGAATTAAATATCCAAGAACATACCATGCAATCAGTTCCAATCCATTCATCTAACTCATTTTCTTTAGATTCGGGTTGTTTTGTTGTACTATCAACATAGCCGATCTTCTTTTTTGCTCCTAACGCCAGACAAAATTGAGAATTTCCATTGAATCCAGTTTTCGTTACCAGTAAGAAATGTAGAAACCAAAAACATGCTTGGAGAATCTTGTCCTTTAGGGATAAGTGTAGAATTGAGTGAATTAATCTTTGAATTGATATCCATAACTGGATCAATCTTCATCTTTTATAATAGAAATTAATTTGGATTAAAGAAAAACAGATTGTAACTTGCTCTGATACCATTATAACATACAGAGAAAATATGAAGAAGAAGATGAATAGTGAAATGAGAATCTTACTCTGTTATTACTCTTCAGCTTCTATTTATATTACAGAGTACATTAATATATGGCTATTACTAATCAGCTAACTAATGAAGTAACTAATTAACTGATCTAACAAACTTGAATAATTACACACGTGTTTGAATCTTTATAAATGTCCAAGTGAAAATTGATGTGAAGTAATCTGTTAATCTTACAAGAGGGTTTGTTGGGTGATTTTCTAATCGTTCATGTTAGTTACTAGAAAAAAAATCCAAGCAAATTTATGATTATGTGAAAAAAATAAATTATGGTTTCCAAACCCCATATAAAATAGTATGCATATTCCCTTTATAAAAACTACTAATTCATTTGGGTTTGGAATAAAACGATCAAATGCCACATTACAATAGACAACTTTCTTGATAAAATGATTTATATTCCTACGATTGCAATTGATATGCACAAATAAAAATTAAGGAAATTATAATTGAAACACGTCTCGAAAATCATTAGGATGAGAAATCCATTGCTCAAGAAGATTCCTACAAATCACTTTAAGTCGATCATCTATTCGCAATCCTACTTGAGCAGCTAACCAGTCCAAATATTCCAACTGTAAAAACCATCAATTTCAAAGTTTAATAAGTAGTTAGTTTAACAATCAAAGTCATAATAAGAATGAACAAAATCCAATCAATATATTACTTGAAAGAGAAAATTACTGAGAATAGCATATTTTTTCTATGCAGTATTCAAGAATTGAGATGATTACCTTAAAACCTAGTGAATGAGTGTAGCGCTTTGGGTTCCCATTTTCCTCCATTTCTCGATAATGTTTGTGAACATCGGCTAACATCTCGTCTTCCGATGGTAACGATATTTTCCCGGACAATGCAAGTGCTACCCACTTTGATTGTAGCTCAAACATTTGAAAATGAACACCTTGATCTTCATAATGATATTAAATGAGTGTTTGTTACTCAATACAGAAAGAATAACTTAATAAAGAAAGTCGGAGAAATAAGTCTTTTAAATCCTATGTTGTTAAAACTCGCCCTTGTTTATTTCCCAAAATATGGCGTCGTTTTCTCAAATATTTTTAAGCATCATTTACCAAACAAGTGATGTAAATAGAAAAAGAAAAGAACATGGTTTAGTTGACGGATGTACGTACTATATGTTAGTCCAACGAAAGCAAGTCTAGGTGCGAGTTGTGGAGGGAACACATGTTTGTATAGTGGTCCAACACGATTGTCATCCACATGCACAATGTTGTTTGTCCTTAGAAATGGAAAATGGAATTTGTACCTATCAAATACACCGAATCAAATAAGAGTTTTGCGGTTTATTTTCATAGAATTTCGAAAATAAAATATGGATTCTGAAAAAAAGAATAAAAAAAAAGGGTTTTGGATGTAGTTCATACCCGGTGCAATGTAAGATAATATCCGCTTCAATAGAATCTCCATCTTGGAAGAAGATGGTTCCATCATCATAAACACGATTAATCTGTTCAAATGTCAAAATTTTGTTCATAATGGTCTCATTTGTTACAAATGACAGATAGGTTGTACTATGTCTGCCATGAGCCGGACTGACACAATGTCAAGAGGACAAATATTGCATTTTTTTTTGCACAATCTAAAAAGGTGTAAGAGGGTCTCACTCTCCATATCTCATCCTAATTATAAATACAAGATAGGTGATACTGTATTTGATGTGTATTGGACTGGCAGTCTGACGTCTAAAAAATAGTAGTTTAAACACAGAGAGACTTGGATGTACCTTTGAATGTTGCCATATATTTTCAAACACATCCAACTTTGAGACTTTGACATTTAAAGATCTTGACGAAAGATGAACCTCTTTGGCAAGTGTTGCGATTTCTCGAGATATATCGAGTGCACTAGGCCCGTTCCCAATCACTACCACGACCTATTATTGTGTAGAAAATATTGATACTATTGTGTTTATTAGTTAAAATGAAACAAAAAAAATATGAGAAAGATGTATACAAACTTGATCTCGATATGGTTCAGGAACTCGATAATTGTGACTATGAGTTTGTTTTCGTGACCATTCCTCGATACCTGTCTCGATTTATGCAAACTAAAATTTAGCTATACATTTTTATGGAATAATAGTTTAAATCTTACGAAATATAGCTTGATGTGCTAAATTCAGTTTTTTTAAGAATTTACAAAGGATGGTTTTAAATAAAATACTTATCACTTCTATCGCCATAATTTTTCTAAAAATATAAGATTTTTGTTCTTTTTTCTTTATATTATTATGACCAATATTTTTAAATTTAATTAATTAACATGATACATTTCATTTGTTTGTTTTTCTTTTTAACCATCAACCGTCCCCATATGATCTGGTCCGATAAAAAAATAAAAATTTTAATGATTAAATCATAAAAGAAACATATTCATTTACTGTTGAATATATATTTGATTCAAAATTTTATGAAGTAAATTACTTTATATAAAAACAATAAAATTAAAAAAAAAAAAATGAAAGATTTTATAGATGGTTAAACCAAAAAATTTCGAACTAAAATGACTTTTACCGAACTTGGCCTTTAAAATATATTACCAATTTACAAAGATTAGCAATAAAGTATTATATAAAGTGGATTCAACCACAAAAATGATGAAAATTAATATATGAAAAATATATTATTGATTTATAAGCATTATAGATTATAAAATTTACACATAAAAAAAATAAAAAAATAAAAAAGAAGAAGAAGAAAACTACTTTCCAGCCATTATTAATAGCAATTCTATAAAAAAAAATTTAAAAAGAGTATTAAAAATATCATGAAATGTACTAAAAAGACAAAATACATAACAATATGAGATAATATATATATATATATATATATATATATATATATATATATATATATATATAATCAATAACAACATTTGAAAAAACAAAAAAAAACAGAAAAAAAAAAAAGAAAAAACATGGTTAAGCAGTCACGTGAGCCGGCCGATCACTGTAGAATTACATTACATACCAGGAACATCATCTGCGATTCGAGGTTCAGTATGGTGGCCGCTGCAAACCACCACCGCATCAAACACCTCCGCCACCGAACCCACCTCCATCGTCCTCCACTCCACCACAAAGTCACTGTCTAACGACTCGACTCGCACCACCTCCGAGTTAAACCGAATCACCTCAGTGATTCCGAACTCGTTAGCAAAATCCTGCAAAAACTTTAGAACCTCTTCATGACCGGGGAACATTCTCGGATCACCGTAGGATTTGTCTTCAAATGAGTAATAGGAGAAACCCATGAGTGGCCGAGGGAGATTTGTTCGGAGGGATGAGTAGAGACTGCTGTGGACAACGGATCTATTGGGGTCGAGGTGAAGAACATCGCCGGCCTCGACTTGGGGTTCGTAAAGCCAGGTTCCACCGAGACGGTTTGATTTTTCAAAGACGGTGACTCGGTGGTTCTCTCGGAGAAGCTCCCGAGTGGTGAGTAGGCCGGAGGTGCCGGCTCCGATGACAGCGATATTCAGAGAATGTGTCATGATGATGGGGCGGCGTAAGTTGAGTGGGGATTGGGTAAGTGATGGAGTATGTTTTTTTGGTTCAGCTCGATTTGGTTTTTGGGATTTGTCTAAATTTGACGAAATGAATATTATATAAATCAAATTGTATCAGAATTTTGTTGTGAAGATTTGTCTATATTTGACAAAAATAATATAACTTAAACAAAATGTACCATAAGTGCCTTGATTAGAATTTTGTTTCGAAAATGAAATCAACGCTTGATGAAATGAGTTTCTGAAATCTTCACTTTGATATGAATTATTAAACACATTAATCATTTCATTTAGCATTTTCGGTAATCCTACTTAATAAAATCAATCTCATAAATTTTGACACATGTCATTTTGTGGTGTTTTTTAAATAAATATTATTCCCTTTTCAATTTTTGGTTTGTTTCAATTTTTAAAATAAAAGTCATATACTTATATATCTAAGTATTAAATATGATATATGATATTAAATTGCAATAAATATGTATCTTCCTTATTTTAAAGTTGTATATTAAAAAATATTTTTTGTTTATATTTTAATGTTTAATTTTTTTTAAATCAACCCGTGTGATATACGGGTTTCACACCTAGTATAACATTAAAATTTAATTGATTAAAAGGAGTAAAAATATATACCATACACATAATTAAAGTAAGGGGTTGTTTGTTAGCCTCTTAATCTGTAAATTAAGAGGCAAACTCTTAAAAATTCAGATTTAGACCGTTTGTTTGGGTATTAATTTTTGCCTCTTAATTTTGTTAATACCTCTTAAAGTTTCAGATGTAGAGCCATGTCTGAACTTAAAAAAAAAAAAACGCGCTTTCCCCTTCCTGCCCTAAAATTTCAACACTCTTTTTCGTCACTCCATATTTCACGAGACCAACGTCCATTTCTCCCACTCAACCCCTTTCCGAGCTGCCTCCCTTCACCATCGACTTCGCCGCCGACAACCCCTCTAACGAGGCCGCCTTTTCCATCGCCGTCGGTAGTGCCGACTCCCTTCGTCGAAGTAGCCAAATTTTCCGATTCCAGGTGAAATTTTATTCCTTTGCCCTAAAACTCGATAATAAGATCTCTAGTTAATCGATCTCTGTTTTGGGTGAGGATCTAAGACGAAGTGGTTGATCTCATGGGAGTTAATCAGTGAGTTGCTATGAAATTTGTGACAAGTTCTATATATTGGGTGCAATGACTTGTGGCTTTCCTGGAAATCCATGAAATTCGACATGCTACTGTGAGGCTTCCTATTCAATACATATTCATTATGTATTATACAATAATCAAATAATTTATTATGGTGGCATCAATATGTTACATCATATGGTTAAACTTGTTCATATACAAGATTTAGAGGGCTCATTTTCTGGTTATAAACTTCTTCTATTTATGTATTCCATTTGAAATTCAAATCAATGAGAGTTTGATTTATGCATTTGGCAACAAAATCTATAGTGTATATGCTTTGGTGTTTGTATGTTATTCATTTGTGATATGCAGGTGGAAGTTAAGTGGGCTTTGTGGAGGGAAGAACAACAAATGTCTAGACCTGAAGCAATGTTGGGAGGAGCTCCAGGGGTACATGGACATAAAATTTTATCAATACTTTGAAAGTTATGGCTATATAACTGATGTAGTAATCACGTTTGACCTTCCATGAACCCAACAAGAATTTTGTTGAGGTGAAACGAGCACTTCCTAAAGACGTTATTCCTGGCAGCAATTTTGGCTATTATGATATTCAAATGGATGTTAATAGATTTCTGCAACAAACCTCTGGTTTGGGGCAAGAGGTGGTGGTTAAGATCAGCAAGAGGCAGGTGGTGGTGACAATATGGGCGTCAGACAAACAGGTTACTAATAGTTTGTATGTCATTTTTAAAAGTGTGGTTGGTAGGTGGAAATGTGTAGCTCATGTTTGCAATAGTTGTATCTGATTCCATTTATCAATTGTGTACATCTTTTTCATTTTTAATGTTTGCAATAGTTTATCTATTTCTATTTATCAATTGTTTACATCTTTTTCATTTTTAATGTTATTGTGGATTTCTTATGGTGGATTTCGTTATTGTGGATTTCTTATGGTGTTGGTGTTTATATTTGGATTTTGTATGATGCTTATATTTTTTTATAACTATTCAATAAGTTTTTTATAACTATTCAAGAAGTTGGTTAAATTATTATATAACACAGAAACATTGAATTTAGCTGAAAATAATATAGAAGGGTAAAATGGTCATTTTCCTTGTTTAGCACATTAATTTAGAGGTTTCAACCAAACAGTATGTTAAAAATCAGATCTTAAAAATTCAGAGCCTCTTAGAAATTCAGACCTCTTAAAAATTCAAAGCTTAAAAATTGAGATCCTGTCAAACAGCCCCTAAATGAGTGAAAATTTTACTCGTAAAACCGCTAACTCATCGAAATCGGATGGCATTTATTGTTTGCCCATTTTGACCAAAATATAAAGATATTTTTGCATACATTCCGAAGTGTCTTATTTACTGTCCATTAAGTGGAATATGTTGGGTTAGACATCTCCACTCCGAAATGCCCCATTCAAAATACGTAGTTATTTTTCAAAAAAGAATAATAATTGTTAATTTATTCAAAATGTCTTAAACATTGTTTAGGTTATTCAATTTCCCATATAAATGTGGTTAAATTTAAAGAATGACATCCTTTACGGTTACACCAGAAATTCTTTTATTTTGCAAAAAGGTTACCGTTCTAGCTTCCTCTTAGTGGAACTGCTAAGACTAAAACTCCATATTACGTAAAGTAAGTTGAACTCTTAATTTTTTGCAAATATACCATTTGGAACCAATTTTCTACACATGGAGAGTGAGTCTCCCTTGTTATGTTTAGGGTTTTAAGATTAGAAGGGATATATTTATAAAGATAGAATACCGAAAATATCCATGTCAGCTTGGCTTTTGAATCCTACATATGTAATCACTACATGAAATATTATGTGATTTTTTGTCTACTCTAGCTTTTGAATAATCAAATGCAACTACATGTTAACTACACAACAATCACCCTTAACAATTTAACGAATCAAGCTCCAGCTAAATTCGGCTCGAATGCACTCACTTGACAAATACATTTTCAAACAAGACAATATACTAGATGAAAAAACTAGTATATTTCATTTACAATATATATGTTAATATCATCATCTTCTAAAATGGCAATACAATACCAAAAATAGTGTCCCACCTTTGTGTAAATAGAACAAAAAAATTGCATTTTTAATCTCATTGAAATGGTGGTTACCTCAATTTCATGTCAAACACGGTGTAATATTGTGATACAAATGGGGGATCTTTGTATTTGTAAAATCCCCAAAATCAAGATAAAAATTTTCATTTAAAAATTAAAAGAAACCACTATTTTCAAACAAAACCCATATCAAATCAAGTATCAAATACAAATATCCCCAAGATCAGTGTATCATAAAGTCTCCAAAAACATAACATCGAAGGATATATATGATCACGTCTTTGCTTTCCCACGATCATCTGAAGTATCTGAAACATAAAACTTAAACTGTAAGCAAGAAGCTTTGCGAGTTCCCCCCAAGTGCTATCACATAAACATATAACATCATGCATATTAGGTCTACAACTAACAGAATGAATTACCCCTGAGCCCACAACATGAGTTTTGCTTGCCTTACTGGCCCAGGGCTCATGTCTAGTTTGCTCTCGAGCCAACAACATAAGTTTGGCTTGCCTTACTAGCCCACAACTTATATCTGGATTGCTCCCGAGCCCACAACATAAGTCTGGATTGCCTTACTGACCCACAACTTATGTCTGGCTTGCTCCTAGGTTTGTTGGATTCCGCACAGAGCAGGATTACCTCAACCCAACCATACTATGTCAATATATACATAATCGATAACATATATCCAACAAACAGATAGTCATATAACCAATCAGACAAACAGGAAGATCTACGGATCACTACCTCATAGCAACATCCTACATACTAGAGATCTTAATAGATCACTACAACATAACAACATCCTCTATACCAGGATATATATATAACCTAGTGGGACAACATTGGTGCCTTCGACCTACAAGTACAATGAGAACTTACCTCTCAGTCTGAAAAGATTGTTGAATAGAAAATTGTTCCGTTTATCAGCTCTATTGGTCAATTATTCATTGGAATATGACCAAACTTAACTTATAATCAAAATACCCAAAAATACCCTTAGGTCAAACTTGGTCAAACCTTGGTCAAAGTCAAAAAGTTAAAAGCCCATCTAAGTCAACTCAGATAAGTACGCTGGCCATGCTCAGCTTGTACGTAGGGCGTACTCGAGCTTTGACCAATTACAGGGTGTTGACTGCATATGGTCAAAGCTCGACATTGTTCCGTTTATCAACTCTATACCAGGATACATAACCTAGTGGGACAACATTGGTGCCTTCGACCTACAAGTACAATGAGGAGAACTTACCTCTTAGTCTGAAAAGATTGTTGAATAGGACATTGTTTCGTTTATCAGCTCTACTGGTCAATTATTCATTGGAATATGACCAAACTTAACTTGTAATCAAAATACTCAAAAATACCCTTAGGTCAAACTTGCTCAAACCCTGGTCAAAGTCAAAAAGTTAAAAGCCCATCTAAGTCAACTCAGATGAGTACGCTGGCCATGCTCAGCTTGTACGCAGGGCGTACTCGAGCTTTGACCAATTACAGGGTGTTGACTACATATGCGCATCGTACCATTTGGTACACCTAGTGTATGCGACTACCTCTCCACCCTTTTAGTAAGAGCTTAATTCTTTAAGCTATTTCATCTAAATTCTAGATCTAGTCCTCAAATGTTATCCTTAATCATAAAGTTCCCAACTTTATGGTCTTGCATGGCTATTAAGTGCTTAATACCAAAAACACTAACTTCTTAACTCATTAAGACATCCTAGTTCATGCGTGGAAGGAAGCTATTGATCAAGACCACATTTTTATGTTTCTAAACACACCAAAACATCTAAAAGGACAACTTATATGAATTAGAGTAACCCATACTCATAACACCAAGCTTATGGTACCAAAAGAACACAAATTCATGGCTAAACAAGATTTAATCAATACTTCAGCAAGTTTAGAGCTTTTTACCTTCAAATGGTGTCAAATGATGATGTGATTCTGGATCCAAAGTGTTCCACTCTTTTAAGATGGTCACCTCTTCTTTCTTCCTCCTTCAAGATCACTAAAACATACAAAGGGCTCAAGATGTTATCAAATGGATTAGGGTTGTAAAGGGGTCGAAATGGGGATAGAGGCTGATGAAAGAAAGAATCCTTGAGAGTTAAGGATGTTTAAATATGGTCCGAACCCTAAAAATTAGGGTTTGCACCCCAGCTACCTATGCCCAACGTACACATGAAGCCACCAAAATTTACAAAAATGCCATTGGGGCCAAAATGAAAACAATTCTCATACTAAGGGCATAAATGAAAATATAAGGAAATTGAGATGTTACAATTCTCCCCCACTTAAATCAGACTTCGTCCTCGAAGTCACTCCTTACTACCCTTCAGACATACCTGAGAAATTGGGCAATTCTTCCACGACCATGGTCCAAACTGAGCATTCGGCTCATACAAGCGACTGCCTCCCCATTCTACAAGTGAAACCTAGCCTTAGAAGAACTACATATCCTGGCCAATAATGAATCCTTGACCCGCTATCTTTAACCCTTGAAGAATGATCATTACTACTCTTCCCAAAATCCCCAAATCCAAAGCCTTTACTAACTATTCATTGTTGTTAAACCCTTCACCTGAAAACAAAGAGACTCCCAACACGATTCTCTGTTATAAGCTGTTGTAGAGAAACACACACATATATCGCCAATATATACCACAACTCCCTTTAACCATTTCAAAGTTGAGGCTTAATATAAACAAAATTTGAGAGGCCACTCAGAAACCCGTAGCTACCAACAAACAACCCAATAACTTGAAAATACTCAACCATAACCTGAATTGTAAGACCCAACTGCCAGAGAGAACCCCTCATACTGGGAACTCCTGAAACTTCAACCACCAATCAACTCCATCTATATACCTCCCAGAACTGGGAACCCCTCAGTCTAAACCTCAGAAACCATACCCTAAGACTGATGATCATCCATATGCCGTACCTACCCCTAGTACCAGACTAGGAACACCACCAGGTCATGTAGAAAGAATACTTAAAAGACATTGATCATGAATTTCAACCAACACTAAATCTGGAAGTTGTGCTCAAAAACCTTAAATACACACTTGACTTCCTGACAAGTTATCACCAAACCACTGCTCCCACGAGCATAATGATGGTCCATCCAAGAATTTCACGTTGCATCCAAATCCCTTATCAGCTCAGGTGTACCTCGACCTGACAGATCACTCAAGACATATACAACAAACTTCGAGACCCAAGATTTCAGAACCACTACCTAACACTGGTAACCAAACTCCTAATAAACAACCTACAATGAAACGAGTTCCACCATTGCAAACATTCATCAAGTGACTTCCGATGTACAACCAATTCATCAACCAAAACAAACTTTTACTGACCACATGATCCAAACCGGCTAGTCCGTGAGTCTCCTAACTCCCAACAATGCACTAACATCCAAAGTACTACACGCAGAAAATAAACAAACATGAACAATGGGCCCATAACCTATGTTTGGAATACCCCTACAAGGTCCTCAACATAAGTCTGGTTGCCTCTGATCCCATAGCATGAGTCTGAAATGCCCTTCCCAGGTCTCAGCCCATGTCTTTAATGCTCCCGCTATCTTGGCCTTCCAAATGACTACCGATCCTAAACATGCTAATAAGACTAACAGTCTTGAGACTTAAGAGTGTCAACCAATTGACTACCGAGTCTCGCCCACATGAAACATACATCCACTGGTTTACAATACATCATGACACCTTCTAATCACTAAAATGATAAGCTCATGGTACCCCATTGATCTTGCCATCATTCCATCACTCACCTAAAAAACTCACGACTAGCACCACAGGGCCTAAAGATACTCAACCTCAATCCACCGTCTTGCAGGAACCCAATAAACATTCCTCTCAACAGTAACCAAACACAACACTGCCATACTCTTTTACTACATATAATTCCTTTCATAGAGCAGACTGCTACCAATGCAAAATCCAATGAATACATGGTTGCACACAACCCAAGAATGGGATAGACGGCCACACTCTTGTTCCAATTCAAAGGCTATAACCCAAATAAGAAACATGCAAATAATTTGAACCAAGTACTCCATTTTTATCTTGTCCAACCCACATACACCCTCACGAAAATATCTAATGAACTTATTGTCACACCCCAAAACCTGAACGGCAGAAATGTTCGGGGGCGGAGGACGTCATGTACACTATCACAACAATGCATAATAGTAAACAAGCAACAACATCATCCATTGCATTAATAATATAATTTTAATACAAGTGTGTTATGTATAGTTTATAAGACACCAAAAATATGAATCAAAATAAGATATGAGCCTTGAACGTGCTCCATCTTCTCGAAACCTGGTCATCGGTACCTGTCTACTGGTGACCTGAGAATACAAGTTATTTTGAAAGCGTAGATCAACATTAAAGCTGGTGAGTTCATAAGTATTTTAGTGTCATTGCTTGTATGAAAGTGTTTGTAAATGTTTGATGTAAATGTTTGTAGTAAATGTTTGTATCTCCTAGAAAATCCTATATTTTCTACTAAAAAGTAGGCTTTTACCGAGGCCCAAATGTTCTGTGTATTGTGTTGTTTGTAAAAGTGTGTACCTTTCCCAAGTATGACTATCACTACCAAAATATAGTTTACATTACCGTTTATGTGAGATGATCACAATGTGAATGCAATGGGAAATAATTGTGTACAGTAGTATTGTATGTAAGTAACTACCAATGTACTAACTACCTTAAACCAGTTTGTTAATTAAGGTAAAATGTGATATGATTGTAACCATACTCGATCGACTAGTATAACACGATGCTCTAAGGCATCGAAATGGTATGCCATTAGTCACCCATAGACCTGCAGGTCCCACTGTAGCTAGCAACAAGGTGTAGGATAGTCAATCCCATATAGATCTATACACCAATTCACGCTCTCCCTCCAGGAGACTATGGTTGCAAAAAGTGACACAACAGTAGATTGCCATGCCATGAAATAGTGGCTCACATTAATGCCATAGTGTTCTAGTGTTTTTATAGTATGCTCTAGTGTATTGCATGTTCTCTCTGTACTAGTGTATTGTATGTTTCTTGTATAGTGTAGTGTATGTTCTCTTTGTTTCTCATCATAGTATGTTCTTTCTGTTTCTCATAATAGTATGTTTATATTGACTCTTGAATGAACTGACTCTTGTATGTTTCATTGTTCTAGTAATAGTAAGTAATGACTTCCTAAACTATACCTATTATAGTTTACTAGTAATGTTGTTTGTATGACTGAACATGTTTGTACACCTTTGCTACCCAAAGGTATTGAACTGAATGAAGAAATTTAATATCTATATACATACATATAATTTATAACTAAGATTCAAACGACCTTCGGATAAACAACCGAGACCCTAAGTCTACAACCAAACAAGGAACAGGAAGTAAGACGAGTTATCAGTCCTAAGTCTTTTCAATCCTACTTATATAACTATATCTATATATACATGATTTGACAAAATATAAGTTTGAAAGAGTTTAAGTAAATAGTTTAATATGTAAAAGAGCTTAATAAGCGAGTTGAAGTAGTTTGTTTGATATCACAATTTTGAAATATAAGAAAGCCATTTGCTTGATAGTTATTAACCACATGTGATTGATATAATAACTATGATGTTTCTACTTGTATTCCACCCCATAAAAGCATTTAAAATCATTTAAAAGATAAGTTAAGGGGTATGAACTCACCCGTAGTGAGTTATACGAATGAAAGATCGGTTTGTAGGATGTTAAGTGTCAAGTGAAGACTTGAGCACAACGGATCCTAACAAGCATATAATGACACATATATGTATATAATTAGTGTTTATACAACTAATCATGAAAGGAAAACACCTTAGGAACTAGGATAAACTTGGATGGAAGGGTATAAATCACAAATGATTATGTATAAGGGGAGTTTACGGCCACACTTGGTGTTTGCGGCCAAGTGTTCATGGCCCTTGGTGTTTACGGCTATGGTGTTCATGGCCACATGAGTTTACGACCATAAACTCATGATGCTTTGTGCCAAATAGTGTTTTAAAGTCCTATAGTCCACAAGGAAGTGTTCTAGACTCAAATCCAAGCCTTAGGAAGAGTTATCACCACAATTGCACCCTTAACAAGGGTTTACGGCCAAAGGAGATGCTCTTGGTCGTAAACTCCTAGTGTTCATCGGAAAGGATGTTTTCAAGGTGTTAATCAAGTGTTCTTACTAGATAACAAGTATAGGGAAGTGATACTTACGATATAGAAGCTAAAAGAGTTGATTTCGGCCCAAAACACTAGTGTATGTTTTTGGTGTTCTTGGTGATCTTAAAGATCAAAACCAAAAGATGAAGTTAATGGATGAAATCAAAGGGTGATGCTAGTTAAGAAGATGTATCAACTAATCAAGGGATGATACACTTACATTTTTGAAGATAAAAATGAAGATCCTTATGATACTTGAGAGAGAAATCGGGTTCCTTGACTTGAAATGGAGAATAATGAAGATTAAGGAAGGAATATCATGTTTACGGCCACCATGAGTTTACGGCCATAAACTCATATGGTGTGGCCGTAAACTCCACATGATGAAATTTAAGGCTTGTTTGGTGGTTTAGAACTTTAACTGACACTTCCTATCACTCATTCCTTGGATGTACTAGGCTTAGAACACTCAAACAGACTCTAAACAGTGATAAAAGATAGCAGAAACAAGTCTGAATTTGATTGAGTTGAGTGGTTGTATAAAATAGAAATTTCGGATTGTCACACGTACCACAATACACACCTTAAGGGAACCCATAACCTTACCCAAACGGTGAAGTACCAGAAGATCTAACGAGATGCGGACCTCAATCATTAACAGAAAGCATTCTCATGAACGATCGAACCAAGATCACATACCTTGATTGAGACTGAACAGACCCCATTAATACGCTACTATCTCGATAAGAATTTTAAAGTTATCCAAAATGCTGCTAAAACTCTGGTCGGATCCATCCAAATACCTACTCTACCTGTATGACATGCCAAAAATTAGATTATATGTAGATTTAATGTCACGTCTGGAAAACTGAACAATTTTGACCCAACTTCTAAACTTCCAATAACCAAGAACGTCTTCCAACTCGAGCCGAACTTGACGATAGGTTGAGGAATCCATTACACTTCAATTGATATAACCCGAAGCTTCCAAAGAATTTCCACTATTGATGATGAATGAAATGGGAAATGATCGCGGATGCATTGAAAACTTTGTTGGATTAGGTGTCTAAGCCATTGACTAAATTATTATAAACTTAAATGATTAGCAAAGTCCTTTTGGGTTGCCCTCAAACCTAGTAAGAGACTGGAATGCTATTTGGAGGAGAGACTGATTTATTAATTTATGACATGATTAATATATTAATTAGAAATCAAAATAAATAAATTATTAATATTTTTTGAGAAAAATGTATTAATTATAAATTATATTGTTTAATTATAAATTAATTAGAATTAATTTTGGGATTAACTAGAATAATTAAAAGTGGAAGGACTAAAGGTGACAATGTTCAAAAGTTGAGCATTGGAAAAATTCTAGAACCTCCTAGGGTTGGACAAAATCTAGGAGGAATTCTAGATAGTTTCTAGAGCCTTTCTTGAGCTCTAAGGAAACTTGGGGGGAAAAGAAAAGGGATAAGGGTTATCCAACGAAACTTGTCTTATCCAATCCCATCTAGTCACCTATATAAAGTGTCTTTGTGCTTGCAAATTTTGGCCATCCCATATCCCAAGGAAGAACCGAAAATCCTCTCCCCTCTCATTTCTCTTCAATAGCCTCCAACTTCTAGTGTTTGGGTGTGAGCCATCAGAGGCACGAGATCTCTAGTGTTGGCTTTCTGAAGTTCTACAAAGAAGGAATTCATGTTTATTTACAACAATAAACTTAAAGGTATGTTTTTCAAATAACTCTTCTCAATTTCAAAAATAGCAATGTACTTTAGGGATTCTTGAATTAAAATTGTTGTTTGCAAATCATAGTGAGAACATAAACCCTATAGGGTGTATGTAAACTTAGGGTTTTATTTTTCTGCCTAAAATATGATTTTTGTTATGTATAAAACCCATCAGTGGTATCTAAGCCACTGTTCTCTGTGATCTTGCACAAAGTTGAATAAGATCAAAAACCCTTTTGTGGTGAATTTCGATTTGGGCAAGGGTTTTAGAAACCTAAGCCTCCTTCTTGTTTTTTCAATTTGATAGGAGTCTTTGCGGTTTCCTTGTTTTGATAATCATTAGTTTTAAATTCCTTAAAATTGGATAATTATAAATTTGGTAAATCCCAAACCCTAATTTTGAAATTAGAGGGCATTGGATTAGGATTAAAGTTTATTTGATTAATTGATTAATAGTAAATACACTATTTAATCCTTATTGGTTTAATTTAAATTAAATTAACTTTATTAATTTCAAAATTTATAAATTAAACCTAGTATTTTGAAAAGTTTTTAAAATAGACCTTATACTATATGTAAAATTAAAAGTTTAATAATTACTATATGTATAAGACTAAGTCAATCAAATCGCTAGTACGCCTCATTCATGAAGTCATACTATAACGGGAGTTTAAGGAAGTGACCTATAAAATAACCGTCATCGGGTATCTATTCTTACCCACCGCTCTCTTGTATGGTGTATGGTCGTTAGCCGAACAAATTTGATAGGACATAACCTCATTAATAAGTATAATGCTATTAAAGTAACTAAAACATCTTTTATAAAATCCCACTCTTAGTTACTTTAGGAAAATGTGAAAAGTATGTTAATCCATAAAATTGCACATTATACTTTATAGTAGTTAGTGGAGCGCGTGTGGTTAACCGGTACACTAATAGTGACTATAAAGAGTAATAATGGGCATCTCAAAAACTATCATTGATTAATGGAGCATGTGTGGTTAACCGACACATTAAAATGAGCTAATAAATAACATCGAGAGTAACAAGCATATTTGTATGGCTATTCACATCTAGTTTGTGATCCTCGGTATCCCAGTTACAAATAGTAGAGCATAATCTGAGATTAAACATGCCATTGATAGCCTCAATGAATCTTAAAAGATCTAGGAATTTCATAGTTCGAAATTGGTGAACTGTTTTTACCTACCTTCATAAATTCACAATAAGACTATGACATCCCTCTTCTTAGTTGTGAATTGTTATTTTGGATCCTAGCATTAATCGTTTATTATGGGTTAAAATATTAAGGATAATTGTCATCTAACTAAAACTACTCTTTTTCTATAAGATGTCTACTCCTGTTGATGCTTCTGCTCCATCATCTTCTACCCACCACTCGGGTTTCTTCCTACTCTCCATCATCTCCAAAGTGACTTTTGATGCCTCCAACTATAATGATTTGATGCGCAACATCAGAATGGTTGTTTGCACAACATTGTCTCCATCCTAGGACACCACAACTTAATGGTGTAGCTGAGAGGTGCAATCGAATCTTGTTAGACATGGTTTGTTCCATGATAAGTTGAGCCACTCTTCCCATTTCCTTCTGGGGGTATGCCTTAGAGACATCCACTCATATCCTTAATCTTGTACCTACTAAAAAGGTTGCCAAAACACCTCACGAGATGTGGACAGGGAAAATTCCCTCGTTAGCACATATCAAAGTCTGGGGTTGTGAAGATTTTGTTATACGAGAAACTCATGACAAGCTAGAAGCCAGAAGTGATAGATGTATTTTCATTGGCTACCCATAAAAGTATTTTGGATATTTGTTCTACAGGCCTAGTAAAAATGTGGTCTTTGTAGCTTGAAGAGGAATCTTTCGCGAGAGAGAGCTCATATGCAAAGAGTACAGTGGGAGAACAATTGACCTTGAAGAGATTCAAGAGTCAACCAATGAAGAAACCTTAGAAGACACAAGCACTCAACCAGAATAGGAAATTCTAGTTGAGCCAGTTAACAATTCATTACCTCTTCATCGTTCTAGTAGAGTTAGCATGCCAACCTGAGTTCTATGTTTTCCATATAACTTTAGACAGTGATAGTTTATTGGTGACCAAACACTAATAAATTTTGATGAGCCAACTAAATATAAGGAAGTGATGGTAGGCCCTGAGACAGCCAAATGGAAAGACGCAATGGACAACGATATCAAGTCCATGTATGACAACCAAGTTTGGAATTTGGTTGATCAACAACCTGGTCGAAAAACAGTTGGTTACAAATGGATCTTCAAGAAGAAGACTGACATGGATGGAAATGTTCACACTTTCAAGGCATGACTGGTTATGAAGGGCTTTACTCAAAATGATGAGACCTTCTCACCAGTGGCTAAGATAAAATCTATTAGGATAATGCTTGCCATAACTGCCTTCCATGATTATGAAATTGGCAGACGGATCTCAAAACCGCTTTCCTTAATGAGAAGTTAATTGAAGATGTTTACATGAGTTAGCCAGAGGGTTTTGTTGATGCAAAGTTTCCCAGTAGAGTGTGCAAGCTTGACAAATCCATATATAGATTTAAATAAGCATCTCGCAGCTGGCATCTTTGCTTCCATGAAAAAGTCAAAGAATTTGGTTTCTCTAGGAGTGAGGATAAATCTTGTGTGTATGTCAAAGCTAGTGTGAGTATAGTAACTTTTCTAGTGTTCTATGTTGATGATATACTACTCATAGGAAATGACATTCCAACTTTACAAGAAGTTAAATATTGGATTGGAAAGTGTTTCGCTATGAATGATCTAGGGGATGCTGCCTATATTCTCAATATAAGAAATTTAAGAGATAGAAAGAACATGTCACACCCCAAAACCTAGAACGGCGGAAACGTTCTGGGGCGGAGGACGTCATGTAATGTATCACAACAATGCAAAGTAGTAAACAAGCAACAACATCATCTATTGCATCAATAGTATAATTTTAAATGCATGTGTGTTCTTTCATAGTAAAAAAAACAACATAACGAATAATCAAAATAAAAGACGAGTCTTGACTGCTCCGTCTTCACAAAACCTGGTCGTCGTACCTGTCTATTTGCAACCTGAGAATACAAGTTATTTTGAAAGAGAGTATCAGCAATAAAGCTGGTGAATTCATAAGTATTTATGTGTCTTTGATTTGTAAAATTGTAAAGAAAAGACTTGTAAATGTTTGAAGAAAAGTTTGTATCAATGAAAATGTTTGTAAGTAATTGTAAATGTTTGAAAACCCTAGAAAATCCCATATTTCCTACTAGTATAAAAAGTAGTCTTCTACCAAGTCCCAACTGTTTTGAAAGTATGCATCACTGTAAATGTGACGGTTTTTCCCTGTATAACTATTATTATAAAACTATAGTCTACCTCGTCGTTTATGTGAATGAGTCACAAAATAAAGGTAATAAGGAAAAATAATATATTTATATCAAATATAATCTACCTTGTCGTTTATGTGAATGTGTCACAAAGTAAAGGTAATAAGGAAAATGATATATTTATATCAAATATAATCTACCTCGTCGTTTATGTGAATATGTCACAAAGTAAAGGTTATAAGGAAAAATAATATATTTATATCAAATATAATCTACCTTGTCGTTTATGTGAATGTGTCACAAAGTAAAGGTAATAAGGAAAATGATATATTTATATCAAATATAATCTACCTCGTCGTTTATGTGAATATGTCACAAAGTAAAGGTTATAAGGAAAAATAATATATTTATATCAAATATAATCTACCTTGTCGTTTATGTGAATGTGTCACAAAGTAAAGGTAATAAGGAAAATAATATAATTGTTTAAATCGTATCCTTTTGCACTAGGATAAACACGACGTGGTAACTCGCTGAAAAGTACAACCGAGAAACATCCATAGATGAACACACCTTCTGTTGCGAGCAACCAAGTGTAGGATGGTCAGCCCATAAGTATGTTAAAGTATCTATGTAATAGTATCTATAAAATAGTGTCTATGTAATAGTATCTTATGTAATCGTGTCTCTGTAATTGTCTCCCTTGTAATTGTGTCTCTTGTAATTGTATCTCTTGTAATTGTATGTCTTGTAACAGTATATATTAGTATCTCTTCATATATTATGTAATGTATTAGTATAGACTCATGAATGAACTGAATCTTGTGTGATTCCTTGTATTTGGAATAGTAAGTAGTATCTCCTAACTATACCTATTATAGTTACTAGTAATGTACGTGTATAACCGAAAGTATGCCTTTGCTACCCAAAGGTACTGAACTAAATGATGGAACTTTTATGTCTATATATGTATACATGATATAAAACTAATATTTAGACGACATTCAGATGAATAACCGATACCCTAAGGCCACATCCAAACGAGGAAAAGGAATTAAAGCCAGCTAGCCGTCCTAAGTCCTTTAAACATTACTTATATAACTATACATATATAGGCATGCATTTGAAAATATAAAAGTATAAAAGAAGTTTTGTAAAACCTTTGAAAAGTTTAATAACTAAGAAATGATGACTTGATGTCGGTTTATAAAACGATTTGAAAGTAGTTTGTTTGATAAGACAGTTTTAAGTATAAGAAAAACCTTTGTTTGAAACACAATTGTAACAGAGTTTGAAAGGAAACATACAGTATGAAAGATAGTTTGATAAAGAGTTTTAACATGCAAAAACATTTGAGAAAGTCATTTAAAGTACTATGTTTGGTAAAACAGCTAAAAGTGTAGTAAATCCATTTGTATGCTAGTTATTAATCACATGTGATTGATATAATAACTTACATTATTCAACTTGTACCCCCCCCCCCCATAAAAGCATTTATAAACATTTAAAAAGTTAATTAAGGGGTATGAACTCACCTACAGTGAGTGGATCGTATGGAAGTGTTGGACAAGTGTTAGGTGTCAAGTGAAGACTTGAACACACACAATGATCCTAATAACATATAGAGACATATGTATGTATAAAATTAGTGATTATAACACTAATTAGACAAGTATAAACATCCTAATGTGTGGAAAACACTTTGGTCAAAGTGTTAGGAGGCCATTGGGTTGCAACAAAGGATTGCAAGGCATTGTTATTGAGTTTATGGTCTATGGACCATACTTAATGGAGTTTACGGCCCAGGGGAGTTTAATCCTGGCCGTAAACTCTCTAAAGAGAGGCTTAAAGGTATGATGTCTTAAGTGGTTAAGTGTTCCAAGGCTTAAACAAGAGGGTAGGTGAGTTTAAGGTCCAGAATTGACCTCAACTTGAGTTTACGGCCTGGGGACCACTTCCCCATGAGTTTATGGCCGTAAAATCATGGTATGAAGTACCATTTCGATGTTTGAACTCCCTAGTTCAAAAATGTATGGTTCTAGACTAAGTTTTGGGCATAAGGAAGGAGAAAAGGGCATCATTACACCCTTAAAGGGAGTTTACGGCCTTGGGAGATGCTTGGCTATAAACTATCATTCATCCATTGATTCTTGATGTTTTTAAGCTCTAAACATGTTAAACCTAGTGTACAACGAGTTAGAACAAGAGTACTTATGATCTAGGAGCTTGAATGGTCGGTTTTGGCCAAGAACACTAGTGTGTGTTCTTGGTGTTCTTGGTGAAACTTGAAGATCTACACAAATGGATTGATTTCACGTATGAAATCATGTAAGATCACTAGATCAAGTAAGATATCAACTAGTTAGGACAAGAAACTTACGAGTTTTGAAGATCAGGAATGAAGATCGAGATGATAGTTGAGAGGATTTGGGAGGAAATCAGCCAAGGGAAAGAAGGAATGAACAAAATGGCCAACACTTCATCATATAGGGGGAGTTTACGGCCTACATGGAGTTTACGGCTGTAAAGTCCATTGTGGTGGCCGTGAACTCCTGATCAAGGTGTTATAGGCATGTTCTTTGTACTATAGCTTCATCAGATAAACCCCGACACTTATCCCTTAAGTGTACAAGGCTTAGAACGCTCAAAAAGACTCCAAATTGTGCTAAAAGATAGCAGAAATGAGTTTGGCTTTCAATGAAGTGTTTGACCGAATAGGATAGAAAATTTCGGGTTGTCACAGAACAGGCTAATTGGACTTAGTCAAAGTACATACTTAGACAAGGTACTAAAACGGTTTAGTATGGAAAATTCCAAGAAAGGATAGCTACTTGTTTAGAGCAATGCCAAATTGAGTAAGACTCAAAGCCCAAGTATAGATAAAGAGATATCTAACATGATTCCAGTCCCTTATGCTTTGGCTGTAGGATCGATCATGTACGTTATGACATGTACTCGCCCTGATGTGTCTTTTTCTTGAGCATGGTCAGTCGCTACCAGGGAAATATTGCTAGAGTTCATTGGACAACAGTTAAGAACATTCTCAAGTACTTGTGAAGGACAAAGGACATGGTTATAGTCATTGGTGGTAGTGATACATTAAGAGTGACTGGGTATAGTGACACCAACTATCAAATAGACATCGACAACTTGCATTCTCATTATGGCTGGGTATTTACTTTAAATGGAGGAGCAGTTACTTGGAAAAGTTCCAAGAAAGACACGATGGCTGATTCTACATATGAATAAGAGTACATAGCGGCAAGTGAAGCACCAAAGGAGGCAACACGGTTGAAGAACTTCATCGTAGATCTTGGAGTTGTTCCGATCATTCGGGAACCAATGTAACTTTTCTGCGATAATGACGGAGCGTTTGCTTTAACCAAAGGACCGAGTGATCATGGAAAATCAACATATCGACATAAAGTATCATTATATCAGACATAGAGTTGAAGAAGGTCATCTGATAGTGAAAAGAGTCTTGTTAGAAGATAATCCTACATATCCTCACAAAGGATATGAGTAGGATTAAGCACATACAGTATGCTAGGAGCATTGGATTAATAGATGACATTAGTTTTAGTAGTTAGATGATTAGTTTGAAACTTATAGCAAAATAAATGTATTTGACTTTTGGTGATTAAATAATAGAGATTATTTATGAGTTTGTTTACTACCTTTGTTAATTATTTATTTTTCTGTTTCGTTTTGCATGTTTTACTTCCTAAATAATTTAATTAATCAAATTCCACAGTCAATCATACTTTGAGAAGTAAGTAGTGAATTAAAACTGTCATGAATTGGATTATAGATTGTCTAAAAGAGTTATACATAGCAATTGTACGGCTACAACACTCATGAGTACTTAGAAATGGATATTTAAGTATTAGATAAACCCACGCTCAAAGAATTACTTCATGGATTATATCATGAGTAATTCTGATACGATAATATTTTATATTCTTGAAACGGAGATATATGAGTTGTAATTTACAAATCGGTTGAGCATTGGTGTTGGGTAAACGCATCAGTAACATGGTGTTATAAAATGCATTGTCATGTACGATTTGGTGAGTAAATGATACACACATATAATTCAAAGTTTATTTGTTCCTTTTTCCCTAATGGGAAAAGCGATATCTTTAGGAAGAACCGAAAATCCCCTCTAGTCACCTATATAAAGGATCCTTGTCCTTGCAAATTTCGGCCATCCCATATCCCAAGGAAGAACCGAAAATCCTCTCCCCTATCCTCTCTCTTTAATAGCCTACCACCATAGAAAACTGGTATCTTGACTTTACAGATTGCATATAAGACAAGATGGTCTATGGGAACCAAATGGTCGCCCCCTTTTTCTGCAGTAGTGGTTGTGGTCGAGAGACCACCAGCTGTGACGGCTGAGTTGACCATTGTGATCGTTTGGTTGGTTGTTACGATTGGCAAGCCGTTGGTTGCGATAGCTGAATCTCTGTTGACTGAGACGCTACGGTTTCGGTTGTAACCGATTGCTCTGTTGTGACAGGCGACGATCGCTATAGGGCGGCGATTACTGGCTCTGCCATTCCCGTTATTGGACTTGAAATCTGTGTTACTGGCATGTTGGTGGAGGCTTGTCTGTCTGAGGCAGATGGTTGTGAGTCATCAAGCGACGACATTTATCTAAGTGGGCTCGTTTCTTGCCCACCAGACACCGTGGGTGCCTTTCTCATCATTGTCACCGTCTACGGTCATTTTAAGGTTGTGTAGCTCTAAGTACACGCCCGGATGATGCCAAATGTTGTATATGTCTTTGATCTGAACGTTGTATGTGGTGGTTTTGCCTGCATTAAGCCTGAGAATCACATCAAAGAAATATCCGATGTTAGTCGTAGTCTGGAAGGGGGTCCCAAAACGAGACCCTGATAGTGTAATTAGTAGTTGTATGAGAGGATTAGGGTTTAATTTGAGATAGTGAGGGAGACGCTCTGTTCTTCTATAAAAGAAGGTTCCTTTTATACCTGTCGTCCGAGGAGCATGTCCCCGACAGCACCTTTTGTCTCGTTTGGACCGTTAGGACGTGGAGGCATCTTATTGGTGGGTCGTGCTCCACTAATGTTATCTGCTATTGGTGCAGAGTCACTGGGAAGCAGCATTTTGAGCGCTGCACTTGTCATTTTGGGAGCAGTTGGTACTATTTTGGCCTGTTATGGGTCTTGGCATCAGAACGTCGGGGCCTAAGTACGAGGGCACAAGGATGAAGGCCCGGGCCTAGCACTTACATTGGGTAACGACCATTAGGTAGACCGTCCTTTAGTTAATCATCTCGTTGTCTTTGATGTATTCTAGAGGGATATGTTAACACAAACATTTTAAGACATTGAAGGAAAAATGTGATCACATTTTAGGGATCCACAATCGAATTTTTGTCGGAAAGACTCCAAATGATTTTTTCGGTCCAACAAATCCTCGATGCATAAATGTGATCATATTTTGGTAAGAAGCACGATCACATTTTTCATAAAACACGTGTTTCAGATGCGAACTGTTCAGTTTCAACAAATCCAAACTAGCTTTGAGATTCCTCAAGTGTTTTAGCTCCATTAAACTCCAAATATGCATCCACAACTGCTCCCAAAATACAACTCCACTCGAAATATATGAAAACGACATAAAAACATGAGCAGTACTGGAATTCCGACGATAAACATAAGCTGAACATTATTTAAACTAATGCATATGAAAACGTAACGACCATAAAATTCCAACCAATTTAAACTTTTCAAAAATAACCCGATTTCATAAAATCATTACAAAAAGGTTTTCAATACAATTATTTCAGAGTCTTCCCAGAATCACATAACAAAACATAATCATGAGGAGCGGTACGATCACACCTTTGCCTTGCCACGGTCTCCTGAAGAACCTGAAAAACATTAAACCACAACTGTAAGCCCGAAAGCTTAGTGAGATATCCCCAAAATACCAACCACATATACCATACACACATAACATGCCATATCATAACAAAACACAGAACAGCCATGCACTTTGGGTCTACTGTGTGACTGGTCCGCCGCACCGGCCTTCAGTCCACCTGGTCCACCCTCCGAGTCTAACCACATACATTGAGTTTACAATGTGATTGGTCTGCCCGCACCGGGCCTTCAATCCACCTGGTCCACTCTCTGAGTCTACAGTATGACTGGTCCGCCCGTACTGGGCCTTCAGTCGGCCTGGTCCACTCTCTGAGTCTACAGTATGACTGGTCCGCCCGCACTGGGCCTTCAGTCGGCCTGGTCCACTCTCCGAGCCTCGGAACGTCTGGTCCGCATTCTTGGGGCCTACAGCCTATCCGGACCACTCGCTGGGCCTTCGGGATAACCGGTCCGCCCTGGGTATGTTGGCCTAGAGCACAAAGCAGTTCCTGCCTCAACCCAACCCCAGTCCAATAACCATGTGCACATAAACATTCAATCATATAACATATCGCATCCAATCAAACCGATCTAGCAGATCACATAGCATAACATCATCCTAACCAGGATACCGACCTAACTGGTCACTAGCATAGCATCATCCTATATACCAGGATACCGACCTTAACCAGGTCTTTAACATATACCATCCTAAGTATCAGGATGCAACACAACAATCAAAACATAACAACGATACCCGGATCACAATCCAATAAAAGGGCCGGCCTTGGTGCCTTAAACCCTATTGATATAGTGAGGATAACTCACCTCGCAACTGCCGACTGAACAGATAAACCCAAGCTACTCCGACCACTGATACGATCTCCACCACTGGCCAATCACCAAAACACTGAACTCAAAACAATATCCAACAATTACCAAAATGCCCCTGGAAGTCAACTGGTCAACCCTTGGTCAAAGTCAAAGTTAACCCCTGACTGACTCTACTCGCCGAGTCAACCCGATGACTCGCCGAGTCCCCATGCACAGAACTTCCCCAATCCACGACTCAACTCGCCGAGTCACCCCGAGACTCGCCGAGTCCAACAACTCTGAGTCCTTTCACACTCGACTCACCGATTCACAGAGTCAACCAGAAGAAAGGATAGGACCTCATGATCAGACTCGCCGAGTCCAAGAACAGACTCGCCGAGTCCAAGGCTATCTGCAACCAACTCGCCGAGTTGTTCTTCCAACTCGCTGAGTTCCTGACCATATTCATCCAACTCACCGAGTTGTTCTTCCAACTCGTCGAGTTCCAGCCTATCTTCAAGCAACTCGCCGAGTACACCCTTGTGACTCGCCGAGTACCCCTAGATCTGAAACCATACAGAGGCTTTCCAAGCCATGCAGAAGCTCTAAACCATATATCTACTCTTTTACAAGCCATCCATCACATAAAGTGGCAAACTTTACGTGGATCCAAGGAGATCTAGGCATTTTACACTCTAGGGCTAGGGTTTGGGACAAAAGAACTTCACCAGCAACTCTTGAGCATAGACTTTATGGCTTTCTGGATCATTAACAACCTAGATATGAGGTAGCAACCTCAGATCGTACACCAAACTTGAGATGGACCTCATTAATGCCCCAAAACCCCCACAAATGATAGATCTAGATGCACAAAAGCTCAAACAGAAGAGTATTACCTCAAATGAAGGCTCCCACTAATGAATGAACCAATTCTATGCAAATCCCCTTGCTCCACTCTTCTTGCTCTTCAATTTCCTTCCAAGATTACCTCCTCCAAGGCTCTAGTCTCTCACCAAGGAAGGCTCACACGAATTTAGGGTTTCTAGGACTCAAAGGGAAGGTAAAGAGGTTGGGGAAGAAGTGTTATGTTCTTTATATAGGGCTCATCCTCCGAAATTAGGGGTTACTCCATTCAGCACCAACTCGCCGAGTCCATCCATGCTACTCGCCGAGGTGGTCACTTAACACGCAACTAGAGTCGCGACCCTACTCGCCGAGTTCACTCGTGGACTCGCCGAGTTGCCCTCTCATACTTACACTTTTAGCCCTTCAACTTTACTCTTGATATTCCGGGATGTTACAATTCTCCCCCACTTAAATTAGGCTTCGTCCTCGAAGCCTGTGGCAACACAACTCCAGAACTACTCTCGCAATGCACCACCTGGCATGAACCAGACCAGGTTCCTTAAAGCACAACCACCGAAACCTAACCCAATTTTCCTTCCCGCGGTGTTCTGACCACCGCTTCAAGCCGGCCACTGGCCTCGCCCTCTGACAACCAAATTACCAACTTATCAACTTATCAACTGAGTATCATTCCATGATACTTTACCCGCTCCAAATCACAACAATCACTCGACTCAACGAGCTAGAAATAACCATGAACCACCGAAATTCCCGGTCTAAGCCCAACTTTATCCATTCCATGCTGACAGGATAACACATCCTTCAGCCTCAGAGCACTCCCATGAGTTTCTCCACCACAATCTCATACACATGCTGAACTGGCTCTAGCATCTTCGGGTCGGGAAAACCCGATACACTGACAATACCTCCAAACATCCCCCAGGATGAATTTCCAACACATACATAAATCCTTGATCAAAATCAAAGTGGAAATCCAAGATTCCATCCCTGCATTCCTTCTGAGCATTTTGGCTCTACCCTCGGAAATTCCTTCTCAGACCTCAGCAAATATCCAGCCCGGATGTGATTCCATACCACAGCCGCAGACACACTGCTCATCAACCATGATTAGAACACCCCAATTATAACTTTGCACTACTGCTTTCACTTCCGTGAACTTATACTCCCTCTCGGAGCTACATTCCTTTCCCTTTCCTTACCATGGAAATCCACTTGGCTGTCTTGTCACTACAACAAGTGCCACGGTGCTCACCCAATACTACACCATTCTCTTATAGCATAACCGCTATCCCATGCACCACACATGCTCTGGATCCGCTCACAAGGACTCTCAAGTCCATGTTCTACCTTCCACTCACCATGATCAATACCCGGGGCCAGACCTTCTGACGCTAACACGTCGCGGCATACCCAATTCATTTCCTTTTACCGATCTATCAACACATGCAGAGTCTTCAGCATGACTGGACCGCCTTTCCAGTCCTTCAGCCCATCTGGACCACTCTCGGAACCTTCAGCAAGTTTGGACCGCCCTCCAGGGCCTTCAGCCTGTCTGGACCGTTCTCCGAGCCTTCGGCCTGACTGGTACGCCCACCGGCCTTCAGTCTATCCGGACCGCTCAAACAACATTCAACATCCCGAATTACCCCTCCAGGAAAACTCTCCCACGCATATTGTTCTAGCCCTCTTGGGGTTCCGAACTCTATCTCCACCCTACATACTCAATCCCGGCCCGATCCCAGGCCTTCCACAATCAATCACCCTTGGTCTGTATCCCGCCCTGCATGCCTGTCACTTACTCATACCAGCCTATACTCTTGGCTGACAGAACCACTGCTGAATCCCAAGCAGCTAAACAACCTTTCATGCCCATCGACCTTCCGGAGAATTTTCCAATTCTCCCTCACGTAGAGCACTGACTATCAACCACCGGTCGCCATCACCGACCTCCATTATCATCCCTACACAACACAATCCCTTACACGTGATCTGGTTCCCACTAGAACGAGCAACCTTCACAAAATCACATATCAACACAGATCATCTCGGCTCGAAAGAAACCCGACCTTCAGCAACCACTCCTTAGACTACAGATGATACCCGACATTCGGACCAAAAGCCAAATTCCCACTAATAACCCTCATGAATGATAACCAACAAAATTCCTAACACCAAACCCTTAACCATACCATAATGATCAAGGAACAACGAATGCAATACCAGAAACCACACAATGAGACTAGCAGATATACAATACTCCAAAATAATCACAAAATAACAAGACATCAAGGAAGAAACATACCCGCAGCTGCATCCGGCTCTGCCCTAACCTCCTCTGCTGTAAGCTGAAAAGCACGACCATGAGCCCTTAGGGGCTCCGCTCCACCCTGACCTCCACCCGAAATCCTCAAAGTGGCCGGTGCGGGAGCCTGCACTGGTCCTGCAGCAATCTGTGGACAGTTGACCCTCAAGTGTCCAACCTGATGACAATGATAACAAATCCTCAAATCCCGAACCGGGGCTGTCTGTCGACAATCCCTCACATAGTGCCCCTCCTTTCCGTACTTGCGGCATGCACCACCGGACCTGCAAACTCCGGTGTGACCCTTCCCACACTTCCCACAAGTGTGGCTGCTCTGATCTCCCAATATAGAATCAACGGTCTTGGAACGTTTCGGCGCCGTCTGCGACTGCACCGGAGCCTGCCTCTGCTCTCGCAATTGTAACTCAATCTCCAACTCACGCCGCCTGGCGGCCTCCTGCAACTCTAACAAGGTCTCGCACCTCTGCGTAGACACAGACTGCCTGATATCCCTCTTGAGCATACTCAGATATCAGGTCATTTGAGCTTGCTCCGAAGCAAACTCGGGGCAAAACATCGCCCTCTCAGTGAACATCCTGGTGATCTCCGTCACCGACTCTGAATCCTGCTTCAGCTCCAGGAACTCCTGAGCCAATCTCTCCCTCTCAACCCGCGGAACATAACGAGTGCTGAACATCTCCCGGAACTGATCCCATGAAACCGCAGCTCTCTGCGCATCCAAATATGACCCCGTGGTCAATCTCCACCAGTCCTTCGCCCCGAGTCTTAACAGGTTCAGAGCACACGTCACCCTCTGATCAGCAGGGCATGAACATGTGAAGAAACACCCCTCCACGTCCGACAACCATCTTATAGCAACAATCGGGTCCTGAACCCCATCGAAGGTAGGAGGCTTCGTATTATCGAAGTCCCGATACTGAAAACCTCGACCGGCTCCTCCCCCTGCCGTTGCTACAGCCGTTGTAGCCGCCGCGGCAGCCGTCTCTGTGAGAGTCACATAGTGCTCATCAAAATACTCAACCATGGCGGTCTTGACCGAACCAAACAGTTCCGGCAACTCGGCCCGGAACAACGCAGCAACCTCATCATGCAGGATCTCACGAATCCTAGCATCCAACTCGCATGTGCTCATCTGACCAATAACTTCGAGCGGTACTAACCCACCCTGACCGCCCTCTCCTGCTCCCGATCCCGATCCATATCCACTCCCAGCATGCATCGAAACCTCCATACTGAAAACATCGCAAGATATCAGATACTTCCCACTAACCCGGGAACCAACCCCCAACCCATCCCTAGAGGTTATGGTTTCTTTGATATGCGTATGGGTCATGTGCTTTCAGTAGTACGGGCCCATACTACCTTCCACACCTACCCATATTTGTATCAATTATACCACAACACCCTAGTGAAGAACATACATAACAACACTCAACCCTCACTCCTAGAGGAACACTGGAAATCTCCCACAAGGAAACCCTAGGCTAACAGGCATCATAAATCAGGCAACATTATCATGAAATCCAGAAGATCCCTAGCCTAGTACTAGCATGTTGTTCTATCAAAGCTCAAAAACAAATAACATGTATGGTATTTTAGGGTTACTTACTGGCTCCAGCTGATCGTACCTCCGCGTCCTCCTTTACTCATTTTGAAAACCATTTTAAATTCTCTTTTTAAAAACTCTCCTTGATTTGAGACTGGATTCACACGAATATTCCTCCAATTCACTCAAACCAAGGCTCTGATACCAACTTGTAACGACCATAAAATTCCAACCAATTTAAACTTTTCAAAAACTACCTGATTTCATAAAATCATTACAAAAAGGTTTTCAATACAATTATTTCAGAGTCTTCCCAGAATCACATCACAAAACATAATCATGAGGAGCGGTACGATCATGCCTTTGCCTTGCCACAGTCTCCTGAAGAACCTGAAAAACATTAAACCACAACTGTAAGCCCGAAAGCTTAATGAGATATCCCCACAATACCAACCAAATATACCATACACGCATAACATGCCATATCATAACAGAACACAGAAAAACTATGCACTTCGGGTCTACTGTGTGACTGGTCCGCCGCACCGGCCTTCAGTCCACCTGGTCCACCCTCCGAGTCTAACCACATACATCGAGTCTACAGTGTGATTGGTCCTCCCGCACCGGGCCTTTAATCGGCCTGGTCCACTCTCTGAGTCTACAGTATGACTGGTTCGCCCGCACTGGGCCTTCAGTCGGCCTGGTCCACTCTCTGAGTCTACAATATGACTGGTCCGCCCGCACTGGGCCTTTAGTCGGCCTGGTCCACTCTCCGAGCCTCGGCACGTCTGGTCCGCCCTCTTGGGGCCTACAACATATCCAGACTGCTCGCTGGGCCTTCGGAATAACCATTCCGCCCTGGGTATGTTGGCCTACAGCACAAAGCAGGTCCCGCCTCAACCCAACCCCAGTCCAACAACCATGTGCACATAAACATTCAATCATATAACATATCGCATCCAATCAAACCGATCTAGCAGATCACATAACATAACATCATCCTAACCAGGATACCGACTTAACCGGTCACTAGCATAGCATCATCCTATATACCAGGATACCGACCTTAACCAGGTTTCTAATATATACCATCCTAACAACCAGGATGCAACACAACAATCAAAACATAACAACGATACCCAGATCACAATCCGATAAAAGGGTCGGCCTTCGTGCCGTCAACCCTGTTGATATAGTGAGGATAACTCACCTCGCAACTGCCGATTGAACAGATAAACCCAAGCTGCTCCGACCACTGATACGATCTCCACCACTGGCCAATCACTAAAACACTAAACTCAAAACAATATCCAACAATTACCAAAATGCCCTTGGAAGTCAACTGGTCAACCCTTGGTCAAAGTCAAAGTAAAAGTCAACCCCTGACTGACTCTACTCACCGAGTCAACCTGATGACTCGCCGAGTCCCCATGCACAGAACTTCCCCAATCCGCGACTCAACTCGCCGAGTTACCCCGAGACTCGCCGAGTCCAACAACTCTGAGTCCTTTCACACTCGACTCACCGAGTCATCCCTTGACTCACCGATTCACAGCTCAACCAGAAGAAAGGTTAGGACCTCACGATCAAACTCGCCGAGTCCAAGAACAGACTCAATGAGTCCAAGGCTATCTGCAACCAACTCGTTGAGTTGTTCTTCCAACTCGCCGAGTTCCTGACCATATTCATCCAACTCGCCGAGTTGTTCTTCCAACTTGTTGAGTTCCAGCCTATCTTCAAGCAACTCGCCGAGTACATCCTTGTTACTCGCTGAGTACCCCTAGATCTAAAACCATACAGAGGCTTTCCAAGCCATGCAGAAGCTCTAAACCATAGATCTACTCTTTTACAAGCCATCCATCACGTAAAGTGGCAAACTTTACGTGGATCCAAGGAGATCTAGGCATTTTACACTCTAAGGCTAGGGTTTGGGACAAAAGAACTTCACCAGCAACTCTTGAGCATAGACTTTATGGCTTTCTGGATCATTAACAACCTAGATCTGAGGTAGAAACCTCAGATCTTACACCAAACTTGAGATGGACCTCATTAATCCCCCAAAACCCCCACAAATGATAGATCTAGATGCACAAAAGCTCAAACAGAAGATTATTACCTCAAATGAAGGCTCCCACTGATGAATGAACCAATTCTCTACAAATCCCCTTGCTCCACTCTTCTTTCTCTTCAATTTCCTTCCAAGATTACCTCCTCCAAGGCTCTAATCTCTCACCAAGGAAGGCTCACACGAATTTAGGGTTTCTGGGACTCAAAGGGAAGGTAAAGAGGCTGGGGAAGAAGTGCTATGTTCTTTATATAGGGCTCGTCCTCCGAAATTAGGGTTTTTCCATTCAGCACCAACTCACCGAGTCCATCCATGCTACTCGCCGAGTTGGTCACTTAACACGCTGTAACAGCCCGGAATCTTAGGTATTATTAAATTATGTTTTTGGGGGGTGATTTAAGAGGGGACTCGGCGAGTTGGAGCCTAGACTCGCCGAGTAGGATCGCAGACTTGGTCGCGGGTTCGCGACTGGACTCGCCGAGTCCAGATATGGACTCGGCGAGTCGACGCTGTTCAGCAGAAACCCTAACCGTTCGGTTTTGGATCGTATATAACGCCTCTTAGGCCGTCATTGTCCGTCTTTTGGTCGATTGAGAAGAACCCTAATCGTTGTAGACGTCTAGAGCAGGAGAGAAAGCTATTGGAACTTGGAGGAACTTGTTAGGCAAGAAGAAGAAGATTTTGGCCAAAGGAATATCAAGGAGGATCGAGTCCTGAGGTTTGGGGGACACAGAGAGTGCGTTTTCAGGTAATACTCGGACCATTTATGTTATTTTGATGTGTATACGAATCTAGGGTTTATGAAACCCATTTAGTGATTAGATGGGTTATTATGTTATTACCCAGACGTTTATACCCCAGTAATAAGATGTTTAGAAGTCCAGAAAGTCCCATGATTGTATATCTCGGGACCAAACGCAATTCAGGAAGCAGTTGCTCGTCTGCATGGCATGGACTCGCCGAGTCCAATGATCAGACTCGGCGAGTAGCTTGAAGATTCACTGGGACTCGCCGAGTTGTTCATCAGACTCGGCGAGTGGAGTCGGGGTGGCCCCGCGATTCTTCCAGGAGTAACTCGTCGGGTCGAGGAGGATACTCGACGAGTAGATAGGGAATCTCAGAGAGTTGGGGGACGTCTAGACTCGCCGAGTCGCCATGGCACTCGCCGAGTCCGGTCGAGCTGACCGTTGACCGTTGACCAGAGTTGACCTAAGTCTGACTTCTTAGGGATAGTCACACTTAGAAGATATATGTGTTAATGAGATATGTGATGTTATAGGAAGGTTGTAGCTCGTCGGATTGTGCACGAGTGATTTCAGGATTTGCTAGCTTTCAGCATTCACGAGGTGAGTCTTCTCACTATACTGTACCCGGAAGGGTTTGACTGTGTGACCGGAAGGTCAGATATGATATGTGATATGTATGCTATATGTGGTAAGATATTTGTTATATGTGCTATGTATGTTATGTGGGCCGGAAGGCAATATGTTATGGGTCGGAAGGCGAATATGTTATGGGCCGGAAGGCGTGGTGTTGATGACCGGAAGGTCAGGGCCTGGAAAGGCGTATGGGCGTAAGTTGTATATTGGGGAACTCACTAAGCATTTATGCTTACAGTTGTTATGTATGTGTTTCAGGTACTAGCGAGGACCGTGGGAAGGCGCCGGCGTGATCGATACACACTGAAGAATGCTTTTATGATCTTGGGATTTTGAATATTTGTGTTTGACAGAATACTAAACTAATTATGCCTTGTTTTGAATGGAAATAATTATATTTTAAAAATGAAAAATTTGTTTTAAAATTTGCGTTGTTACAATTGGTATCAGAGCCTTGGTTTGAGGGATTCGGGTGCACCTTTGGGCGTAACTGAACTCAAGCCGAGGATTTGAGGAAACTTTTTAAATAAAGGCATAAACTTTTGTAAATGGTTTTGTGGTAAGCAAGAAAGAAGCAGTGTGTATGATCAGTCAGCGCCCGAATGGTAAAGATCCCCAAAATACCTTACAATATTATATGATATGAATTGTTATGCATGCTAGAAGACTAGGTATTCATGATAGGACTAGAGTGGCCTGATTTGTGATGCCTTAGTCTAGAGAAGTTTGCCTATATGAGATGCTTTGCTAGTATGCGAGTAGATAGTGCATAACAGAAGTAGAGTACTCACTATCCGGGATTTGGGGAGGAAGATTTGGGATGACTGCTGATGCGGTGTGGTCGGTAGTATTGGGCCCGTACTACCGAAGACACCGGGTCAGTGGGAGGCCCAAGTAAGAATCCCTGGAAATCGGAGACTGAGTAGGGTTGCGTTAGCGAGTACGATTATACTCGGTGGAGTCTCTGATATTTTATGTTGTATTTCAGAGACATCATGGTTAGACCACGCCACGGAGCGAGTACGAGCGGTGTGAGTGACGAGGAGATTCGTCAGATGATTCACGAGGAGGTAGCGGCGGCGATCCGGGCTGAGATCCCGGAGATGTTTGGGTCTATTAAGACCACCCTGATGGAGACGTTCGATGAGCGGTACGCCGCATTGACTGAGGTTGCAACCGCTGCAGCTACCGCAGCTGTGGCCGCTGCTAGGCCACAGGGGGGTGACTCGTTGCTGTTCCGAGAGTTCAGCAACACGAAGCCACCAGAGTTCGATGGGACGTAGGATCTGATTGCTGCGATGAGGTGGATCGCGGATATAGAGGGGTGCTTCTACACTTGCTCATGCCCGGAGCACCTGAGGGTACGGTTCGCTTTAAACCAGCTCCGTCTGGGAGCGAAGGACTGGTGGAAGTTCGTGACGGCGAACTTCACTTTGGCAGAAACTACGGCAGTGACATGGGAGGGGTTCACTACCAAGTTCAGGGATGAGTACGTTCCCCCGGTGGAGCGGGAACGATTGGTTCAGGAGTTCTTAACCCTCAAGCAGGGTACTGACTCGGTGGCAGCGATCACGCGGAAGTTTCATGAGAGGGCGATGTTTTGCCCCGAGCTGGTGGCCACAGAGCAGGCTCGGATGAGCCGGTACTTGGGTGTTCTGAGGAGAGAGATCCGGGAGTTTGTGTCAAACTCCACTTACCATACTTTTACTGAGCTTCAGGCGAATGCCAGGAAGCGTGAGATCGAGTTGGAGACTCAGGCCAGGGAGGAGGCCGAGTCACAGCAGGCAGACCGGCGGCCGACTAAGTCTCAGCCGACAGCCAAGCGGATCAAGTCCGCCGATTCGAGGACGGGAGGTTCGAAGAGCCGCACTTGCGGAAAGTGCGGCAAGGGTCACGATGGGGCGTGTAGAGCCGGTGCTTGCTACAAGTGCGGCAAGGAGGGGCACATTGCTAGGGAGTGCCCCAAGGGGTTTATGGTTTGCTTTCATTGCAACCAGACCGGCCATCGGAAGGCCGAGTGCCCTCAGCTTCGTCAGGGATCTGCACCTACTGCCAGGACTACTGAGACTCGACCGGTGAAGGTTGAGGCCCCGAGAGCTCGTGGGAGAGCCTTTCAGCTGACTGCGGAGGAGGTCCGCGCTGCGCCCGATGTCGTGGCAGGTATGTTGTAATTCATGTATTTATTTTAAATGTCGAGATGTTATGCTTATGTTATTATATGCGTAGGTACTTTCCTTGTGAACTCTGTGCCTGCCTTAGTGTTATTTGACTCGGGTGCGAGTAGGTCCTTTGTGTCCTTAGCCTTTAGTCAGCATATCAGCGTTAGTTGTGAGTCGTTGAGTCGACCTTTGAGAGTTTCTATAGCTGACGAGAAAGTGATTTGTGCTTCGGAGGTTCTTCGGGGATGTGTACTAGAGATTTTCGGGGTTGAATTCCCGATTGACCTGATTCCTATTGCGATGGGTGATGTCTGTGTCATCGTGGGCATGGAATGGTTGAGCCGATTCGGCGCTGTCATCGACTGTGAGCGTCAGTTGGTGACTATACGAGACCCTAGCGGGGGAGTTCTTTCGGTGTACGGCGAGGGTACCCGTTCGGGATCAGCTTTTTGTTCGGCCGCTAGGGCGAGGCAGTGTCTACAGCAGGGCTGTAAGGGTTTTGTGGCGTATGTGATGGATACGCGGGAGGTTTCCGAGAGACCGAAATCAGTTGAGGAGGTTCCTGTGGTGCGCGAGTTTTCAGATGTTTTTCCCGAGGAATTGCCGGGAGTGCCTCCTGTGAGGCAAGTAGAGTTTGGTATTGATCTGATTCCGGGGGCTACGCCTATTGCGAAGGTGCCTTATCGTCTTGCACCTCTAGAGATGCAAGAGTTGTCCTCGCAGCTCCAGGAGTTGCTGGGGAAGGGATTCATTCGGCCGAGCAGCTCGCCATGGGGAGCACCTATTCTGTTCGTCAAGAAGAAGGATGGTTCACACCGGATGTGTATTGACTACCGGGAGTTAAACAAGGTGACGGTCAAGAACCACTATCCGTTACCGAGGATCGATGATTCATTCGATCAGTTGCAGGGAGCGTCTTGGTTTTCCAAGATCGATCTGAGGTCAGGGTACCATCAGGTGAGAGTGCGGGACGAGGATGTCCAGAAGACAGCGTTTAGGACGCGATATGGGCATTATGAGTTTGTGGTGATGCCTTTCGGGCTCACCAATGCCCCGGCTGTGTTCATGGATCTCATGAATAGGGTATGCAGACCGATGTTGGATCGGTCAGTGATTGTATTTATCGACGACATTCTGGTGTATTCTAGATCTAAAGAGCAGCATGAGGAGCATTTGAGGGAGGTCCTCGAGGTATTGAGGTCGGAGAAGCTTTATGCAAAGTTCTCCAAATGTGACTTCTGGCTGCGGGAGGTCCAATTTCTAGGACATGTTGTTAATCAGAAAGGGATACTGGTCGATCCGGCCAAGGTTGAGGCGGTGATGAGTTGGGAGGTGCCGAAGTCACCCTCTGAGATCAGGAGCTTCCTTGGGTTGGCAGGGTATTATCGGAGGTTCATTAAGGATTTCTCCAAGATTGCAGTGCCGCTCACCAGGTTGACCCGGAAGGGTGTTGCATTCTCATGGGGGCCCGAGCAGCAGACCTCCTTTGAGACACTTCGCCAGAGGTTGTGCGAAGCCCCGATATTAGCTCTCCCAGAAGGGATGGAAGATTTTGTAGTATATTGCGACGCATCGATTTCGGGACTGGGTGCAGTGTTGATGCAGAGGGGCCATGTGATAGCATATGCGTCGAGGCAGCTAAAGCCTCATGAGGCGAGATATCCCACGCATGATTTAGAGTTGGGGGCAGTAGTGTTCGCTCTCAAGATTTGGCGTCACTACTTGTATGGGGTTCGATGTACGATATACACGGACCATAAGAGTTTGAAGTATTTGATGGATCAGCCCAACCTAAATATGCGTCACAGGAGGTGGTTGGATGTGGTCAAGGATTATGATTGTGAGATACTGTACCACCCAGGCAAGGCTAATGTGGTAGCTGATGCATTGAGCCGTAGGGCGGAGAGCACTCCATTGCGAGATGTATGTCTGAGACTGACGGTGATGACTCCGGTATTGGATGCTATTCGTGGGGCGCAGGCCGAGGTTGTGAGATCCGAGATGCAGAAGAAAGAGCGGGTCGTGGGGTTAATTTCAGAGTTCGTTAAGGATGGACGAGGACTTCTGACGTTTCAAGGTCGGATTTGGGTACCGTTCGTGGGCGGTACGCGTACTACTTTGATGGAGGAGGCTCATAGATCGAAATTCTCGATCCATCCCGGTGCTACGAAGATGTATTTGGACTTGAGGAAGGAATATTGGTGGCCTTGTATGAAGAGAGACGTCGCATGGTTCGTTGAGAGGTGTTTGACCTGCCGTAGGGTTAAGGCCGAGCACCAGAGACCGCATGGTAAGTTGCAACCCTTGGAGATCCCCGAGTGGAAGTGGGAACAGATTACTATGGATTTCATCACCAAATTGCCAAGAACTGCCAGGGGAGTCGATGCAATTTGGGTGATTGTGGATAAATTGACGAAGAGTGCACACTTCCTTGCCATTAGCGAGAGTTCATCAGCGGAGAAGTTGGCAGAGTTATACGTGAGAGAGGTAATATCACGGCATGGTGTGCCGATCTCGATTGTTTCAGACCGTGATGTACGTTTCACTTCCAGGTTCTGGAAGAAATTCCATGAGGAGCTGGGTACTAAACTACATTTTAGTACCGCATACCATCCCCAGAAAGACGGTCAGAGCGAGCGGACGATTCAGACACTGGAGGACATGCTTCGAGCGTGTGTGTTAGACTTCGGGGGTAGCTGGGATGCATACTTACCCCTAGCAGAGTTTTCCTACAACAACAGCCATTATTTGAGCATTGGTATGCCACCTTTTGAGCTGTTGTATGGTAGGAGGTGTCGGACCCCCATTTGCTGGGGAGAGGTGGGACAGAGAGTGATGGGCAGCACGGAGATCGTGCTCCAGACAACAGAGCAGATTCAGCAAGTTAGACAAAGGTTATTGACCGCCCAGAGCTGGCAGAAGAGTTATGCAGACAGGCGCCGATCCGAGCTTGAATTTCAGGTCGGCGACTTCGTTCTCCTGAAGGTCTCTCCTTGGAAAGGAATGATTCGATTCAGGAAGAGGGGCAAGTTGGGTCCCCGGTATATTGGGCCATTTCGTGTGAGTGCAAGGATAGGCCGGGTAGCCTATCGGTTGGAGTTGCCAGCGGAGTTGGGACAGATCCACGACACCTTTCATGTGTCGCAATTGAGGAAGTGCATAGCCGATGAGTCAGCGGTGGTTCCATTAGAGGATATTCAGGTGGATGCGAGCCTGAATTATGCGGAGAGACCAGTGGCTATCAGGGATCGGAAGATCAAGGTTCTGAGGAACAAGGAAGTACCTCTGGTGTTGGTTCAATGGCAACACCGTAAGGGATCGGAAATGACTTGGGAGCCGGAACGTGAGATACGGGAGCAGCATCCGGAACTATTTTCAAAATGAGACTTCGAGGGCGAAGTCTAATCCTAGCAGGGGAGAGTTGTAACAGCCCGGAATCTCAGGTATTATTAAATTATGTTTTTGGGGGTGATTTAAGAGGGGACTCGGCGAGTTGGAGCCTAGACTCGCCGAGTAGGATCGCAGACTTGGTCGCGGGTTCGCGACTGGACTCGCCGAGTCCAGATATGGACTCGGCGAGTCGACGCTGTTCAGCAGAAACCCTAACCGTTCGGTTTTGGATCATATATAACGCCTCTTAGGCCGTTATTGTCCGTCTTTTGGTCGATTGAGAAGAACCCTAATCGTTGTAGACGTCTAGAGCAGGAGAGAAAGCTATTGGAACTTGGAGGAACTTGTTAGGCAAGAAGAAGAAGAGTTTGGCCAAAGGAATATCAAGGAGGATCGAGTCCTGAGGTTTGGGGGACACAGAGAGTGCGTTTTCAGGTAATACTCGGACCATTTCTGTTATTTTGATGTGTATACGAATCTAGGGTTTATGAAACCCATTTAGTGATTAGATGGGTTATTATGTTATTACCCAGACGTTTATACCCCAGTAATAAGATGTTTAGAAGTCCAGAAAGTCCCATGATTGTATATCTCGGGACCATACGCAATTCAGGAAGCAGTTGCTCGTCTGCATGGCATGGACTCGCCGAGTCCAATGATCAGACTCGGAGAGTAGCTTGAAGATTCACTGGGACTCGCCGAGTTGTTCATCAGACTCGGCGAGTGGAGTCGGGGTGGCCCCGCGATTCTTCCAGGAGTAACTCGTCGGGTCGAGGAGGATACTCGACGAGTAGATAGGGAATCTCAGAGAGTTGGGGGACGTCTAGACTCGCCGAGTCGCCATGGCACTCGCCGAGTCCAGTCGAGCTGACCGTTGACCGTTGACCAGAGTTGACCTAAGTCTGACTTCTTAGGGATAGTCACACTTAGAAGATATATGTGTTAACGAGATATGTGATGTTATAGGAAGGTTGTAGCTCGTCGGATTGTGCACGAGTGATTTCAGGATTTGCTAGCTTTCAGCATTCACGAGGTGAGTCTTCTCACTATACTGTACCCGGAAGGGTTTGACTGTGTGACCGGAAGGTCAGATACGATATGTGATATGTATGCTATATGTGGTAAGATATTTGTTATATGTGCTATGTATGTTATGTGGGCCGGAAGGCAATATGTTATGGGCCGGAAGGCGTGGTGTTGATGACCGGAAGGTCAGGGCCTGGAAAGGCGTATGGGCGTAAGTTGTATATTGGGGAACTCACTAAGCATTTATGCTTACAGTTGTTATGTATGTGTTTCAGGTACTAGCGAGGACCGTGGGAAGGCGCCGGCGTGATCGATACACACTGAAGAATGCTTTTATGATCTTGGGATTTTGAATATTTGTGTTTGACATAATACTAAACTAATTATGCCTTGTTTTGAATGGAAATAATTATATTTTAAAAATGAAAAATTTGTTTTAAAATTTGCGTTGTTACACACGCGACTAGAGTCGCGACCCTACTCGCCGAGTCCACTCGTGGACTCGCCGAGATGCCCTCTCACACTTACACTTTTAGCCCTTCAACTCTACTCTTGATATTCCGGGATGTTACAGAAAAAAACATAAATATGATGCGAAATGCTAATAAAAATTACCCTAAAAGATGCATAAAATGACATCTATTTGTGGCTCATCCTTTACTTATATCAGTAAGCTAATTCACAAATCAATAAAATAATGTTGGTGCCCTAGTTTTCTCCAAGAAGAAGATGTCTTCGGCTTCGGTTTCATCTATCTCCATAATAGACAACAAGATTCTTTGTGATTGCTTCCTCACAACTCGAGTTTGCACTTCCAGGACAAAACAATGCCTTGGAAAACAGTTTAGAGTCTTCCCTAAGTCCTTAGTATGTCAATTTTGATCAGTTTTTTTCAAATGTTTTTTTTGTTCTTGTCAAATTGACCTTATTTCTCACCTTCTTAAATTTCGTTTTTTGTTACTGAAGAAATCAGGTAAAAAATGCAAATTTTGGCAATGAGTTGATGAAGAACATGTCAAATTGAACCCAAATTTTGAAAATGAGTTTGTAGCTGTTAAAACGGAGGTTTCATGTCTCAAGGAAGAAGTGAATGAGTTGAAGAAAATTTCACATAGTTATAAGGTTAAAAGAAATTGTAATTTTCTATAATGATATTGAAAGCACAATGGTATTAATCTGTTTCAATTAAATGGTATTATATGACCTCACTACGAAACCAAAACCAATACAAGTGACACATGATTCCACTATCAGACAAGTCACATATCTCATTAATGATTGTCCTACATAGGATGTCAAGTGAGTAAAACCTGAAAAAAATTGTTATAAGGACCGAATGTGTACAACAACAAGGACTTATTTTGCAAAAAAAAATAAAAAATAAAAAAAAAAAACTTTAAGGACTAAATATATACAAACTGAGAACCTAAAGTATCCAGTTATAAGAACTAAATGTGTAGAAAAATGATAAGTTTAATGGATTGTTTTGCAAATATATATATATATATATATATATATATATATATATATATATATATATATATATATATATATATATATATATATATATATATATATATATATATATAAACTAAAAGTTATATTATCCTTTTAAGTTTTTTTTATTAATGCATAATTAACTTTTCAAGTCATCATACTTGGGTTCTCTTAAACAAACAGATGGTATTGTAAAAATTCAAAGAAAACGATGCTACCTTTTTCAAGAAACAATGTTTGTGTATATATACTAGGTATGTTTGGGCTCGTGCTAAGCACGACCCATGGAGGGTAATTTGGTATTTCCTGTATTGCTATCTAAAGTATATTGTGTTAATAACAAAAAAAATGAAATCACAATGCAATAAATATGTGGATTCTCAATGTAAAATGCATGAATAAGAAAATGAAAATGGAAGTGCATTGTTATAATTCAAAAATATATGAAAGTCCATTGTAAATTCCTAATAGATTTTTTTATGTCAGTGAAAACCTATCAACATCATGTGTAGAACACTTTAGGGATATTGTGATTAATCACGAAATACCATCTTTGATTTCTTTATTTAAGGCTTTAGCCACTTTTTTCTTGATTGCCCCTTGATCTTTAACGTTATGTCCATTGCTTTTTGGTTCTACATTACCTAAAACATTAAGCATGAATTAAAAGAATTTGAGACTTAAAGCCTTTTTTAGCTCCTGCACCCATCGATTTTATTTTGTCTTTACTCAGTTGTGGATTACATTCCAAAACTTGATTTTCTTTATGGTTGGAGTGATGTGGAGTTGTCGACTATATTTTAGTGCTTTCTCCTTTTTTATTATGGCTGTTTTGAGATTAATTTCCCAGTTAACCCAATAACCGAGTGTTTAAAATGGTTAAGGGCGGCGATTGCCTCCAATTGTGGATTTGACTTGATCATTGTATATGTATGTCTTGTTAAGTCCTTATGTTTTAAGGTTTTCTTTATATATCTGCAGATCCATCAGTGAGACTTTTGTGTTTGATTGAGTTTTTATGTTATTTTTAACATCCACACACGATAAATAGTAAAAAAAAAGTTATTAAAGATGATGCAAGATTTCTATTTTTATGGTAGTATAATACAACTATAGGTTACGTTGCTTTTGTTGATAATTTAGCTTCCATTTTTGCAAATTGTGATTTGATTAACATATCATTTCCGGTGTATTTTGCCAATTATAACTTTCTTTCACTTTAATCTATCCATAAAAATGTTTCTTATAAATGATATGCCAATTAAATATATAGAGACTTAAATATATATATATATATATATATATATATATATATATATATATATATATATATATATATATATATATATATATATATATATAGAGAGAGAGAGAGAGAGAGAGAGAGAGAGAATTATATGTCGAATTGGATCCATGATATATGTCGAATTACATGTATAAGTGCATTAATAGTCAAAACTACAAGCAGAACGTTTGTAAAGCCTTTACGATGAAGGAGGACATTAGTTTATTAACAAATTGGCTTGTATCAAATCTATATATTCTTGGTGTTTTATCTATTGATTTGCGGTTTGTCATAGTACACAGTTTTATAAAACTGATGATTAGTTTCAGATCAGAAGGCTTCTTAGAGGTAATAATTAAGTATGTGTGAAGTATGTGCTTTATGGAAAATGGATAAATTGCTAGATTTCAGATGTGAACCAACTTACAAAAAAAAAAAATGATACCCATAATATCTATTTCAGCTTTTTGTTTGAATATATTCAATTCCAAACGACTCGCTTTATAGATGATCCATCTAGAAGAAGGTAATTCTAACAATCTTTCTAATTACTTAGTTCTTTATTTCTATTTGAGAGGGTCCATTTGCTTATAGAATGGTGGAGGGAGGAAGAGGTAGCAATACATTTCGCCTGATGCTTGATCACTACATTCATGATATATCAAATGAGCTCTCCGATCTATGATAAAAAGTTCCTATAGATAGGATCATATTTCTTTCTAGTCCTAAGCATTTTAATTGGACCTTTCTCGTTGACTTAAGTTTTGGAATATTTTCATCCGGGATTGGAACGACCTATGTTGTAACGATGATTTTCCAGTTTGATTAATCTGACAGTGGATAAAAAGTCAAACAGAATAAACAACTAAATTGTAAATGAGTTCCAACCTCTGTTAAAGAATGAATAATTTCTATCAACATTCCAATGGGATGATGACGAAGACGCCTCTTATTTTCTTTTTTGACAATGTAGTGAAGAGAATTCAATTGATTTCAAATATGCCAAACTCACGAATATACAACAACATATATACAGGAGAAGAGTTGTTGAATGAGAGATATTCTCTCCTATTCAAACGCTAAGACTATTTGACTAAAAGACTAAATCAGCATACAATTATTATTATTCTAAAATATACACGTGCTATTACCCCCCCCCCCCCCCCCGACAAGCTCAATATCGAGACGAACTTGAAGCTTGGGTCTTAGAAATTGCATATGTGTTTTTCCCAGTGCCTTACTGAAGACGTCTGCTAGTTGATCGGCAGATGAAACTTGAGAAATTTTGAGTTGGCCAGTTTCCACTTGTTCACGAATAAAGTGAAAATCTAAAGCTATGTGTTTTGAATGAGTGCTTATCACTGGATTCTTTGTCATGAAGATTGCTCCTACATTATCACATAGGAGTAATGGTGGAGCTGTGAGAGGAACTTGAAGATCAGCAACCAATTGTTTGAGCCAAAGAAGTTCAGCAGTTGTATATGCTAGTGACCGGTACTCCGCTTCAGTACTAGAACGTGCCACCGCCCTTTGCTTGTGTGACGTCCAACTGATGAGATTAGTTCCATGAAAGATAGCATAGCCATATTGAGAACGACTGTCATTGAGATCAGAATTCCACCCGGAGTCAGAAAAAGCATGTAATCCTTTGGCATTCGTAGCTTTGAAATGTAGGCAATAATGTTTGGTGCCATTTAGGAAATGGAGAATACGTTTGACCACTTTCCAATGGCGAAATGTTGGAGAATGCATATATTGACAGACACGGTTTGCAGAATGTCAGGTCTCGTGATGGTGGCATATTGCAAGGAGCCCACAATCTGTCTGTAAAACTTTGGTTCCGAGAATGGATCACCCTCTTTGATGAGACGAGTGTTTGGATCAGAAGGTGTGGTAACTAGAGACGACAATGACATGTTGCTTATGTTTAGAATGTCTGTAACATAGGACTCTTGAGATAACGTCAGTCCGGACTTGGTTTTCTGAATTTGCAAGCTAAGAAATTAATATAAATCAACCATGTCTTTCAGAGAGAACATAGAGTGAAGATGACCGATAAAGTTTGAAAGAATAGAGTCACTTGTTCCTGTTACAATAAGATCATCAACATATACTAGAACATAGATGGTGACTGTTGTGTAGCATGAACAAAGAGAGAGGTGTCAGATTGACAAGCACGAAAACCATTGGTGACAAGATAGGTTTTTAATTTTGTGAACCAGGCTCTGGGTGCCTGTTTGAGGCCATATAATTCCTTATGCAACTTACAGACATGATTGGGATGCGTTGGATCTTCAAATCCTTTTGGTTGTTTCATATACACCACTTCAGATAAATCACCATTGAGGAATGCATTACTATGTCCAATTGGTGTATTCTCCACCCCTTAGAAAGAGCAATAGACAGTACTAACCGAATTATTGTGGGTTTTATTACTGGACTAAAGGTATCAAAGTAATCGATACCTGCCTCTTGACTAAATCCCCGAGCCACCAATCTCGCCTTATGTCTT